>NW_021940687.1:2038133-2244441 GCF_001715985.3 Manacus vitellinus
GGACAGCCCATGCCAGGACAGCCCATGCCAGGACAGCCCATCCCGCCCGCTCTGTGCCTTCCCAGGACTCCAGAGCCTCTGAAGGAGGGAACCACACTGGGTCCCTTCAGTGTCCCGTTACATCTACAGGGATGAATCTCTTCAAAACATCCCCATGACTGCTGGTTCAAGTGCTGTTCCAGCCTTTGCTTTGTCAGCTCCTGTTGACATGAGCTGCTTCTGAGGTGTCTGGGAAAGACCCAGGCCAGGGAGGTTGGACGTGCTATGGAGAAGCTTCCCTATAGTTTAAAAACATAAAAAGTCCTTATGTCCATTAGCAGCAGCTGAAGGAAATAGCAGTTGTGCAAACTGGAAAAGGTGAGATACCACACCGGTTTCTTCACACAGGTTTTCTAGAAACCTTCACCATAAAACACTGGAAAAGTTGAAAGCCCTGGATGTACTTAGGAAAAGACGTGTGGTGTGGTAATGGTGGCTTTAAAGCAAAGAAAGACATCAGGTTGCATTCACACAGCAAAGAGTCTTCTGCACATATTGCAGTCACGTGGGGATATTTGTCATTGTAAGTCTTTACTCATTTTGCACCTCTGCAGACAATCAATAGACAAAAGCAGTTTGGGATCTGAAGGACATTGTCCTTTTTTTGTAGAGAAGGAGTAGGTTTTTCTTCCCTGTTTCTCAGCTCGTGACTGCTAAAGGAAGTCATCACACCTTCACGTCTGTTCTTTTTTTATATAGTTTGTAATGCAGCCTCAGAGTCAGGCTGTAATACACACTTCTACTTCTGTCATCTGCAATACCCCGTTCTATTTGAAGTTTATAATTTTCTTATTTGCTGGGGTTAAATAAAAAGGTATTGCTTGTGTACCTTCTTGTTATAAAAGTGGAATTATGCTGATAAAGACCACAGGAATGAGCAAATGGCCACTGAAAGCTGAGGAAGAGAAAAGATGGTATAAAGACCTTCCTTGAGGCTTTTTGGCAGTCAGTGGATCAGGTCCTGTATCCTGCATCCCTCAGAGGCAGAGAGCAGTGCCTGCTGAGTGATCTCTTGTATGTAGTGTGTGACACTGAAGAGCTGAGGGTTCTTCCATTGTATAAATTACTTCTGATTGGTTTTTAGTTTCTCCTAAGATCACTGTAATTAAGAGATGGGGGAACTTTTCAATCACCTGCTGATGGGGAAAGGTTAATTTAATAAGCTTGATCATTTGTCAGCTAATAAATCGGACTATGAAATGTCATTACTCTGTGCAGTGTATGCTGGTTACCTGTTCTGGCATTTGGTTCTTGTTCAGTATTCACAACTTGTGAGCCATGGTTTTTGTTTCTAATGGGTTTTCTGCCTCTTAGTTCAGTTTGCCAGTGTGGTAAATTTGTCCCTTCACATGCCAAGTCCTGTCCCTGTATTATGCATGAATCTTCCTTCTTTTCAAGGCTCCCCGGTCTCCAGGTCCATAAATATTCCATGAACAGAAAGCCCCTTATGTTTCCCCTCTGGATTGGAAGTGGTTTAGAAAGAGGAGAGGTTACTGAAGTAAGGGAAGGGGGCAAATGTTAAGCAACGATTCAGTTAATTCTTTAAAAAAAAAAATCAAAACATTTTCATGACATTCTGCTTCCTTTCCCTTCTACTTACAGCATGTTTGGGCTGTTTTTTACACTGGAGTGGGGCAAGAAACTATTTTATTAGTTAGTTCCTGACATTTCTAATGTCCTTGGAATAATTTTAGTGTCAAATATCAGAGAATGGGAGGAGGAGGGATAACAATGGTTTGAAGTCAACATGTTGTTAATAGGATGTTATTTGTGTAATGAGCCGGTGAAGATGTAATGATATAGTACAGAATGTGGCTGTGGCATGCAGCATCAATAATAACAGGGCTGAAATATTTATGGTTTTCTTCTCCATGTAACAGTTGTAGTTCTAATTGTTCATTTTTATGCATCCATATGATGTTTCTTTGTCTTCATGTGGTGCAGGTTTTTTTATGTAGCTTTTGTAACTCTTAACTTCCCTTCCTATCACCAGAGCAGCACCTGCTGGCTAGAATTGATAGAATTATCATCTGAAATTACTTGCTAATCTCCTTTATTTTCTATTTTTTTCAGGTTATTTCCATAACTGTTTTTTCCCTAGGTTTCAAGACTTGTACCAATTGACAATAGAGAGGAATCACCATCAGTACCTTAAAAAAGCACCTAATTTTCCTGCAGGAACTATGAAACAGGGTGCAGGGTTAACAGTACTTTTGTACTCTCTTTTCCCTGAAACGTTAGCTTTTGCTCCTGGACATACTATTTCAGTTCCTCTCACAGTTCTCATACTGGAATAGAGTGTCTTTGAGCTCCATCTCTGTTTCTTAATATTTGTGAGCCAAGTTTCAAAATGACCCCATGATCTGATGCTTGAATCTGTTTAGTAGATGCCATTAGCTGGAAGAACAGTGATGGAGATGCTGGAATGGAAAGCAATGGCTAAGTCTGTGTAGGTAGTTTTGGACCTTGTTGAAACACAGTCAGTATTGTGTTACCAGGGAAATTCTAATGTGAATCTCTTGATAGGTGCTAAGAGAGGGAACCCGATGATGAGGGATACACTTCCCCTGCAATTACCCCACTGCCTTTGACTGAAAAAAGAAAGTGAAGTTCCCTTGTGCTTTTTCAGTCATATTGTGGGTTTCTGAGAAAATTACCTTTTAACTATCAAAGTTACGAAGAAATGTGCAGAATGAAACGTGTGGTGCCAGCCAACATCCATCTGGGATTTACCTGAGGCACAGAGTGGACATCTCTTGACAGCTGCATTTGCCTGTCTGAGGACACTTGAAATGCTGGCAAAAAATATCCTTGGAAAGTGGTGCAGTCTGGTATGTGGTAAAGAGAGAAAATGTGTCTTAGAAACATTTTTTATGAGACAAGCAGGTTTGTCTTTAGCAAGTGCAGTTTCACAGTACCACAGAAAGGGAGAAGGAGAGAAGAGACCTCTGTTAGAGACTGAGAACCCTCTCAGGCAGCCTTGGGCCCAGGAGAAAAATCTTAATGAGAGAAAAATATTCTCTCCTGTTGCCCAGGAGTCCTGCAGTGCTCCCCTCCCTCAGCACTCCCCGAGCTGACTCAGGAGTTGTGGTGTTCTGAGATCTTTATTGTAAGGCAGTGATTCATAAGCTGCATTTTTGAGGAGATTGTTCCTCAGGTTGGTGGGAAGTTGCATGTGGCAGTGGGGTCTTGGTGGGTACTGTATAAATGGTGAGCTGTGGCCCAAGCCCTGCAGACTTCCTAAATTACATAGAGACAAAGTGATGTGGCTCGTACAGTGCTGTGGGAGAAGCTGGTGGCAGTCAGAGCCATGGCTTAGATGTGCATTTTCTCCACTTGCCCATGGTGTCTGTTTAAATCCTGTGAGGACAAGGTAATGCCTTAAACAGTGATGGCAACAAATAAATGATAACTAGACATCTGAAAGCTGGATGCTGACAAGTGTAAGTTCAGTGTTCAGAGTCTTCATTGTGGTGTCTTTTGTACAACTATGGAGAATACAAATGTGGGCTGAGAGAATCTTTACATTTAGAAACTCAAACTTTTCACCTTGCAGTCGGTCGCTGCTCTTCCCTGGCCTTCAGCTGTACATAACCACTTCCTGTTTTCTTCCTTACTCTGAAACCTCAGATCTGAAAAGTAAACTTTTCATACCTCTGCAGTGTGCACATCTCAACACAACCACCTGCTACTCTCTGCTGTAGAAATGCATTGGCCGTTTCATAACAGTTGGGCGAACGATGTGTTGAACTCTTTAGATATCTGAAATAAAAGGAAACAGAGTGAACTTATAATTTATTATGCTGTTTCACACTGAGAGTAAAAAAAAAAAGTTCACTAAAAAAGTAAATAACTTCCTCTTATGTGCACTTAAATGCTTCTGTTGCTTTGTTTGCATATGAGATGACTTAACTGTGCAGTTTAGTCTGGGAACTTCATTGCGGTTTTTGTGCTTACTGTGTTTTGTCACCTTGTGTTCCTCTTCCCAAAAGAAGTGGGAAGGGCCAGACTAGATTTTCACAGAGTAGTTCTCATCACTGTCCAACTACTAATTATTCTACTACCTATACTCCTGAAATACAGAGATTTTTCAGGGTGAGTGCTGGGGGCTGGAAGGAGGAAGGGAAAGAGTATTCTTAGCCAGGAATGTGGGGTTAAACCTTTTTCTTTCTTGCTTTGCCTGGCGCTGCCCTGACCTCTGATAAACTCGAGGGGAATTCAGGACTGGTCTGGAATTCACTCACGTTTGAAAGCTCAGTGTTTTGAGCTGAGAATAATTTACTGAGCCACTTTCTGCCTGTTGATGAATGACTAAGATGGTGAAATTTAAAGGGGAAAAAGGAGTTGTAGAAAGGATTAATGGGAGAAGAGGGGAGAATTTTAAAACAGTTCTGGCAGCTCCATCTACTCGGGAAATCCTGTATCCAGCAGCCCTATACACAGCTCAGTCCTAATGTAGTTCTTGTAAAGAGAATGTAACAACCTGGCCTGAGTAACTAAACTGTTAATTAAGTTGTCATAGGGGGAATGTGAGCAAAAGCCCTGGCATTACATGAGTGGTTTTAGTATAATCCTCAGTTGTTCTTTGAGCAGTTGCCCAAATAGATTTCAATTTGTGGAAACACTTGAGCATGCCTGTGAGATTTCATTTATTTATTTGTATAAATATCAGTTTCCCAGCCTGCAGGCCCTTTGTGTCAACGCTGGGCAATGAGGGCAGAGAGAGCACTGGCCCCTCAGCGCTCACAGCTTTGGCTGCCTGAGCTGCAGGAGAGCTGTTTGAATGTCCTGGTCTGCACAACAGCAAGGACAAAACAGAGATGTGTTTGAGATCTCCATCTCTGGCCATTCCAGGGCAGGGAGCTGCTCCTCATGCCAGAGCATCCTCATGCTCTGGGGAGAGGTGGCAGAATCTCAGTCCAGGGTTTATTCTCCAGAGTGCTGGGGACCTCCAAGGTGGGCTTGAATGTGGCTGGAGGAATCCCTCAGCGTTCCCCCATTGTTTCCAAGTTTGGCATAGAGTTTTTTACTTAGATCCTGGAAAGGTGCAGCTCCACCAGCAACAGTGTATTCTTCTGGTTTTGGAAAGGGAGAAGTAGGAAGTGTTGGTAAGGATTTCACAGTGTCTTAAAACGTTTGGTAGGAGAAGAGGACAAAGAAAAGGGAAAGTCTAAAGACAATACAAGTTGAAGGAGACCCAGAGAGGTTATGTTTTCATTTGGGAAGGAGCAGGTTACTTTACACTGCACCGTGAATGAGGTAAAAACACTTCC
This sequence comes from Manacus vitellinus, assembly GCF_001715985.3. NCBI lineage: Eukaryota > Metazoa > Chordata > Aves > Passeriformes > Pipridae > Manacus > Manacus vitellinus. Next base: position 2,043,446 of record NW_021940687.1, read on the forward strand.
AAGCAAAAGCTTGAACAAGAAAACCCAAGCCCGTGTGAACCAAAAGGCTTTCTATTGACACATCTGCTTTTAAATGCCTTATATCACAATCTTCTCCTTAATTCTTTACTTAAGGTTTTATTGTGTGTTTATTCCAAAATGAGCACTTGATTTTTCTGCCTAGTATCCAGATTTGTGAGTTTATAGGTATTGGCTTCCCTCTACTTTGGAAAAAGGTCATTTGATTTCATAAGCCACTGTGATTCCTCATCTCACTTTTTAGGTGGGACCAAACAGAAACTTTGAAGACAACTAGTGAATTTTTCAGGCAGACATAAATGAACAGATACTGGAATTCATAGTTTTACCTGTAGTATTTTCTCTGCAAATCCAAGGTAGCACTGAAGGTGTTGTTAAAGTAAACAACAAATCTGTCAGCTAGTGGTTAAATTTTAATGTGGTTTTATGGAGAACTGATTTGAGCCAAGCTAGGTAAATGCAGGTGAACAGGCTCTTTCTGTGCCTTGTTGTATTCTTCCTGGTTGAGCTCTGCTCAGATGCTGCTAGTTGTGCCAAAAAGTGGTGTGATTCTGCAGCAACCAAGGAGCAGGATGGGACTTGCCAAATACTTGGGTGCTTGCAGCTGATGCCAGAACTAAAAACCCCCAGTGGCTCTGGCTGCCTTATTGAAAATTTTGCTTTGTATTTTTCCTTCCTTTTTTGTTCTGCTTTCTAACAACATTGCACTGTTGCAATGGCAGCCTCTAGCTCTCTAAATATCTATAGGTTTTTTTTGGTTTGTGACTTATAGCAGGAGGAAAAAAAAAAAAACCAAAAAAAGAACGGTGCAGAAATTCTGTCCTTTCCCTCTTTCGGGAAAGGCAAGCCAGGTAGAAGATTTGACAGTCTTAGTAGCTGTAATTCTTAAACTTGGAGTGGAAGGAACCTTACTGCATTGGTCTCCTCTTTGCCCTCTTTCTGTTCCTGGTTTTGGTTCGTGCTTTCCCTTGGGTTCCTGTCCTCGCCTTGCTGCACAGTTTCATTGCCTCCAGCCAGCGCCGTGGCTCCCACCCGGGTCAGGCGCAGTCATAAATCACAGCCCCTGCCCTGCGCGGGGAAGAAGGATGCTTTCAGCCAGCCCGGGGCTTGTAATGCAGATGAACGGTCTCAGCCTCTCCGGGGAATGCTGGGGAGAGCAGCAGAGGGAGGGAGGCAGAGCTGCGGCTCCATTCAGGAGCCGGGAGCTGTTTGTAACTCGCCTTTGTTGAGTCCCAGTCAGGTCTCCCTTAGGTCACACATTTGCACTTGTTTTGAATAAGGCAGAAGAACCCTTGAGAGGCTGAATTGCCAAAGAGGGCTGGGGGGAGAGCAGGGAATGCACTGGGGGCTTGGGAAAGTGAAAGGAGGGAGAGCTAAAGCTCCTTGAGTGCAGCAAATGAAGGTCAGAGGTCTCCTATGACCTTGCACTGCCTTCGTGACCTTTTTAAGGCTGTTGACTGTGATGATTTCCCTGCCTGAGGGATCACTGGCATCTGCAGGCATTCCAGCAGCAGTTAAACACCTGTGCATTTGCTGCTGACATTTCATTAGGACGAGTAATGAGCCTGGATATTAAATGTCTACCTTTCTGGCTGGTCAGGAGAGGAAACAGGGGAGGGAAGCTATAGCATGTCTTGGGGCTTGTGAACTCCTCCTAGGAACAGCCAAGTGCTCTCCCCTTGGCCCTGCTGCTGAGCAGAGCATGGAGAGCAGACCCAGCATTGCCATGTCCTTCTCCTCCTGCACTGTGACCAGGAGCTGGAAATTGTTTTCCCATTTTTACAGCCATGGCATAGCCCCCTTGTGTCCATCTCAGGTCCTTCCTAGAAGGATAAAAAAATTCCGTCAAGATGCCCTGGGGAAAATGCCCACATCTGGAGAAATGTTCATTCTGTAGCCTCCAGTTGCAGATGATTCTCCTCCATGCTGGGGTCCCAAGCTCTGTGTTGAGGGATCGTGTCCCACAGTGGCCTAAGGAGAGGGTGTGCAGGATTGCCTGCAACAGCCTGGGCTGGGGAAAGCATTGCTCTCCTCTGACAGCAGGCCAGGGCTGCTCTCCACCAGCAACCTGAAGGGCTGGGAAGCAAGGTGGAAACATGGGAGCTTCAATTAAATTCAGCAAGCAAAGTCCCAGGGGGTGGGATACCTCTCTGCTCATTTCTGTTGTCGGAGAATTGTGTGTGTTTTGAAGTTTCTTATGCCACTGTTATACCTACACCACAAACACATACTTTTTCAAACCTAATAAATGTCAGACTTAAACAAACAAACAAAACCCCAAGAGTGGGTTAATGAAAATTTATTCATTGCAGAAAGGTGTCTCTGCCTACAGTCTGATCTTGCAGCAGACTGCACCTCCAAATCTAATTCTTTTTATGCTTGTACAGGGGTGAGTGCTTAAACTTATCCTAACAGAACCTGAAAGGGCTGGATTCCTGAGAAGGAAGCAGGTGTTGTGTGCACCTCCAACGCCTGAAACCATGGCAAACTCTTTCTCTTGGAGAGCTTTTTCACAACAGAGACAGCAGCTGTCATTTTGTTGTTGCTTTGAGCTCTGCTGAAATAAGATCTACTGACTTGCACCGATGTTCAGAAAAATCGATGTCTCTTTGTTTATGCAGGAACATAAAGATGTGCTGCTCTTTACAGATGGTTGGCAGGTTTCTGTACTGAGCAGCTGGATTTGGGATGGTTTACATGTGCTGCTGGAGGTGCCTTCCTAAATTTTTAGGAGGTGCTAAAAGTATACCCCAACAGGCAAAGATGGGCTTCCATAACCACTCCTGTCTTCTGACAAAAGCTTACTGAAATAAGTGGGCTGAGGTAGAGATGTGGACCTTTAAATATCCTATTTGTCACTGTTGGCTGAAGGACAAGAGGTGTCCCTCAAGTTTGTACTGAGCTTAATTGGAGGCATTTTATGCTTCACTCTATCAATATGAAGTGTTCAAAATGAGTTTACCACGGTACAGAGAACAGTTAGCTGAGCTTTTCTCCAGCCCTAGGGAAATTATTGTAAAATTGTTTTATTCTTTTTGTTGCTGATGCACAGGACAATACTTTCATGAGCAGCATTTTCATTTCTGACAGTAGCTGGCCTATATATCACTTTGGCATAAAAGTATTGTTTGGAATCTGAAAACTGCATGTATCTTACATAACTGTGCTCCTGCCAGCCGGGCAGGACTGTGTGCACAGAAAGTCTCAGGGCTGCTTAGGCTGCTTTATATAGACATGAAAGAAACAATGGGGGTTTGTCTTGTTCCTAGGTGTCCATGTGTTGGTTTGGTTATTTGTCTGCTTTCTTGCCTTCATGCTACTGCAGGCATTGGTGTCCTTGTGGATTATTCATGAAGGGCTGGGTGCATGTTTCCCATTTCTCCATAGCTGTGCCTTACCCTACGAGGGCCCTGTTGTGGTTTAACTCCAGCTGGCAGCCACCCACTCACTCCCCACTGATGGGGGAGAGAATCAGGAGAGTCACAGTGAGAAACTCATGGGTTGAGATAAAGACAGTTCAATAGGTGAATAAAAAATCACATGGACAAGCAAAGCTCAAAACAAGGAATACATTCACCAGTTATCAGCAGGCAGGTGTTCAGCCATCTCCAGGGAAGCAGGGCTTCATCACACATGATGGCGACTTGGGAAGACAAACACCTTCACACTGAACACTTCTCCTACTTCCCCAGGCTTTTTATTGCTGAGCATAATGTCATATGGAATGGAAAAGCCCTTGGGTCAGCTGTCCTGGCTGTGTCCTCTCCTAACTCCCTGTGCACTACCAGCCTTCTTGCTGGTGGGACAAGGAACAGAAAAGGCTTTGATTCTGTGCAGGCACTGCTGAGCAATAACAGAAACATCCGTGTATTATCAATACTATTTCCAGCACAAATCCAAAACACAGTCTCATACAACCTACTATGGAAACATTAACTCTATCCCAGTCAAACCCAGCACAGAGCCTGAGTGTTTTCAGCTTTGCTTGAGCCTTCCTGCCCCTCCTCGCTGTCCTCCTCCCTTGGCAGAGCTGATATACACACCTCATTGGTTCAGGGCTGTGCTCAGTCTGAACAAAAATCTTCCTTGAGGCTGCAGTTCAGTCATTTTTACAGCCAGCCCCTATGGACCATTAGGTACTGACTCTGTATGGCCATGGAGCTGTCCTCCATGTCCTTCAGTGGGTTGGGAACATCACTTGTCCCCAGAGCTTCCCGTTTCTCCTGGTTCCATCAGCAGCAATGTCTCCTGTGATGCCTGCAGGTCAAATTACTTCAAGAGGATTTTGGTTTTTAACTCCTCTCTTGGTTTTTAATTCCTTTCCTGACATCAGAAGTGTCTCCAGCCGTGCTCATAACAGCGCATGGGATTCTAGAGCAGTGAGCTGCTTTGGCGGACTGTGTCTTGGGATGGTGTAGTTGGCCACTAGACCCTTCTCTGCTGCATGATCAAGTGAACAGGATAATCATGTCACAGCAATCCATGGATTTTTTTTTTTTTTACCAGGAAAGTGTGTGCTGGGCAAAGGCTTTTCATATGTCAGGGCTGGAGCAGTTTATTGAGGGAAGGGATAGAAAGAGAAGGGGGCAGAATGTTTCTATTTGGTTTTTGAATGCAAGTGATAAAATTCATGGTTCTCACTCTGATAAGATTCCAGAGGGTTTGCAGCTATCTGGTATTTTTCTAATTCCTAAGCACAAATGAGAGTGTGACCTAGGTGGGCCTGAGGAAGTTATATACTGGCAATGTTAAGTCTCCTCCCCCTCTCTCTTGAAGTTTTACACCTGTGTGCAAATGTCATGACATGGAAGTTTACAGTTTCTACAGATTGTCATACCTACTGATCTCTAAACCTTTAATGCTATTTTATCTCTGATTGTCTGTGTCTGAATACAGGTTTCATCACCTAAAGGCTTTGTACAGTGAAGACTGAGCCCAGGGGATGAGAACTCAGGCAGACTTTTTGAAAGTCTCTAGAAATATTTTTGTAACTGCATAGAAAATTAACTCTTCAGGAGCTGACACTCCTTTGTTAATTAAGACTTTTATTTCTTTTGGAGTTGTCAAACAGAAAAAAAAGAAAGGCTCTATTTTAATGCAATTCAGAGGGCTGGGGGAGAAACCAAGCTGGGGTTCAAGATACCTTGCCAACCACAAGGCAAGTGAGAGGCTTGAGTAACTGTAAACAAGCCCTGAGTGTGGGAGATGTACTCAACAGTGATTCCTTTGTCCTGACAGTTGTGCTAAGGTGTTTTGCACGTGTACTCTGTGTGTAAGTCATTTTAAAGCCATTAGTACTGTGGAAGAGGGAAGGTCAAGTGGACTCAGATCATCTTTTCTTTAGCTGGCTGGTTGGGTTTTTTTGTCCCCCGTTGGGCTTTGTTTCTGTTGTTCATTGTCAAGAATGGCACAGACAGCTCATAGGGAAGGGCATTTGGCTGGCATTGAGCTCTGGCCATGCTGACCTTTTAAACTGGTGATGTCAGGCAGTGTGGTGGGAGCAGACAGCCCAGAGAGGGCTTCTGAACCTTTGCTGAGAGCTCAGCTTCACCCATTCGACCGACCAGCAGCAGCATTTGGCAACTGGAGAAGAGTGTATAAGATACAATTTACTAGCCCTCGAGGTAAAATTATGTGTTCATGGACAGTGACAAACTCTCTGGAAGGAGGCAGCACTTTGGCTACTGAAGTGCTTGTTCCCTGTGGCTGTGCTGGAGCAGGTCTGCTGCTGCAGTCAGAGAGATTCTGAGGAGAAATGTGGAGGGAAATCTGCAAAGTCACTGTAATTTGGTGGAACAAAGTGGCATAAATGAGGGTGGTTTTTTGTGCTGAGCATCATATCAGCTTGTGGTAACAGACAGTTCCTGCTTTCGGAGGCCTGCAGTCAAAGATCAGAGGAGAACAGGCCCAGGAGTGAAACAGTGCTGCTACAGCTGTACAGCAGGACAGGGGCTGGGAACCCTTGTGCTTCATGGTCCAGTACACTCTCAACTCTATTTGCCTCTCTGTTCCACTTCCTTTTCAACCAAAGCAAACCTCTAGGTCCCCTTTTCTCATAACAAAACTATTTCCTTAATACAAACATAAACCTGAAAGGAAGAAAAACACTTTACCAGAAAAGTTGTTAAAATAGTGCTCAGTATTTTTGGGGTTTGTAAAATAAACATCTATGTAATGAAGTAACGCTTTCAGAACCATGCTCTGTCCTGGTCCTTGAGAAAAGGCTCCACTGAATGCAGGTGGGATCCGAAAAAGTGAAGAATTTTGATCTAATTCTACTGTTACTGAAGTCAGAGCTACTGATTTCAGTAACAGCAGGTTTATGTCCATGCTAGTTTTGTTTGAGGAAAACAAATTAAATCCCAGTGCCCCAAAACTGACTGTTGGTTTCAAAGACCAAATGGAATGGCTGATGTGTCACAGAGTTGTGAAGAATCCTTAGATTTTCTTCTCAGCTCTGAAAAATACTGTTCAGTGTTTAGTAAAACAAATATTCCAGTATAGAGGTATCACTTTCATTGCCAGAAAAGCTTAATTTTTTTTGAGACATCTGATCGCTGTTTTTCAGTTCACTAAATATGGGAACTGCCAAAATGGAATACTGAATACTTTTTAAATGTGTTGAGGGGGGAAAAACTGTAATTCCATCAATGTCCAATATAAAATCATCCCAGTTCATACAGAAACAGAAAATGAAAAATCTTTAGTGGCAATTAAAAGGAATCAGTGTGGTTTCATTCCACACAAACCTTTTTAGGAGTAATCTGGAAACCCACCCCCCCCAGCATTTACCATATGGTTTTATTTCAATGAAATGTTAGCTTGTTCTAGAAGCGGTGAAAGTCATCAAGGCTTTTGAAATACATGTTTTGAGTGGAACTGGTTTTCATCTTCTTTTCAGCTTGCATAAGGGTTGTTGGGAGGAGGTCTCAGCAGGTCCCTCTGCCAGCTGGCCTTGCACCGAGTTCTGCATCTGCATCCAATGCCGTGTGGGATCTTGCCCACATCATACCCTCTTCTGCTCTATTCATCCTGCCCATGGAGGGGAGGCAATTGTGCTGCACAAGAGGGGCACTTGGCATAAATGCCAAGTGATGATATCATTTGAGTCTGAGCTACAAAATTATTTGAGCAGTGTTGCTCTGTCACTCCATGCCCAAGGCTTTCAACTAAAGCCCTGCTTAAATGCTGAAACAAGGAGTTCTGCTGTCTTGCCACAGCCAGCCAAGGCCCAGGTATGCAGAAAACATTGCCTTTTTTTTTTTATTTGTTTTTCATAGGAAATTCCTTGTAGTGGAGGATGCTAAATGGGCTTTGTTCCCTTATACTTGATCTGTGTGTGAGGGCTTGTTTGTCCTCAGGCTGTGGGAATTAGGATTTTCAAAACGCAAGAAGAGAGGGATTTAAATGGAGTATCATACTGTGTTAGTTTTGTGCTATGCTGTAATTCTCAAAGTCTGAATCTAAGCTGGGGAGAAGTTCACATTGTAGATATTTGATTTTGTCATCTCTTCGTCTTACCGTTAGCTTTGTCTCCTTTTTGCTCCCTTGCTGCTCCCACTGCATCTGGGAACCTTGGGGAGCTTGCATGATTTCTCTGGCAGTGCCACAAACCTCTAGTCTTAATCCCTATTACTGTCTGGCTCTGGATTCATGTCGAGGTGCCTCTAATACACTGCAGAAGGTGGCCAGCAATCGTCCTTCTTCTTTATACCTCTGCAGCTCTAATCCTGCAGAAGTCCTTGCTTGTAAAGATAAAGGTACATTTATCCTCCTTAATGATGCAGCAAGTCTGGAGCTGTGAATCAGTGCTGAGTTATGTCAGCAGAACTGTCCAGTGACTAAAATGTTATTGCTAATGAAGACCAAGTGGTACTGAAGGAGCATCTGCACTTTACCTCGCCTAGCCTGCTCTGAAGAGTTGCTCATGTTCATTTATAAATTATGTTAAAATTCAGAAAAAAATCAAAGAGAATATTGGTTTAGCCAGCACAGAGTGACACAGAACGATGTGAGCTGGTAGTGAGGGGAGGAAGCCCTTCAAACCAGAGGGGAGAGGGTCATAGTTTGCTTGGTTGGTTTTGAAGCTCTGGCCCCAGAGGACAGAGTCCCCATTCTGCAAACTGGCAGGTTGGGAAGGCAGTGCTTTTCCCTGGGCACACCCTGGGGCTGTGGGATGGAGCAATGAGGTGGTTCTGCTGCTCGGGCAGGGTGAGCTCAGCCTGATCCCTGGCTCCTGTCTGGGGGCTGTGGTCACACAAAGGAAGCTTCCTGCTTTGGGTTCTGGGTTATCTCTGCTTCAAAATTTGAGTATTAATGATTAAACCAAACGTGCGGAGATTATTTAGTTCCTTTTGGGTTGGTTGGGGTTTTTAAATTTTTTCTGATTAATCTCATGGAGTAAGAGGAGCTGTTCTTCTTTCCTCCTTAGTTTTTTTTTTCTTTTCTCTTCCTCAATACTTTTGTCCTTATGAGCTCCTTCCCTGATTTGTAGCCATACAGAGCCTTCTGGGAGAACAGCCAGGATGCAGCCTTTGCTAGGATGTAGCTATTCTGGGTCAGATTAAAAGTGCATTTTAACACAATGTCTCCAGTGCTGGTCATAAAGCAACATCTACAGATAACTGAAACAAGTCAGGGCTGTCTGCTGCGTCCCCTTGAGGAAACTGTCCTGATCTCCAGCTATTTCAAACCAGGAGATTTCCTGAATTAGATGCAGTTCCTACCATATTTTGTGATTCTCAGTGGATTTTTCTTTGAACTTGCCCAGTCTGCCATCAGTGTGGCTGTCCTTTGGCAGAGCCTACTTTAGGTGGCTGTGTTTCTATATTGCCCACAGTGCAAAGGATTTACTTACCATTGTTTATTTGGGATTTGGCTCACAATCCCTTCATCTGCTGCCCCTGCTCCGAGAATGGACAAGATGGAGACCAGATGATCCTCCTCTGTCCACAGGAGGGCTGGATTAACACCATGAGAGTTGGTGGCCATTTTTTTCACAAGGACAATTTAGTTTGAGCTGACAGAGAGGTTTATGAGGAAGGTTTGTTTAAAAGCAATGGCAAAAAATGATAGTAAGTTTTGGCAGGAATCCAAAGACCAAAATGAAAGACTCTGGAAAAGAAGACATTGGGGAGCAATAGTATGATCATCTGGTTGTTGGAAATGTCCATCCCTTTTAGGGAAAGAAAGCAGAAAGGTAGATTTAGCTGAAGTGAAAATGTGTGTAGTTGAGGTTAATAAAAGACATGCTTTTTACCTGTTTGTGTTGTTTGCAACAGAAATGTAGGTTATTGTGAGTTACTGCAACTAGTGGAAGTGAGTGCTGGCTGCTCCCCTACAAAGTCTTTGTTAAGAATTAAGACTCTTGTCATGCAATGGGATGAAAAAATAAATTTATGTTGCATTAAATAAATATCATTGTAACAGGAGCCTTAATAAAAAATAAAAAAGCCACAGTGCAAAATAAAGATTTTTGAAGATTATTCATATTCCTGTCTTTTTTTCCTTTCCTCCTAAAGCAGTTTTTTTCCTCTGATGATTATCCACTCTTGCAATTTGCTCCAGGCTTAGCACAGCTAAGAATTAATGGGCTCAATAGGAATCAAGTTCCTAAAACTGCTTAACCAAAGTCAGTGAGATCTGAAGGCAAAGTCGGGCCTTTGTGTGCCCAAGCCACCTGTGTTGAGTCTGTGCACAAACAGCTGTAGGTGGGCAGCCTCTGAGAGCCTTGCAGGTGGAGTTGTGTTCCATCCATAGGACACTAAGGGTTTGGGTTGAATTCTCTGCTTTTTGTGTCAACTCATCTGCATGCATCATGCTGCTGCTAAAGCAACACACAGCAAAAAGGCAGTAGTGGAGTAGAATTAATTTGGTAAACTTTGTTCACTCAAATAAAGATTGGGTCTGATTTGTTTTGGGTGCTCTTTGCTCCTATCATCAAGCTAATGTAATTGCAACTAATTTGTTCCTTTTTTTTTTCTCTTTTTTTCATGTGTCCCTGATGTCTTCTGATCTGCACTTGTTTCCCCATTGGATGTGGTTTAGGTAAGTGTACGTGCTCTAAAGGAGTTTTGTTTTGTTCTGGCATTTTTTTATCCCTCCCTCTCCCCTTCTGTGCATCACACAGCATTTTTGACTGTTTCTCCTGCAGTTAGGAAGCACTTTTTGCCATCTGTCACATTATTGCTCCGTGGGCTGAGCTGTGAGGCTGCACCCTCTGGGTCCAGGAGGGAATGTGACTCACAGGGGCTCTCTGTGACACTGCCATCCTTAGGCCTCCAGATCACCCACTTTGGTGATTCCTCCCCAGTGAGGGGCAGCTCCCTGCTGGGGCCAGGACAGTATCTAGGTAGAACACTGTGCTGGTTTAAAAGTAAAGCAGTGGGAGAAATGAACTCAGCTCAAGAGAGATTACAAGTCAGAGTTACAATTTACTAAAAGGATTACAATTAATACAATGATACAGAGAAAACTGGTTTGAACTCCCAAAGACATAAGTATAACCCAGCACCCTGGGACAAGAACAGAACAGTGTTTGTTAGCCCCTGTGCTGAGCACCCCCCTGGCTGCAAAGTAAGAGGAAAGGAAAAGCTCCAGCTGAGGGTCGCAGTCCTGTTGAAGTTACCATGGCAGTCCTGTCGAGAGTGGCAGCTGCAGTTCCTGTTGGAGTTCTGGTCCTCCTCTTGATCTGAGAAGTGGGATCAGAAGTCCCAAAACCCCAGGATTATATGTGCTTAGGTTCAGGTGAGGATGTCCAGCGCCTTCCCTGGGCAGGCAGTTTCACAGTGGGTGATTTAACTCTCTGAGGCTTGGGATATTTTTGGAGTCTTTAATGGTGTGGGTCGTTGCAGCTGCCTAATATGCCAGTCCAGTATGGCCCATTAGCAGAGATGCCCCCTCAGGCTGGGTGTGTGGCTGCTGATGCCACCCCGGAGGGGAGTTATCAAGCTGAGTCATTAGTGTGAAGACAAAGAAACAGGCCTGAGAGTGTTGTAGCCTGAGGTGTCAGGTGTGCCCTGGGCAGCTGCTGCAAATGATCCATTATTAACAGCCCACCAGAAATGACACAGAGGGTGTAGAATACACAGTTTTGGTTACAACCACTGGTCCCAGCCCCTGTAACAACACTCAGAGTAATATGGAAGTGATACCACACAGGGCTGGCACACCTTACAGCTCATGAGAGAAGCTTTATGATGTTACCTAAGTGACTGCTGAGTGAAAGACACATTCTTCTACCTAGAATTCCAGTTTTGTCATTTGTTTCCCCCTTTTTTTTTGTACCTACAATCCAAAGATACAGTTGTTTAGTATGGGACTTTCACATGTATTCAGACTCTACAGCACTTGCAAGCTCAATTGGAGCCAGAGATTTTTTTAAATTCTCCAAAAACTTAACTCTTAAAAATAAATAGTGGCTCATGAAGCCTTCCTTGGAGGGCTGCTTGAAAATCTCTCCATTTTAGAAAGTGTATTCATATACTTTTGAAGAGATAAATCCATATCACCATAAATGCAGGCAGAAATCATTTACCTATTGAGCAGTAGGGCTACTATCATCTTATAATGACTCTAAAACATTATTATACATAGCCATTGCTTTTTAAATTCAAAATGAGGTGGTTTTTATGTTTTAAACCCATCTAGATGTAAAGAATATGCTGGCATCTACTGAGGGTGTTAATGGATGTGACTGAGGCAAGCAAAGCACTTGCCATGGTGGGGGAACTGACTTAGGTACTTTTAATCTACTGTCAAGAGCAGTTTTAATTGTGATCACTGTGTGAGTTTTTAATGGAATTTTTTTGTAAGAAAAATGCAGAATGTAGAGGCACTGGCATTCCAGGAGAGCATTTTACTCTTGCACAATGTAATAGAGTAGTTACTGCCTTCCCTGAACCACAGTGGATTTCCACTGATACAAATGAGGCATAATTTGAATTGCAGAATAAGGATGCATGAACTGACTTTGCTTCATGAGTATTTATGTGTGAGAAATATCTCTTTACATGCAGCTATACAAAGCCTGCATGCATAATGTGGGATCCCATATGCTGAAGTATAGAGGGCAGCCTACTTGGTAGATTTCTTATGTAGGAAACAGATACTTTGAGGATTTAACATTGCAATCTTTGTGGACAGCAGAGCTAACCAGTCAGCCTAACTTCTGTGAGGCTGCAAGGTGGGGAAAGAAGAACTGAAAAGGAAAATACTCCCCCAGGGCCAGGCTCCTGACTGTAACCATTGTCTCTGTGAGCAAACCAGGACAGACCAGCCTGGAATTCCTGTTCCAGAAATCCCAACCCCTCAGCAGTGACTGCTCACAGGAACAGATGGCCAGGCTGCCCTGGAGCCAGCAAGGTGCTTCCTGCACTGGCCCCCGAGTGTCTGTGCCCGCGTGGGCACAGGGCTGAGGCAGCAGGCAGTGGAGGGATGCTCTGCTCCAGAGCCCACTGCAAGGGACCAGTGGGATACTCTGCCTCTCTGTACCAGTTCAGCTGGGAAACCAAATATGAGTTGAGTGCAGAGGAACAAGTGACTCTCAGCAGCTCTCTGAGCATTGCCACAGTTCTTTTCAGAGATAGTTGTTCCAACTGAGGAGTTCCCTGCAGAAGGTGTAGTGCTAACCACATCTGTCCCACTGTGCTCAGAGAAACAGCACAAGGGCTTTGTCTTCATCACATCGAGTTTGTGGGCCCCAGCACATACACTGATGCATGGAACAATGTATCACTAACCAGGTGCATTTGCACAGTGCTTCTGCAGGGGCCTTACTTGCTTCAGCAAAGCCAAGTGCTGTGTCACACACCATTGTGCCATTTTCTACCCAGGGAGTGGCAGCACATTCTGCTTGTTTGTCTCAGCTGTCCAACTCCTGCAGTCCCCCGTTCCCCAGCTACAGCTGAGGTGACACAGCTTGTTGAATTTGTGTCCCCACATTTTCTTGCATCATTAAACAAACAATATTTTGTTACCTGGACTTTCTTGACAGCTCCAACTTATTACCTGTTGTTGGATGCTCTTTTGGAAAGCGTCTTTGGAGCATGTTTCTTAGAAGGTGCTTTGCAGGGAGTGGAGGTGACTGTGGTTTGGCTACTTGTGAGCTTGTGGAGAGAAGGGGGATCCAGCACAGCCAGCTTCTGTCATCTGAAACACTGTTCTGTGGCAGCCACATTGAATATCCATGGTGTATCAACAGCTCCAGGAGTCATTGCCAGGGAGAAAGGAAAAAGATCCATAGCTCCTGTGAACAGGGTGGTTAGGAAGAGCAGGAGCTACTCTAAGTTATTAAAGAAAAGATATTCCTTTTTAGAAGAACTGAACCATCCTATTACTGCCTGTCCCATGTGTGGAGTTGGGTGCCAGTGTGGAGTTGGGTGCCAGTGTGGAGTTGGGTGCCAGTCTGGCCAGGATAAAGAGGTCATCAGCCGTGCTGCTGCTGTCGCTGTCAGAGCAGTCGGGCCATGGTGGGGCCTCCCAGCTCTGCTCAGAGTTGCAGTGACAAAGAGGAGGCACATTTGGGCAGGAGACAGCTCTGCTGGGGGCTGTGCATCATTTGTACTGTAGTAGTTCTGAAAAGTCTTGATTATTTTAGCTCCTGTGTTGGGCTAGCTTCAAACCAAACCATGTTATTAATGACTGCCTCAGCTTAAACTTGTCATCTCATTCGAGGAGGAGACAAACAGGCAAGGGCTGGGATGGAGGAGGAGGGATAATGTGCAGACCAGCCCGTGACAGCAGCAGCAGCTGCTGTCAGCTCAACCACTGCAGCTTTTGCTGGTGCTGCGAGGGGCTGGTGTTACATGTTCTGGGGAAACATGACCCAAGAATGAATGCTCTTAAATTTCAGCCATGGAACTTGTGCTTATACTGGAAAAAGTGGTGAACTTAGGCACTGGAATAGGTTCCTAGAGGGGAGGGTGGGGGGATTTACTTAGAGTTCATGGACTGTCTGGGAAAATGTGCTCTCAATAAAGTTTTAGGTAGAGTTGAATCTGTCTTGTTAGCAGGGTCTCTTCAGGGTCTTTAAGCACAGTTCTGGTGAACTTAATCAGTTGTGAGACCTGAATCCCTCTCTTTGTTTTGTTTTGAATTTTTGCAGAGCAAGGAGAAATGTCAGACGTTTGCTTAGCAGAAAACACCTTTCCAGGGTCTCCAAGACTCCAGCTTACCTGACAGAATAGAAAGCAGGATTATGTTATTAGCATGTTACCTCTTCTTTAAAACCTTCTCATTGAATTTTCCCACTGTTGCACGACTCCTTCTGTGGATTAACATGACACGGAGTTGATAAGTGGTGCAAAGAAAACCAAGATTTCAGGACACGTATTTCACTTCAAGTGCCACAGATTTAGTGTGATAGACGTTTTGCTTTGCAATTAGGCAGCATGCTTATGTACTCTAATCTGCAGCAATTTTTGCTCTATTAATAACCTATTAGTAGCCTGCAGTGAATTCTCTATACATCACCGCTTCACAAATTATTGAACTTCCTCTCACAAGTTCATACGAACTAAAACAAATTATAGCAAAAGGGGTGAGGAAGGTTGCTTGTATAGAACAGGTGAAATCTGACCTCAGGATCACAAATTGAAAAATACAGATGCTGACTGTGTCCCGTTTCAGGCTTTGGTACTTTCCCCCTCCCTGTGCAGTCGTGCAAAGAGCACACACTGCAGTTTGGGTCTCCAGTGCCAGCAGCAGGCAGGTAAATCATGGCCCCAGGTATTGCTTGTCATTCCAGCTGCACTGCAAATCCTATGGTCTTTTGAGCCCAGGTGCTGTTAAATACCTTGCCCTGGCTTTTATAAATGGTGTGCAAAAAAGAGGCAGAGATGATGATACCTCTGCTGCTGATTGCACTGTCATTGTGGGTCATTAGTCTCTGCCTAGCTCTGAGCCTTCCAAATGAGCACTCTGCCATTGCTCTGCACCTGGCACAGCTGTACCTGCACCTCTGCATCTGTGGGATCCAGGCTGTCCCTGCAAACCTGGAAGCTGGGGGAACACAGGACTCCTGGCAGTCATTACCTGAGCAGGGTCCAGGAATGTGTCTGCCCACCTGTGGACATTTAGCTGCTGGGCAATTGTCCAAAGTGATGGGTTTCTACAGAGTGACTTTCCACGATGATCTGTTGTATTCTTCAGCTGGGACAGTCACCACTGATTTTTGTGCTATGAAAGAGATTCTTAGACTGAGAGTCTGGGGCTTGTGTGTTCAGACTGCTGCCTGGTCTAGGTACATAGGAAGATCTCTGCTTGCATCAGCTCTGCCTGAGCCTATACGGGCAGCAGCTTGGTCCTGGCAGCCCATGGTCCCCTGGGACTGTGCTGCTGACAGACTCTGTGGACTGGGTTGTTCTATAATTTGGAAGGCAGCCCAGGGCATCTTGTAGGCCTGGCACAGGTCCCATGAGCTGATGGTGTTGCTTGCAGTCAGGCTATGGGCTGTTCCTTGGGCGCTCTGGCCATTGAGGTTTTTGGCAGCGGCGCTCCCAGGTTCCTGCAGAACACGTTCCCTGACCCTTGAAGGAATGCAGGCTTTCCCTCCAGTCTCAGTTTTGAGAGAGTCACAGAAGCAGGTTAGTGTGGTCCCCACTTCCTCCAGGACACCTTTCAAGGCCTTGGTGGCTGTGCTGACTCTCCCACTATGCCTGTGCTGGGAAGGGGGAAGGATGCACACAGGATGGTTTTCTCCTGTTGGCTGGGTTAGGTATTCCCATGGGAAACAAGTAGGGCAGGGCTGGTGAGCACATACCCACAGCCCAGCAGAATTGACTGTGGGTACAGAGACTGATTACAGGAAGGGAGTTTCTTGGAACAGAGTCAGCTGAAAATTTGAGCCAATGTCTCTTTTCAGTAGCTCCTTCTGTGTTTCAATATCAGTACTTTCTATTAGTTCCCCTGTATATTTTATTTTCTTAATGCTTTTTTTTTCTGTTTTTAGAGAAAGAGTTCAATTTGGTTTGAAGTGTTGAAATACCATTTGTTCGGTTTCTGTTACTTTTAGCACCAGATTTGTCCTTCCTACACTCCCACATAATCTTTTTTTCCTGTAGAGAGACGGCCTGAGTGTTCCAGGCAGGTCCAAATGCAAAATCAATAAAAGCTCATTGCTGTACATGTCATGGTATTAGAGCTCAGCAAGTGAGACTCTGGTGGGCAGGATCTTGCCTCCAGCCCCCTGTCAGCCAGTGACCACACTGGGCTTTGCAGCCAGGGCACAAAGAGAGAAGTGGTGTTCTGCAATTCCATTGTTTCAGCAATGGAATTAACGTGGCTCTGTAATTTATATGTGTTACCAGCAAGTCACAATACTCTCCTTTCCTTCTGAAAATCAAACAGACCAGACTTTGGAAACCTTTTCTGCAGGGATCTTACTCATTGACTATGAGACAGGATATCTAAAGAGGTTGTTCGTTAATTATTATTGTTATTAATGAACCTGTATGTTGCCTCTTGACACTCCTCAGTACTGAGTACTTGGGATTTGTGGGTTCTTTTCTCCTTTAGCCTTCCAGTTTCTTTCAAAAAAGTAATGTAAAAGAGAGACTTGCTTGTGTTAGGATTTTTTTTTCATTCCTTAATTCTGCAGACGTTATTTTTGAGTCATCTATCACTCCTAAGAGATGAATTTTGAAGGTTGTGAACTTTGCAGCTTGCTGGGAAATCCTCTTCTGTAGCCAGCAGAGTCAGATTTATTATCTTTCCTGCAGTTCTTTCTGGAAGGGGAAAATACATGCATTTGTTGGGCAAACTGGTTCTGGGCAATAAAGAACAAGAAGTTTAAAAAATTAAAACAGACATAGAAGGCACTGTAGCATCAAGGCTGTATTGTAGATTAAGTAGTTTCTGTCTTTTATTTAATTTCTAATTCCTGAAATGCAAATGGAATTTTTACATATTCAATGAGGCTTTTGCATTTGGAGTTTGGGTTTTGCTGTTTGGGACGTTCTTGCCAAGAAATAGGCCAGTAACACCAGCTTCCAGCACACGCTCTGCCCGAGGCATTCCTCACGACCAGCACTGCAGACACTTACTGCCCCAGCTCGAGATCTGTGGGGATAACCTGGTGCCTGGAAAATGGTCCATCAAGAGTGAATGTCGATTACACACCAGAAGTTGCATAAATAGGGTAGGGGGAGGTGTTTTTATGACACCATCTGCCTCTCTGATCTGGAGCCCCAGTGTAAAACCGTGGCTCAAGCTCTTTACTATAAGTTAACAAAAGCCTTTAAATAGGGTAACTAATGGGCCAAATGTATCTTCACTTGTAAGGTTAAGACCCACAAGTCATCATTTGTAAGAAAGTGGGGGGTGGATTGGTCGCTGGAGAGGAAAGACATTAAATTAAATGTGGTGAAGCAGCCACATGGGACCCCTTAATAGTTTCTGAGTATTATTTTTTCCTAATGAAATTCAGCTTAATGCAATCCCACCCTCCTAGCCTGACAAACATCGACTCTGGCCTGCTGAAGGTTGTCATGCCACTGCTGCCTTTTAAATGATTCTGGGCACCCTCCCCTCTCTGCTGCTTTCTTGTCACTTACAGCCCCTGGTTTTTGACATAAACAAGGGAGTATGTCAGTGGGAAGCTGGGCCTGTCAGGCCTTTCAGTTTTGCTCTTCACCTGGTTGCTTGCTTACAACAAAAAGTAAGATATATTTTAGCAGGGGTTGTACAGAGACCCAGCGATGCATTAAAACCAGGCAGCAAAAGTGGGGGGAAAAACATCTGCGGAATATGAAATATGAATGGGGATCTGAGCCTCTGGAGGTCACACTTGAATGAGCAGCGTTATAAAAGGTGGATCCAGTGAGCCTCAGCCCTGGGTTCATCTGCTGGTCAGCACTCCAAGGATGCATTGCTTTTTTGGAGCAGTGAGTAGAAGTGGGTCAAATGCAGGCACCTGATTCATTTTAAGAGCCGTTATAGAAACGCTGAAAGAACTTGGATCTCAAATAGGTCTTTTTAGCAAAACCAAAGGCCACAAACCATCCTTATAATTTTTGAGTGTGTGTTTAAACACATCCAGAGCAACACTGCTACTGACCATTACTCATCAGCAGCATCTTCATGCATGAAGTGCTGGGCTCCCTCCTCTAATAGTTCGGGCTTGATTTCTCTTAGGAAGGGAGTTTAGTATGTATTTCTGTAGCCTCCCTTGAAGAGTTCATCCCTCACCATTCCTTGCTTTCTGTGCAGGAACTGTCATTTTTCCTGCTTTCAGTTTGGTAGGGAAGGAATGATACTCCTTCTCCTCAGACCTAGGGATGAATTGGACCAGAGACTCCTGCACACAGCTCATTCCAGAAGAACCTGCCCACCATTTGGAGAACACTGACATGTTAGTTTTAATGTTTCTAGGTGTCACAGATGTTGCAAAAGTTTTCTGCAAGTTGGCCCTTCCTGTAGGTGCCTTCAGCGCCTGTCCATTGTGTGCTCAGTGGCTGTTCCTCCTGTTGCTTGGGCTAATTGCTAAAAGATCCAGATATGTACATCTGGATCAACATGTCTTTTCTTCCTCCACACCACTGAAGCACGCTTGCTTCTGCAGTCTCTTTGCTGTTTCTGGTCTCCAGGGCAGTGTTAGATGGAGCCACTGCTCTGCTTTGTGGGTCTGCAGAAAGCTGGCAGAGGAATTGCCATGTTCTTCAGGCAGAGCAGCCTCCTGTGTGTATCACACAGAGCACCCTGTTTGAGAACCCCACAGGCAAGGAGGGGGGCAGAGGGTGTATTATTGCCATGCTTTGCTTCTTGGTGCTGAGGCACAGAATTTAAATGGCTTGTCAAATGTCTGCAGCATTGAGGGTTTCTGCCTTTCTTTGGTTTTTTCCCCCCTCTCTCAGTCTTTTATTTCACTGAATGATTATTGTTTCGAGATAAAAAATGCTTTTAGTTCTGGCCAACAAGTTTTTAGCTTTTGTCTTCCTTTTAGAAGTATTTGGAGAGGAGACAATATCTAATAGTGTTACTGAGATAGGAGCTGAGCTCAGTAGGAACACCAGGGAAGTTGATTGGACCTGAGGAGCGGCAGGAAAAGAAAACTAGAGTTGATAAACATAGACTGAAAGATTTCATGTTATCACATAAGTATGTGTGGAAGGTCACAATATCTGTCACCTCAAACTAAATATGCTTGAAAGTGAATGTAAGCAATGTATCCCACTACATCAGTATCCATAGTGTCCCTCATGCTATTGTTTTCCTGGTTTGCTTTAGTGTTATATTAATTGTGCATGTGCAAAGTGAATGTATTTACCTGGGTGAGTCCCTTACTGTAAGTTAAATGCTTATTAACTATGGTAAGGATAGTCCAACAAAGTCTGCCAAATCCTCTAATAAAAGTAGAGAGCACTTACAAACCTCTGAGATGGATGGTGAGGTTTAAAATGAGCCTGTTGCCCTGCTGTGTGCTGCAGCTATTGCCTGGCTTTAATTCTGGAGCAAACTGCTCAAAGTCTACCCTTCCTCAAGGGCTTTGCTAATCAACGTAATCTGCTTTATGCAACAGGACTAGAAGTCTAATTGATGTGTCTGCATAAAAGAAGACTCTGATAGTGGAACAGAATTTCATAGCCCAGTTGGCATCTCAGCAAAGAGGCATGAGAGTGACCAGGCGTGAAGTCAGAGTTACCTTTGTACCCCCGGTGGCAGTTCTTGCCATGGGGGATGCTCACAGTGCCCAGCTCACTGCTTCTGCAGGCAGCAAAGCTGTCCAGGCTGGCACTGTTTCAGCGTAAAAACTGTCTGGGGAGACACAGAGGAAGCTGTAGTCCAGCAGAATCCCTTTGAAAACTTCTCAGAAAGTTAAATCCCACTTGTTGAAAGACTTGGCATCTGCTGCGATGAAGCCGCGTGTCGGTGCGTGAGCGGTCGCACGGCTCAGCGTGTGCGTGGCACTTCAACGTGCTGAGGGCTGTGCCTGGGAACCCGGCAAAGAGGAGCAGAATTGGGTCAGTGCTTTTTGTAAAGGTGGTTCCCTAGGGGCAGTTCCCCCCCTGAGCTGCTGCTGTAAGGCTTTTGTCTCTTCTCCCACCTGCAAGAGTCGTTGCAACAGCTGCAGAATGTGGATTTCCATATCCCGCCATCAGACTCAGCTGTGTCCTGGAGAGATCCATCTCCATATTTTTCCTCAGGGGAAGCTGATTCTTTGATTGCACATGCTGTCCCACCCAGGGTAGGCTCTAGCTAGGGACATTAGTAATAAATAGGTGTCTCTAGAGGGGCCTTTCAAGCTGGGACCACTCTGTTTGGTCCCATTTTGGCAGCAGAAAGGTGAAAGGCCAGGGAATTCATCCATATAAGGAATCTCTTAGGAAAGATAATATATTGTGTAATTAAATAACTGCCCCCACAAGGTTTTCAGGAGTAACAAGCTGTGCTCAAAATTAAACACAAGTATGCTGCACTCACACTACAGCCTGCTTAAGGCAGGTGAAAGTCCTTGAGGTTATGGAGAGGGAACGATACTGTAATTCTGGCCTCTTCTTTCTGAGTGTCAGTGGAAGTTGTAGGCTCACAACTGGGTATGTGTGCAAACCCCATCTTAAACCTTTGAACTTGTTTTAAACTAATCCATTTGTGCTTAATTTACAAACAGCTGGTTGATTTAAAGGGATTTTCATACTGGAGTAAACAAGAAGAACATTTACACAAGGAGTAAACTATCCCGCTGTAAATTCCCTTTGCAGTTGTTATAGCTATTTGTTTGTATTAGATCTTAACTTCCTCGGTGCAAAGCTAATCCTTCTTGATCCTATAGTGAAGTCATGATCCTGTGTTTGATGTCACCATCTGTTGCCATAGAAGCAACTGTGATGTTGCAAATTAAACTTTATGACTTCATGGCAAGATAAAAGCACATCTTCAGCTGCTTGCAAAAGTGGTTCGGAATATTTCCATGAAGTGAATGGAAAATATGCCAGTTTACATTTTGTCTAAATACAGTTCTTGGAAAGTTTGTGAACAGTGAGGGCTTGGAATTATATATTGTATGAAAGGGGGGAAAAAGAATCCGAGGTTTGTATCAAATTTGAGCTTAAAAAAAAAATCCCCTGGCAAGTAATTGATCCTTGGCAGGAGCCCTGCTGTTAAAAGGTTAGTATGGTTGCAAACAGGACTGAAATAGAAACAGCTTAAAACTCAAAGCACTGTACAGATACCACCTCTTCTGTCTGTAGAGAAAAGCTCTCATGGTCTCATCTGGCTGTGTGCAACAGCCATTGATAATGGTAGTTGAAGTCATTGTCACATAAATATCTAGTCAGGGGTTACAAAAACTTCAACGAGAATGTGATGTTCTTTTTTTTAAATTGCTTAGGAAGTTAAGCCTTGATCACACTTTTAGGTGTCTGACCCAATTTGAGAAAAATCTTCCTTTTCATAAATTAGAAGAGTTTTTTGTCTAAATGTCATAAGAGGGAAGAAAGGTGTGAGTGATTCAGTGGTGCAGGAGGACAGGGCTGCACCTCCATGAGGACTAGGCAAAGGCCCATGTGCTGCTCATAGCCCTCACTCTGCCCTTCTGCCAGGAGGAAGAGGCTGCAGAGAATGTGAGCCTAAATGCAGAAGTTTTTGTTTTCTTTTTTATGTACAGAAGAGAGGGGGATAGTATAATTTTTCTCTCTCTCTCTGCTAGCAGGGAAAAGAGCTGCCAAGTCCTAAATTAGGAACTTATTTGTTTATTTTAAATTGGACCTTTCTCTTTCTTGCTATCAGTCATTTTCTTAAAATTTCTGAGTTATTTCCCTCCTAAAAATGGATACCCTTCTTCAGTATCTTTGAGTGACAAAGACTAAATCACATTGCTGGTGCAATCCAGAGTAAGATACTGATATCAAAACTAATTTGACACGACACAGTATCATGAGAAAGGTGAAAGTTGCCCAATGAAATTCAAGGAATTTTGTACCTACAGGCACCTGTTGTAGAAGCACAGCCTTGATTCTGTTCATCTGCCCTTGAACAGGAATGCTGTACCTACCAAATACCACACGTGCTTATCTTCACCTGCTTGCCCTTGTCTGGATTTGAGGATGGTGGCTCAAAACAAATGGTTTCCAGACCTTCTGTTTTTAATTGATAAAATTAAAAAGAAGAGTCAGTTTGAAGTGGTTACAGTGAGGACTCAGGAGGTAACACGTGGGGTTTGTTTGCCTTTCTGTTAAAGGCTGAGCATCTTGGGGAAGAAGCAGGGTGTGTTGTCCATCCTGTTGGACTGCTGCAGCCTTGTTCCCTCTGGTGTATTTCTGGTTAAATTATTTAGATCACTGAGTTCACTTCTCTGATAAGCACACAGCTCTGATAAGTGAGTTAAAGGATTATTTGAATCATATTTTTAAGGGAAGGCATGAATTCTGGATTCTTTTGCCATGTCTTTCCTCATCTCTGAATATCTCCAAGGAACATGAAAGTAAAAAGTAACATCCAGGGACCCCCAGCAGAATTAAATTCACTTTAAACATGACACATGCTCTATATCCCTGGGGCAGGCACTTAATTTTGTAGTGTTTCAGACTTCTGTGACATGATGATTGATTTTGTAGAGGTGAAGTTGCTTTAGTCATTAGTTAAAAAGCCTGATAAAGCTGTATGAAGATATTAAGTTGTTACCAATCGCTGGTGTCTCTTTGTTCTCCCCCAACCTTTACCCCACATTTGAAAGGGAAGGAGCAAGAAAGGCAGGAGGCTGTCTCACTTTCAGTCTGTCAGGGTTTTATTAGATCCTGGCTCTCGTGTCAGTGCTCTGCTGAAGCCCAGGTTTGGCCCAGATGATTAATGGGAGCAGCGAGCTCGGGCTGACAGGCTGTGCAGCCAGAGCCTGAGCCCCCAGCCAGCCAGCCAGGCCTCTGCTTGAGCCCAGGACTCTGCCTGGTCCTCCCTGCCTGCCCCGTCCTCCTGCCTGCCCTGTTCTGCCTCCCCTGTCCTCCTGCCTGCCCCAGTCAGCCAGCCAGGCCTCTGCTTGAGCCCAGGACTCTGCCTGGTCCTCCCTGCCTGCCCCGTCCTCCTGCCTGCCCTGTTCTGCCTCCCCTGTCCTCCTGCCTGCCCTGTCCTCCTGCCTGCCCTGTCCTCCCTGCCTGCCCTGTCATCCCTGCCTGCCCTGTCCTCCCTGCCTGCCCCCCTGTCCTCCCTGCCTACCCTTCAGCCTGGCTGCTCCCACCTTTGCAGGTGTGTGGCAGCCTGCAGCTGGAAATTGGTAGTTTCGGGGTTTTAGGTTCCTTTTCTCCCTCTTTGTGTTCCACTCCCTCTGTTGGGATTTAATTGGTTCTTGGAAGTCTCTTCAGCATATGAATGGCAGCTCGAATCCTCCAGGGAGTTGAGGGCTGCCCCATGCACACACAATTGATTCTTGCCTTGATTGCATGGGGTTCTCCAAATTTTTTTTAATTATGTATTTTCTCTGAATCACAGAGGTATTTCTCTTGATTTCTAGTGCTTTGTCTTTTCCACCATCAGTGTCCTAGGGGTTGGATTTTTCATTCTGAATTCCCATTTTATCGCTGCCATTTGCACTTGCAGACTAGGGGAAATCTTTTCAGTACAAGCTTCTTATTCGATTGTTGGGAGTATTGTTCAGGTTATCATTGAAAGAACAGAAGTATGTTTTGTGGATAGGCTTTTCCAGCCAGAATAAGCTTGTATCCTTAAGATATGGCCGATGAAAGGATAGTGCAAGGTATGAGTGGATAATAACTTAGGGAAGGTGATCATCAGGTCACACGGTTAAGAACAGTAAAACTGTGCTTGATTTATCCTACATGCATTACAAAGGAAAGATTCCTGTTTTTTCAGCCTGCCAAGCAAAGCTGCTGAGAGCTTCAGACACCTCACTGTGGCAATGCTGTTGTAATGGACTTAATTTGGACAGGGGAGATATATTTTTTTATTATTTTTCTCTAGGCTTCTGTTTTGATTTTACTTTTCCATAATGTAAGAGCATTCTTGTCATTCTGAAAGTTAGGTCCTTTCTGTATCCAAGTGCAACAGAACAGATGTATAAACATGTTGAAAGGACCTGTCATACTTACATTTTTTCTTACAAGGGACTTTCCCTACATCAGCTCCACTGAAGGGTTCTTCAGTGGGACACAGATATTGTACTAAAACCCAATTTAAATCTGTTTTACGTAAGTCGTGTTATGTTTGTTAGGTTTTTTAATTGTTTTAATGAATGATGTATCATGTCAGACCATGAGGGTCTGCCTAGGCCCTATATCCAACAGCAACTAGACTGAAAGCCTGCAAAATAGCCCCAGGACAGGGCAAGAATATCATTATCGTAGATGTGTTGCATCCTCAATGACTTCCCAGAGTCAGAGGTGACACCTTTGGCTGTTACTTCCATTAATTTTTCTAATTTAATTTTCTTGGCACTTCCAGCGTTCTGTGAAAATGAGTTTCACAGTCTTAAATAAATAACTGTGTGAAGCACTGCTTCCCCAGCCCTCATGAACTGGCCACCTGCAAGTTCCATTTGCCACCCCCATTCCAGTCCCAGGTACAGTGGACAACTGATCTCCAGGAATCTGCTGTGTCACAACATTCCATAGCCCTTGTCCATGTGCCTGCTTATTTATCTCTATTTTAGGCTGAAAGTGTTTTCTAGTTCAGGTGCATCCTTTTCCAGATGGTAAGAAATGTCTGTGTCTGTACTTCCATCAGAGTTACAGTTCCATGTTTGCTTTTCTGTTCTTACTTCCTGTAGCTGTCTTTGCTTTTTGACAGTTGGGGAGCACCGAACTGGCATTTCTGTTCAGCAGTCTTGTTAACTCTCAAGGCTGGGTCCTGAAATGACCAATTTATAGCCCATCACGGCATATGTAGAGTCAGGATTACATTGTGTGTATTATTTAACATTTTTCTACCTGAGTTTCATCTGCCCTTTTATTCCTCACATGTGTAGTAAGGCCTTTCTGCAACTCCTTGAAATACTCTCTTTCCTGTCTTGATGTTCTGGTACCTGTGAACTTGGTGTCACGAGTCATCTGTTGAATGTGTTGCTGGGAGAGACCCCAGCACAGACCCTGTGCAGTTTTCTGTGTGCCTTTGTGCTCCTAAGAAAAGCGACCATCCTTACCCTGTGTCTGTGTTTAAAGCAGTTTTCCCACCTCTGCACCCACTGAAACTTCTTTTTTGGGACAGATTTGGTTCTGAATCTACACTTTCCACTTAGGAAAACACCGAGGTGACCAATGACACAGGTGAGGGAGACTCTTGGAATTCACTGAATGGTTTGTGTTGGGAGGGACTTAAAGCTCATACTGTTCCAACCCCTTCCCATGGGCAGGGACACCTTCCACTAGCCCAGGTTGCTCCAAGCCCCATCCAAGCCTTGGACACCTCCAGGGATGGGGCAGCCACAGCTTCCCTGTGCCAGGACCCACCACCCTCACAGTGGAGAATTTATTCCAAATATCTAATCTAAACCTTCTTTTGGTTTCAGAATGAGTTGTAAGATTTGTTTTCCAGGCATGTAGGCAGAGCAAGGATTAACTTTGTTGCTCAAATGCTATTCTAAAGAAGCTTTTCAAATAGGGAAGTCTTTAGTTTATCAAGCATGAAAGCAAGTTTGAAGAAGAGGTGAAAAATACCTGTTTCTCCTACTGATGCGTTACAGGTGTAAAACTGCTGTTTGTGCATCACATAAATCCATTTGCCATATAAGTATATTGGAGAATGCCATATTCTTGTATCAAAATACTCTACTAAATTTAATTTAAACTCCCTAAGATGGATAATGTTCACTAAAGGTTCAGTAGAAAAGGAAATACTTAGAGCTAAAAGTGTCAAGCTTTTCTCAAGCTCCTCAAGGAGTTTCTGATCCTCTTCCTTTCACCCCCAGTTCCCACTCTCATGCTGTCTGGTTGTGCAGAGCTGTTCAGAAATAAAGCTGATCACTAGCTTATTGATAAAAAATAATGCCAGTGTTCACTGTGGACTAACTGTTTTCCAAGCCATTTTACTCCTTCTCATTTCAACAAACATGACATTGATTCACAGAGTAGTTTGGATAAACAGTTTGGTAGAAATAGCCTGTTCGAATTATTTTCTCTCTGGAATTGGGAGTGAGTGTCTTACAAGTGAGGTGGTGGTGGTGCTCTGTTCTGATTGCATGATTTAAATTTCTAAAGGGAGGAAATGAACAACTGAGAATAGTGACCATTAAGGTAATAATAGGGATTCTTGTTCTTGCACAAACACCCTTTCAGCTCTGGAGAAAGCAGCCATTTCCCTAACATTTGTGGAAACAAAAAAATGGTTCAGTTGAACGTTCATGAATAATAATAAGGCATGAATATTATCTGTAACAGCTGTTGGGTGAGAACTGGCATGTAAAGCAGTGTTTTGAGGGGTTCATTTCTTTGTTCAAAAGCATGAAGTTTTTGAAAAAATACAACCATTGAAATCATAAATCCCTGGTGTCCAACAGCAAAGACAAAAACTCGGAGGGCATTGGAGGGTTTTGATGTTTCCTTCATTTGTGCACTGTCTGCAGCAGCCCCTGGGAGCAGGCACGGCTGCACACGGGCACGGCTGATGCCAGTGGCACACAGACCTCTGAACAGATTCCTTTCAGTGAAGCCTTTAAATCAAGGAGGAAGCCTTATAAAATATTTGCAGTTTCTGACTGGTGGACTAATTCTCAGAGAACAACTGCCAGCTGTTTGCACAACAGAGCAAAGGCCGTGTGAGTGTGAGAGAGAGCAGTAACTGGCTTGGTT
Source organism: Manacus vitellinus (assembly GCF_001715985.3). Classification (NCBI taxonomy): domain Eukaryota; kingdom Metazoa; phylum Chordata; class Aves; order Passeriformes; family Pipridae; genus Manacus; species Manacus vitellinus. The sequence continues at coordinate 2,070,190 of NW_021940687.1, forward strand.
GTAGTGCTGGTGAAACCATGGGGTCGAGAAATATCTGAGCACTTCTGGATGGGATGTAAGTAATACAAACCTGTGAATGATCAGTGGGACTTTCCTTATTGCATTTGGGTTTAGTTTCTCACCGTATCAAGCGAGCACCATTTCAAAGGGGTCACAAGTGTGAGAAAGGGTGAACAAATGAGACTTAAAAGTGCCAGTTTCGTTTAAGAGAACCTTGTATATTGAAAGCTGTGGTGAGTAATCAGTTTGATTGCATGTCCAAGTCAATGACCATCTCCTCCCTTTAAATACTGTTTCCTGGATGGCCCAAGTGAGAGCCCAGAGGATGCTCAACAGCCTCCTTGTCAGAGAAGGCAGGAGAACCAGCAGGCCCTCGGGTGTAGTGTTCTGCCTGGGATGGAGTGATTCCTGAAACTCAAACCAAACCTGCTTTTGTGGTGGCTGTCAAGGGCATGGATCAGTATGGTGCTGTGAAGTTGAGAGGAACTGAGAATTTGCAAATGGCTTATTTTCTGTTGGACCTCTTACCAGTGCCACCTTATTTCTAGAGTAAGGGTATGGTAATGTGTGTGTGGGTAACTTGTCTTGCTGGAAGAGTTACTCAAAGATTGGCCAAAAAAAAACAATTTGGGAGAGAAAGGGAGGCTGATTTCTCCCCTCCACCCTGCCATTCATGACGTGGTGCAGTTCAAGCTTGTTACCTCCCCATGTAATCTGCTCATTTTCCCTTGTCAGAGGCGCTCCCAACACTGTGTTTACAGCGAGGGGATTAAGCTGGCAGCTCTCCAGTGACGCTGGAAACTGCCTCCATGAGCCCTGTTTCAGCTGAGGTTGTCAGCACTGATTGATTTTCATGGTTGACAGCTTTTGAAATGCTTTCAGATTGTGATTTCTCACTGGGCCTGATGTGGGGGAGTTATTTTTATTATCATTATTAATAGTAGAAATAGTAGTATCTGGATATTTATGCACACAGAGATTAGGGGCACAGACTGGCATGAGCAGTTGGTGTCAAGCTCCATGTTGGCAAGGAATAATCTCATCAGGACTTGCACTGCAAAATGTAGCTAGATTATGGTTTTTCCTGGGTAAATGAAAATTCACCATAAATTTTCATAGATTTTACTATTTTGCCATTGTGGCTTAATAATAAGGACGCTGGAATTTGGGTTCTCTGGGACAATCCACTGGGTTTTGTAAGTTTTAAAATTGTATATCCTTAGTTCGATGGAACAAAATTCCATTGGTTTCAAAGGTGAGTGTTTCAGTGGTGTTTTGGAAGAGCTGTTTTTGAGCTGCTTCTGCTGAACAAAGGATCTGTAGGTAAACGAACTGGGGGGAGACCTGTTGGGAAGGTATAGCATATGTGTTCTCCTTTTCATGAGCATCAGGGAATGACAGAGAGGTTTGGGTTGAAAGGGACCTTAAAGACCATCTAGTTCCCAAACCCCTGCCCTGGACAGGGCCACCTTCCACTCATCACCAGTCGTATCTTCAGCCACAGGGATGCAGGTTTTTCATGTGCCTCGGTTTTGCTCAGTTTTCAGAGCAAGCAGGTGTTTGTCATGTCACTTTAGGATGTCACTTCCTGTGACACGTGCCTGTCCAGCTCCTTTTTCAGTGACTTGCTGATATGCTGCACTCACAGTAGTCCCATCTCAGGAGCAGAGCCAGATGAGCATTTCCTAGACTGCAGCAGAGAAACAACTATCTGCTGAATCCTCTAAACCTTCACCTTGACCCAGGTTTTTCCCATGCTAGGAAAAATAAAAGGCAAAGCTCACTGAGGGCAGCCCAGGAACAGCATTAAGGTTTATTTTCAGCATATGGAACATCTGTCAGTTTTGTGCCAAAAAGACAACATACCCTAATGCTTTGAAATTAGCTTTGTTCCTGTTTAGAATAACAAAAAAAAAAAAAAGCACACAATCAAAGAAAACCCAAGCAAAAGGATGTCTCTTAATAGCATTGCTCTGAGAAATGGTGTGATCTTTGTGGGAAATACATTACTCATGGAAATAGGAAATCACAGTGGCTAATGAGAGGAAGTTTCAGAGTTGGATCAGTCTGCTCATCTTTGTTTAAAGGGATGCCCCTTTAGCCAGAGAAAGAGGTCTTCTTAAGTTCAGGGCTGAACTATGCTGCTGGTCAGGCAATATTTTTTTTTCTACAGTATAAACATTGAGGAAAAATAATTCCACGTGAACACTGTAGTTTAGGACTACAGTCTTGAGGATTTACACATAATAGGTGCCCTGTATCACCCCCTGAGGCACACTAGTGGTAAATCTATGACCTTTCTTCACTTCAGGAGATGTTTCCCATAGAGCCTGTGGACCAAGAATTCTTTCTGTAAGTCATTGTGTAAATATGTCCCAAAGACCAGCGACCCTTTTCTCCAAGCTTTTATTGGCCTCTGGGTACCCAACTCAGCAGCAAGATCCTACTCGTGGCTCTCAGAAGTGGTGCTGAAAAATCCTTGGTAGGGCAAGGCAGGCAGAGACCTTGGCAGCTACTGAGTCCTTTTAAAATACAAAGAGCTGTGGCCTGGAATTTCTTCCTTTTTTCGAGCTGTCATGAAGCATATTTGGCTTCATTTGGTAATGATTTGGCTACATTTATGCAGTGAGTATTTCTGTTGACATCACAGTGCATTTCCAGGAGACTTCTTATGCGTAGAGAGTCACATTTTGGCTGCAAGTAGTTTCTTAATTTATAGTCCTACTAATCTGAGAGCAATAAATGTCGAGTGAAGTATTCCATCTTCCTGCAAGTGATGGTTGTGCATGGCAACCCAGTGGTGGAGCAAGGTGCTGCTATTACCAGTGCTTGCCTCTCAGGGGCCAGTAATAGCTACTGTCTCAAGACTATGTATTTCATTAAAAAAGAAAAGTAGTTGTCTCTAGTGTGACATATGGCTAGAATCTGGGCAGTTCTGCCAAATGTGTGTGATAACCTTTAGGCAGTTTAACCGTACAGATTCTCATCTCACACTGACTCTGGAATGCTTTCCTCGGTTAGGGAGGAGAAGCAGAGGCAAGAATTAAAACCCTGCAGGACACACAGAGGAGGTGGACAGATTGCCAGAGTGAAAACATAAACTGTTTGCCCTCTTTGTGAGCCACAGAGGATTGCTTGCAGGTAGCTGGGTTATCCTTTTTCAAAGGATATATCAAGGGACTCTCATTACTTGTTCCTTATTGGATTTCACCAGCTCCCTATGGGGCAGGTCTGATGTGGGCCTTAGTCAAGACATCCTGGAATTCTTGCACTTGAGCAGTCAGTCCCAGCCCGGTCCAATGAGGTGGGCCAGGTTCTGCTCTTGCACACAGAGTAACTCCCCTGCATCAGATATAAAATTTGGTCAAAATATTGTTTTGACAAATTATGGTCACATCTATGACACCTGTCACTTCTCTGATGTAAATTTTCCTTCTTTGTAGAGGTAGTACTGCTTAATTAGTCAGATCCCTCCTCTGTCCTTTTATACTGAGACAGTAAATTAATTATTATTCTTTGTGTCTTTTGTTAATGGAAATAAATGCTTCCTTTAAAAAAATCTTTTTAGTACTACCTGATTTTTGGAATAACTCCACACATGGAATTGATCCCTTTCACCCTCCCCAGTGGAGAAGAGACAGGGTTTAGGTGTGATAAATTCTTCTTAATCTCAGTTGTTCCATGACATTTCACATACTTTTCCCTCAACTGTATGATTGTACATGGAAAGGCAAAACCTGCTCTGCTTTGTTGCTGTAGAATCCCAGAATCATTTAAGTGGGAAAGACCTCTAGGGTCATCAAGTCCAACCATTCCCCCAGCACCACCAAGACTAAACTATGTCCCCAAGTGCCACATCTACACACCTTTTAAATCCCTCCAGGGATGGTGACTCCATCACTGCCCTGGGCAGCCTGTTCCAGTGCTTCATAACCCTTTTGGGGAAGAAATTTGTACTGTATTGTTGATAGCATTTGTCTATATATGTTTCAGATCTTCACTAATTGAGCTCATCTTGTGGCTTGTAGGTGGTAAGATGCCATCAGACAGCAGTAAGCATCTGGAGGACATGCCCCTGACTTGCCTAGGATAGCATTTTCAGTGTCATTGCTATCAATTTTGGTTGTGCTCACTCTGTCTCTGCAAAATTGAGCACAGTGCTGCCCATCACATTGTCCAGATCTTATTTCTGGAAGGCTAATCCATCACAGCAGAAGCCAAGAGTCACAGATCCTTGTGGGCATTTCAGTGCTTGTCTGCTAGTAATGTGTTTTTGAGATGTCAGGGCTTGGTGTGTTTTGTTTAACCAGCTCTTTGCCTAAACTCCCTGTTTAATTTTTCACTTGGGAGGCTTTATACATCAGTTGATGGAAGGTAAATGCATGCTGCTGTATTCCCTCTCACTTCCACATCTTCAAAGGCCAGGCAGAATGCTGTTGAACCCTGTGAGAGTTCTGTCACTTACCTGGGAGAACACAGGGGTGGAGCCCAGTATCCTTTCTGTGCTGGACAGAGATCATTTGAGAGTTTTTCTCTTCTGTTTATGCCTTTCATTGCTTACTTGGTGACAGGATCTTCTCATTCATAGTTCTATGTTATTTTAATGGCCTTTTAGCAGGGACTTCATGAACCTCTCATTGAAAATGTAGATAAATTACATCCTCTTGTGCTTATTTATCTGCCATACAGTTAATACTGTATAAAGCAAAATACTGTAGTATTAAGCCCAAAGAATGAGTTGCAGCTGTATAAAAGAAGCAGATGATGATGTAAACATTTATATTTGCTCACTATCTAAAATCTGTCCCACAGGTTGTTTGTAAGACTATCACAGAGATACTCTATACTCACCAGTTTTAAGTATCATAGGAACAGGGAGCAGGAAACCAAAGAGAGAATTTTATCTTTGGACTCCACTTAAACTCCATCATGATATAAAAATGTCGAAGTCAGTTGGACCAACATGAAGAATAGTGCTTGAAATGCAAGGTTTAAAATGAAAACCAAATGAAATTCAGCCTCTCAGCTTTATCCTTCTGTGGGTGGCTAACAAAGCACGTGTATGGATTTCTTTATGTGGGATAAAGTTGCGGTTTTGATTCCTCCAAAGAGTAGTTTTGGCAGCAGTTTTGCCTACCAAGAACCATTTGTGTTCCCCTGCTTGCTCAGGGGATATACTTAACAGGGAATGTTGAGAAATAAAGCTCCTGTAGTGATCTCTGCTGTCAGAGCAATTCGTGTTGCAGTGGCAATGCCAAATCTTGTGTGTGAATGTGTCTCTTCCATGTTTGTATCTTATCCAGACCATGCCCAAGAGGGGTTCCAGTGCTCCCCTCGAGTCAGCATGTCCTGAGCTACCCCAACTGACTGAAAGTCTGTGCAGCAGATTGTGTATTTTAGCAGGCTTTGTTCTGGATCTGCTCTCTGCTTGCCTTCTGTAGGTCTTTATCTTGTAATATCTTGTATTAATTAGCCCTACCTTCTGCAAAGAAGGCTCTCTGATAAACCAGTCACACTTTAGTGGTTGCCACGGGGCCGATTGTGATGACAGAGCTTAAATGTTCCTTCAGGTAAAGAGAATCTACCTTGTGGTGGACTCAAATTCAACTATTGTATTTAACCATCAAAAGACTATTGCACCTGCATGGTGAGGCATGCTGTAGAAGAATTTCTTTGTGCAGGTTGCTGGATCTCCACAGGCTTTGGCTTCAGTTAGTCACCGTACATGAAGGATGTATTTTTTGGTTTGGCTTGGCTTGAGGAAGCTGGAAGATGACGCTGCTCTGCTTTTGAGGGAAAGAACACGTAAAGGTGAATGTGGTGCATGCACTGCCAACACTTTAGTCCTAAATGAGCAGCACAACCACAAACAGTCAACAGCCAGAGTTCATGTAGAGTAACTCTTGCCAGAGAAATCCTGTTGTTTCTTTTCATAATTTAAAAATTAGTGGCTGAGAGGAATGCAGTTTCAAGGCAAACATAAGATACCCAAGGAGGAGAGTGATTTATAGAGCTAGAACAGGAAAGCAAGGAAGATGGGAGCTTGAGAGGATATAGCAGGAGGAAGGAAGGGAAAGAGCCTGACAATGAAATCCATTAATTTCTTACTAGTTCTCCCACAGGACACACAAAGCTCAGCTGATACAGATAATGTTTACTATACTGTAGGGAACAGATTTGTAATGGGGTAGACACAGGCAGTATAAACTCATTTAGCCTGTTTAACGTGTAACCATTGTTTTGCACAGCTTTGGGGGTGTTTTCACAAGAAATGTTGCTGGCTAACTTCTAAATTGTGAAAACCCAGCTACTGACCAAAAAATGGGAGCTGTCTTCCTCTTCCTTGATCATAGCCTGTGTGATCTGTCCTGCCGAAAGAAGCACACACTTAACTTGGTGGGGTGACAATTTTCACACGTTACATTCTGCATTACACTGTCTGTCCAATGTGCAGAGGGACATGAAAGACTCAGGATGGTTACCCAGAGTGGAAAGCACATTTTTAATCCAAGATGATGCTCTGGTCATGGCCAGAGCATATATCAGTCCTGAAGAAATCTTGGAAGGAATTGCTACAAAGCTCACAGAAGGAACAAAACCAGCAGCTGCCTGGCCTAGCTTTGAACTTGGCAAGTCCAAACCTTACATTCCCAACAAACTCCAGCCAGGTGCACTGCTAACCTGCCTCGAGGTGCTCTCTGTTACAACATGAGAATATGGCTGCAAGGGCTACACTGAGAAGTGTATCCGTATTTCTTTCATCCCATGGCTGCCCTTTGAGAGGTGCATTTGCATTACTGGATAGGCAAGATGGATTTTTTTTGCTGTAGTATTTAGCTGAGCGCCTAACCCTTAAGATACTGCTGATGTTGTATTTTAAGGCCTGGAGGACACTTTCTAATATGCCTTTTTCTTTTATAAATGCAGATCTTCAGTTTCTAAGTAGCTAGATATGCTAAAACTCACTGATTCAGTACCATGCTGTTTTGTTGGGGTTTTTTTCTATTTGTTTTCCTCTAGTAATAGAAACTTTTCAAGATCATAAACTTTGTTACGTTAGCTTTTGTTACTTATTTTTCTCAGAATAATAATGTCACCTGTAATAGGAAGTTAATAATCAAATGCGTGTTTGACTTCTAAATCAAAATCATGACTATACCAAACACGAGATAATGAACTTTACAAAAACTGACATACTTGTCTTAGGGCAAATGTCCATTTTATATGTGAGGGAGATGACAAAGAACAAGATCAGAAGCAGAGTATATTAAAGCAACACTTAGATTTAATTGGAAAAACAAAATCTCATCTTTCAGAACAATCTAAGAGCTTTTGGCTACTGTCTTGTTTTGAAAACCTAACCCAGAGGTGTTCTGTTTTGCTTTGGGTTTGTTTTGTTGTTTTGTTTTTTTTTTCAAAATAATCACCCATTTCCTATATTCTGAGCAGTTAAATGTACCTCTTTTCTGAGAATTAGATGAACTTGTGTTTGCTGGGAGGTTGGAGTATGAACTCTGTTGCTGCTCTTCAGTCAGGGCACAATTAGCTGCCAAGCTGCAGACTTGGTTACTCAACTTCTAAGCTGATGTTGCAGTGAATTATTTTTTTACGACTGAGAAACAGAGAGATGACTTGTTAGATTAGTCTGCATTCACTCAGATGCCTTTTTTTAGGCAACTGAAAGACAATATATTGAAATAGCAGCAGTGATGAAAGTCTGAGGGTATAAGAGTTTCACAGACAGATGATATCTTTTGTTGCCCTCAGTGATACGCATGGGAAAGCAGGACCAGCTTCTGATGGCAGTTATTTAATCGGCTGAAATATCAAAGCACATTCTCTTATCTGTGCATTGTGGAGATCTGTTTTCTAAGACATTCATGATGATTCAGTAGTTCTTTAAATACTCCTTTTAAAAAGTGTGTTTAAATCACCCAGTGGGAGTCTGCTACAGGAAGGTGAGTGTTAAGAACAGACTCACCAAGTCTGCCTGGGAGACAGGAAGGTTTCTTCAGTGTGTTTTCTGAGCACTGGCAGCAGGACTAGTTGAAATTCAGCAGCCCTTCGTATGCCAGGCTCTGCAGCGAGGTGCTCATTTCAAGTTGATGAATGGACTCAATGAGAGCAATTCTGGGATCATGTACAGGGGACAGAAATTGCTCGCTCCAGGAAGAGCTCTCCTGCCTGCCCTCGGATGTTTGGCCTTTCTGCTAATGGCAAACTGTAGGAGTCAGCTGCTAAATGCATTTCCCTGGTGTGGCAACAGGATGTATGGGGTATCCCATCTAGACAATTCACTTGGGCTGTATTTCTGTACTGTTATGAGGGCTTCCTACTGCTAGATGTATGGCAGAGAAGAAACAGTCTCTCGGGCAGGAATGCTTAGCATTTGATAAAATGATGGCACAATTAACAGCAATTTGTAATGTGCCTCTTCTTTTCAAATTTAGTTACTCCTAGGAACAACACCGAATGTTTGAGATCTCTGAAGTGTATATCTATAAAACTGTGATATTTAAGCAGTACTATATTTCACTGCATACAATAACTTTTCTTTAATTTCTGTCTTTGAAGGGCATGAAATGCCAGAAAGTCCTGTTTAAGCTAAGAAATTGAGCTGAGTGATCACTGAGATGAGAGTTACAACAGGAAGATTGTTATTAGCTTGGGGCAGGACAGTCCAACTTTGCTCAAATCCCAAAGCTCCTTATCCTTCGCGCAGTAGTTTAAAGGAACAGCAGCCACGTGGAACCGGTCTGTCTCAAATCTCTTGTACACCTATTTGTTAATGTTTATGCACCTGTTTCCCTGGTGCATAAACTGTCTGTACAAACAGCAGAGTGGATAGGCTGTAAAAAACACAAGCTGTTCAATGCACAATACCCAGAATGAACAGGTAATGAGCCAGTCTCCATGGAATTTTCTTTAACCATCTTGAACTGGTGCTCCAGTGGGGCTTCACTGGATCTCTGCTGGATCTCTGCATTTTTACTTTAAAAGGAATTTGGTAAGCAGGGGAAAAATACATGAATTCCACCCTTGGTCTTTCATTTACAATAATCCAAGCGAGTTACTGTAACTTTTTTTAAAAATAAAAATACCATCATTTCCTCCAAATTAACATGTGCTGTTTCACCAAGTGGTTGCATTGTTGTGGTACCCCTTTACCCTTTCTCATCAATGTTATTTTATATCCCTGCGCCTCCAAAAAACACAGGATACCTGTCCAGCCCTGCTTGCTTGTGTATGGTAGAGGTAGAATGGAGGGAGAAAGGCTGCTTGCCAGCCTGAGCCCATGGAACCAGCCCTTATGGAAAACAGGCTGGTGAGAGCTGCTGAGCTCTTCCCAGTGGTAACAGTGGTGGTAGAAGGTGAGATCCCTCTCACTCCTGTTGAGCAAAAATGAAAATGCTCTAGTGAATGCTTTTTTTTCATCTCACACAAAAGTGACTTCGGCCTGGTGAAGTGGATTTTTGCCAAAGGGTCTTTCTCAAGACCTTTTTCTCATGCTTCTGGCAGCTGAGGCCTTGGAGGGGACTTTATTTAAAGCCTTTGGCTTTGAGGCTGGGCTGTAAGTCACAGGAACTCTTGTAGCATCAGTGTGCATCAGACAGCTCTGACACAGGGACCCTTTGGGCATGTCAGAAAAAATATCAGTAAATCTCATCTAGACAGAGCTGCATATTTTAAATCAAACCAGCATATGCAAAATGGCTTGCATCAAATAAAATTCCTTGAGTTAGGATTCCTGAGCCAGACTTACCATAAGCTGTGTGATTTCCTGGGCAGAATCCATCTTCTCCAGCCTGGTGTCACAGTAGTTCCTCTTCCTCCCCAGTTCTCTTAAATCTTGCACAAGGAGGCTTTTATTGTTTCCTTCAAAGTAGGCTCTTTCAGTTCAATTACCTCATTTGATTCCTGGTGTGCTGGTCAGGAAGCTTCCTGCAAGTACCATTCCTTTCTTAGTCTTCCAACTTGGAAAAGGAGTTTCAGAAAGCTGGGAAGAACGAGGCACATAAAACCAGGCAAATCAAACATTCTCTGGTTTTGCTATCAGCACTAATCCTGCCTAAAGACTTTTCTAATGTTGTCACAGCAGGCAGGACTTACATAATTGCATTTCCATCACCCAAGTTATAGGAAAACAGTTGGAGTAGTGGAGTGTGCTGGGTGAGAGAACCGAGAGCGACTCTGCAGCCGCCCTTGTGTTCAGGTCCAGCACTGTCCTGCCTGGGCAGTGTCTGCTCCACTTCATGGGGCTGAGGCCCATCCAAGCTAACTGGAGATGTCTGTCCTGGCTGTCCTTGTTAAGAGGTGCTCACTGTACAGGTCGTGAATGTAGCCCACGAAGCCAGAATGGTGCTCCCAGAGTGTGCCTCAGATTTTAGGCATCCAGCTAGTTTCCAAGACAGTCATCTCAGGGAAATGTCTAAAACTTGAGTGGGACAGTTCTGGATTCTTTTTTCTCTCTCTGTGAGAAATGCTCTGTTATATATTTGTTTTGGTTTGCTTACAGAGGAATGTAATTCCATGCTTTGTTTTCTTTTCAGTAACAAAATAAGTGTAGAAATAAGAAAGCATTAGAAGGGCATAGTTCTGATTAAACAATACTTTTAGATTTCAAAATCGTCCCAGATTCCTTTCAGTTTTCAAAAAGTAGACTTACCATAAGAACAGCTCCCTCATCTGCCTTCCCCTTGCCCTTCTGTTTGGTTATTCTTTTCCCAGTTGTTCAGTACTTTCCTGGAATAAGAGTAATGATTTCGATGTCAGCAACAATTATGTTATTTCCTTTTTAAATGCTATACGTGACCCTATCTTTCATGTTCACAGTTTCCATGAAAGAGAATATGGAATTGGAAACAGTTTGGGTTATAGAGTGGGGAGGGAGATTTTCCCTTGGGCAGCTTCTATGCTTTTTCTAAATTAAATTTAATCTTATCAAATTAATTAAGGACGATTTCTCTTAAACATGATCTGATCCAGCTGCTTAATGGAAAGAGAAGGTAGTTTTTTTAGACTAAAGGAAAGCAAACTATTCCTTTCCTCTTTCTTCCTGGTTCTCTGCCATGACATGAACACCAGTGCTGTCCTCGGTTGTAGAGACGTGAAAACAGGGACACCAGACCTTTTGTGCTCCAGTGCTGAGAAATTACATCTAAGAGATTTTGTAGATTTGACATGTTCAGAACACTGAACAAGGTTGGCCAACCTGCTGAATATTGCCATTTGTTGACATCTGCTGCCAGGTACAGCTGCCTGGGGGGGGGACAGTAACTGGGAGTTGCCCAGTGCAGAGAGGTGAGTGTTCATGAGTCTTAGTAAAAAGAAGGATCTCCACATCATGCAGTTTGTCATAGCACTTGGGACAGATACATGTCCTTGAGCATTAAATATGATCAGGTTTCAGAATTGCTTTGTGGCCCACTGTTGTAAAATGGAAGCCCTGATTTAGGGCACTGCAATTCAGTGCATAGATTTTGGTGCTTCTGTGCTGTGGCATTATATTCCTCCTGCTTATGAGGGGAGGGGAAAAGGTTTTTCCCCTTACCTTCCTTACAAGGTAAGTAGAAAAACAGGAGTAGGACAGCTATCAGACTGTATTAAAAAGCAACTTTTAACCTCCTGGCTATTAGCCCTTGAGGTTTAAAAGGAAGTTGTGTCTGATAGGCTATAGGCAGGATTTCATGTGTGATTCATCCCTGCCTCTGGAATACCCTCCTGCCCAGGCCTGCCAAAAAGGCAGCATTGTTGTCAGGTGTATCTGAAACCTGTTTGTAGTCCCCCTTGGCTGTTCAGAGTGTTTATCATCCTGAGCTGTAAATGATTCCCCCAACACTGTTTTTAACTAAGTTTCCAAGCAAGCAGGGTTTCTGAGTGTGTGCTGTATTTCTGTTGAATCCTCCACCAAAGTATCTGGAGTAGAAAAGTCTGACAAATTCCAGCCATAGAGGAGTAGTCATCTTAAAGACAGGAGAGTCTACCAACTTATTGAAAGCAGGCAACAATGTAGAGGAGAGAGGCAATAGTCTCAGAGGGGTAATGGCTACAACTTCTTTTTATACAACAGAGAATCAACACTATTTTTAATTAGAATTCTACAGTTTTCCAATAAGAGGAGTAGCTGCTTTCTCTTTGCATCTTATGTTCAACAAAACAATGCAAGAAAGTTGAAAAGTGTGGATTCTTTCATTAAGAAAAATCAACTGCATGCCCCATTCCTTACTAGCCTTACCATTGGACTTAATGGAAATCACACATAAAGGCTGGTCCTAGACTGTTATGGTTTGCACTGTTATTTAATTCACCATTCTCCTTTTTGTTCAGTATTTATTATAGTATAGAGGAGATGGAAGATTACTATGGGCTCTCTCAGCATTGAAATGTATATGGATTTATTTGGGTTTTTTTTACAGCTATTCTCAGTTCTAGAAGCAGTATCTGAATTAGCTGTCTCTTTAAAACCATTGTCAGTGGGTTTAAAATAGGGGCGGAGTGCTTGCTGGAGAGGGGAGAAAGGAAGACACTGGCATCTGCTGCCTGTTAAGCCCATTAATTGAAAAGAAAATACTGCTGGTGCCAGAATGTAGAGCCCTGCTTCTAATTAAGCCTAGGGAAGCAGTGGGCTGGTTTTAATTGAGAACAGCATCTTCCTTAATGGTGCCAGCAGCTAAAAAACACCAGTGGATTCAAAGCATGAAGCACATGGAAGACAGTGGTGACTCTTTATTTGTGGGGTCAGTCCTTGTGCCATACTTGGAAACCTGCAGCACAGCACAAAACCTGGAGGAATAATTGGGTCCCAGTTACCAGCAAAGTCATGTAAACTTTCCTAGGTCTGAGAACAGGGTGTTTACAATACAAATTAGCAGTAGTCATTAATAGTGTGTCCTTTCACAAACAGTTAAGGAAGCAAATATTTCCTGGTAGCTTTGGTGGCAGGAAGAAGAGCTACCATGCCTTACTTTGCTCGTGGCAGTGTGGTTCCAATTAGCATGGCCTTCAGACTCAAAATGCTTTCTGCCCAGGTCACCCACGGGTTCAGGCGTCTGGTGCGTGCACCACATTTCAATCCCAGACCCCTCAGTTATTCCTACCTCCCCTCCCAGTGTAGGAAACCATGATAAAAACCTTCATTCTGAAATGCTCAGCCATTAGCAGTTTTGTGCTGAAAAAGGTCCTAAACCACTTTTAGCCTGGTTTCTAAAGGGAATGAGGTGTGTGTGATTGTATCATCTAATTTCATGCTTGTCACTCCAGTTGCAAAAGCTGTTGAATCCACTAGGCAATTTCAGCTGGAAAGTTCACTGAAAATAGGTGGCCAGGCAAAGCAAAGAGACACAAATTAATTCCCTGCTTGAGGGGAGGGTTAGGGGTAAGCTCAGCTACATTATTAGACATTAATGAATCCATGTGGGACACATGCCTCTGCTTCCAGAGAAGCTCTGAGTAGAGCTCCTGCTGTTGTTAGACATGGGATAATCAAACCCCAAGCCCTGGGAAATCATCCTTTATAAGTCCCACTGCTCGCTTGCTTTCTTTGATAGATAAAGGTTTGCCTGGTCAACTCTGGAAAATATCTCTTCATTTTTCCAGAGCAGGAGGTTCATCCTTTGCCCAGCAATCTGTTCCCCCTTAGCCCATGGAGAAACTGTAACATTGAGGCTTATCCATCCTTTCAAAGCAGCTTTTTGATCCATATTCACAGCCTTCCAGCACAGACACCAGTGTCCTTTGCAATGGATGTGTTAGATGCATCCTCTGGCCCTTCTAGGGGATGTGAGCCTGTTTTTTGTAGAGCCTGGCTCTTTATCTCCAGCTATAGACAAAACCAAGACTCATGGCTCCAGGAGCAGCTGCTTCTGTCCATTTTATCAGCCAAAGTGTCCTCCATCACACCAAACTGCAGACATTTAACAGAAGCCAGAGTTGGGGGCACAGAAGTATCTCAGGTCCATCTGTTGCCTCGCGCTTGCCGGGCTAGTTACCACACTGAGTAACACTCTGAAATCTGAGGCCTTCTGGAACTACAGATTTGATGAGATTATGTACCTTGAGTGATGGGTGGCATTTACTCTGTGAAGGGAGAACACTGGCCTCCCAGTCTTCCCTGGGATAAGTGGTAGCTCAGGCTGCCAGCTGCTTGTACCTGAGTGCCTGAAACCAGCTTCTGTTCATGAAACAATTCCCAACCAACACCAAAATACCTTCCAACAGGAGGGGTTTCAAACAGGGCTTACACCCCAGTAGTTTCACAAGTGCAATTTGGAAGGGCACTGAGTTGTATCTACCTCATCTGGAAGGCAGGAAGAAGTCAGCAGGGAATTTGCTATCAGTCTAGGATTTTTATATAATATTCCTACAGCTTAAAAACTGATTTAGCTTTGGCTTTAGTCCAGATAGTTTAGTAGCCTGGCTCATCTGACTCAGGCTATAATAACCTGGCTATGTTTTTAAGCTGCTGCTGTGATCTTAGTTATGGATTTAAACATGGCTTTTGTTTTCATGGTAGTGGTCACTAAGTCCTATATTCATGTTGTAAGCCTTTTGTCACAGTAGCTGCTAGGTTTTTCTCTTGTAATACTCAATTGTATTGTTTCTTAAAATGTTTTCCTGTAGAAAGCCAGCCTGTGATTTGTTTTGAGGTGTGTTTTTCTCCCTTTGGCATCTGCAGCAGGGTGAAGTTTTAAATCCAAGTTGTTCATATGTAGATAGTGGCAAAATAGTCAGTGAACAGTAAATTGGCTGAAAAATATGATTAAGGTCGAGGGGAATCAGTATTATTTACAAATGCTAGTTGCATGTTGCAAACAGTTTCAGCCAAAAAAATTAGAGATATTTTTTTCTATGTATACGCAGGAAAGGTCTAAGATCCAGAAAATGGAAGGGTTTTGATATGAGCAAAAATGAAACTTCAACATGACTTTGGTCACTGAGCTCTTTGGTGAAGACAGGCTGAAAAGGTCAGGATTGTTCAGCCTGGAGAAGAGAAGGCTCCAAGAGAGTGGAGAGGGACTTTGGACAAGCACCTGGAGTGACAGGAGGAGGGGCTTTAAACTGACACAGGGCAGGGTTAGATGGGATGTTAGGAACAAATTCATCCATGTGAGGGTGGTGAGGGCCTGGCACAGGTTACCCAGAGAAACTGCTACTGCCCCATCCCTGGAAGTGTCCAAGGCCAGGTTGGATGGGGCTTGGAGCAACCTGGGCTGGTGGAAGGTGTCCCTGCCCATGGCGGGGGCTGGGGGGGAACTGGACGAGCTTTAAGGTCCTTTCCAACCCAAACCATCTGATGATTCTTTGACTTAAAAAAAAAAATCTTTTTTGTAGCTCAAAGGTTAAGTTTTCTCTGAGTTCAGCCTATGCTCTGCAGACTAGGGATGCTCTCCAGAGCCAAGGCCTAGGATGCCTCAGGGTTTCTGCATTTCTCAAGGCCCAGGCTGCAATGTTCTCTTACCCTGTGACTTCTCCAACAATGTCTCTTGAGATTTTGTGGTTTATGTGGTTGTGCTGTTGCAATTTGTGCTTGGGCAATGACCTCTAAGCACAGTTCCAGTTCCTGAAGTAATGTCTTTGACCTTCCAGGCAGAACAACAGATTGAACTTTATAAACTGACCTGTGTTCATGACTCAGTAATTCTTAACTCCTCTGGGACCACCTCCTGGGAGGCTGGTATCCAGCCTGGGGCCTGCTGACCTGTGTCACTCTTTCTGAAGACAGTCAGGAGGCAGACTGTCTGGCATCAAATGAGCCTTGTTTGCATGTGCCAAAGGATACAGCTCCCAAATCTGAACTCTTGCAGAGCCTAAGATGTGGAGCAGCCCTGCCTCATGCCAGCCAAGGGAGGCAGGCGCCTGTCACGGCTGGATGGGGACTGAGCAGGGCACAGAGCTGGGGGTGAGAGATCACTGCCTCTCTCAGAGATGAGCTGCTCCCAGCAGTCACTGATGGGCCTGCCCCTGAACAAGGAAAGCTCCAAAGTGCCACTGGATTTTTCAGGAGTCAGGAGTGCTGCCACTCACAGAGACAATTTGCCTCTGTGCAAGAGAAAAACGAAACCAGCACACTTTATGTTTTTCCTTCAGACAATGGAAGCTGTCTGCCATGTGACACTGGATGGGCTGCTGACCCCTCAGCTAGTGCATAGGCACTGAACCTGAGGTCAGGCCATCTAAGGGGTTTCACAAGTTTTGCCCCTGGCCTGCCTTTGAGCCCTTGGGCAGCCTGCTTTACCCTGTCGCTCAGTTCTCCATTCCTTCTTTGTCTCCGACATTTAAAGGATAAGCTCTCAAAGACACTGCCTCTCACTGTGGGGGTGTTGGTACCTGCCTGCACCAAGCACTGTTTGTGGCCTGGCTGCTGCCATCACACACAGTGACAGGCTGGAACTGATGAGTATCTTTTGTTCCCCTTGACTCAAGTGAGATTTGGCCCCATTCCATGTGCCTGGGACCCCCTCACACTGTTCTGGCTGCAGATTCATCCTCCGTGTTGGGACTTTGCTGTGCTCTGTGGTTCTGAGTGAAAGAACAACCTGGTAGTTTGAAGGGTCATTCTTGAATAAAACTGCCCAAATAATTTTTTTTCACAGATGTGGAGAACTGGAATATTCTTAGTAAAGTGGCTGGGAGTTTCTAATGAAATTGATCTGACATCAAAAATGAAATGAGGAAAAAATCTCATGTTTCCGTAAGAAAACAAGTAATTAGTTAAATAGTTAAGCAAATCAAAATTAAATTCGTACCTCCGCTAATACTGATTTTTAATTTCCACTGTTGCTCCCTAAACACACACACATTCAGACAGTCTTCAAAGGGAGAAAACAAGCATGGCCAGCATTTGGTAGAGAAGCTTTTACTTAGTGCTGTTTCTTTTGATGTGAAAGAAAATTGAAAGTGGGTGAATAAGTGGGCAGCACTGAGGTGTCTGTATTAGTCCTTTCCTACTTACCTGTCAAGCTTGTTTCTAATTAATGATTTCTTCCTCCTGTTTCTGTCCTACCAACTTTTCTCTGTCTTTTGGGAGCCCCTCACCGTTGCTGTGGGATGCCTGGCAAGTAGCACAGTGCTTTGGAGAGCTTTTAGCTTCTGCTAAAATAGAGTTTCTAAGGTGCTGTTTAAAAACATGGCCTGCATTCTTTTGGGGTTGTGATTGGTGGTCTAGAAAACAAGCGTGGGTAGCAGCTCTTCTGTGTTTGGTATCTTAGACTGGACAACAGCATCCTTTTCATTGCTTCCTATATATTTCTGGCTGACCTCAAGCAGTGCTTTCTCTTAAGACAGGCCATGGTGACGAACTGAAAATCTACTACGAGGCAGCACCTTCATCATCTGTTCTCATTTCCTTTCTCTTGCCCAGGGCTGAACCAACCTCTGCCCCTCAGCCTCTTCCCTTGCTCCCTGGTGAACACACCTGAGCCGTTTGTTTGGAGCCTCCCTGGTTGGAATGACTGTTCCCCCATTAGCACAAATGCCGAATCTCCCAGCCCTCCAGTGGGGTTTTTAATGGAGCCCTCTGAAAGTGAATGCTTTATTTTGGGGGCTCTGCTAGACAATAGGCTCTCTGGATTCTCCTCCAGGGGACAAGCTTGTCAATCAAATTGTCACAGACAATAATTACCCCCTGCTTTATTCGCTCTGTCTGTCTTCAGAACAGTCAATTAGAGCTATTGATACAGACAAGCCATTCTCACCAAGTTAGTTTTCAGCCTAATTAAAAGGAACCTGTCAGTGCCTTTCCCTGTAACCCTCGGGCTTCTAATGGCTTCCCTTTGTGTACAGTGCAGGAACTGAAACTCAGCCTCACTTCTTGGAGACAGAGGCTTAGTTAAAGTGCAGGCTTTCATCTCAGCCTTTCAGTTATGGTGGGAGGGCGGAATGGAGGGAGGGAGGGAGGGAGGGAGAGGAGGATTTTCTAGAAGACAGAGCCCTGTCTGCCTGGTTCTGTCCAGTATTTTTAAAATTTATCATGTGGAAAGAGAAAAAATCCTCTGAACTTCAAACTCCTTGAAAGCACTCTGATGGTAAATAGGTGTTAATTCTCTCTGAGCATAGAGACCTTTAAACAGAGAAGTAAGGACCCTCTTCAGGGATGAAAAACATTGCTTTTTCCTGCCAAAATGTTTTACTCTGCCTTTTTTCCCCCTTAAAATTACTAGAACACACAAAAAGATATGCCAAAAATCTCATCATCTTCAGGATACTGCTGATCTGAAGTGTATTCAGGAAAGTAAATACTTTGACCCGGCTTTCACTGTGCTGTAAGAAAGAAACTGCCACACTCCACAATTTAAACTCACTTCAACTAATTGTGTCCTCAGCCATAAAATAAACTCTGTCCAAACTCTGGGGGGAGATTCTGCCATGAGTTTAAACCTTCTGAGATCCAGTGTATGGGATCTACTTTGTGGAGAGGCAGTGGGCAAGATCTTCAGGCCTCTGCTCCTACAGCACCAAGTTGTATGTGTTATATGAACCTGCTGCTGATTATTCCTTTTCTGAATTAACAGTGTATTTTTTATTTTTTCTGTTCCATGTTTTCGCTGCTGTTGGATCTTCTATTTTTCTTCTCTTTATTCATGAACTGAAACATACAGGTAAGTGTAAAACCTTTTTTTACAAATATTCTTTATGAATATTTCTTTCTTCTTTGTCTTTCCCCCGTATTGTCTGTGATATTACAAGTGACTTCTGAGGAGTGTGTTTCACAGAGAGAGAAATAGCAGTGGGAAAGATATGCTATGATCCTCAATGCTCTATAAATACATGTTCCCAAACAATGAGCCATTTCACAAAAAGAAAAGAACATCCAAACCCAAGTTTCCCATTTAACCTAGAAACAGTATAAAGTGAGGCAACAGAGGTCTCTTGCCAACAAAATTGTTCATTTTGTGCCAGTGTTGTAATGAAAAGCATTGGAAATCAACTCTGTGTATGAAGAAACTCTCTGCTTTCCTTCAGTGAGGCAGACCTCCATAGAAAGTCACAAAATAATTTCCAAGTGTAGTTCAAAATGGGAGAGAGATTTTAAATGTAAGAAAACCTACCTGTACATTTAATCAGTGTAACTTTGAACTCAAAACTCTCTGCACACTCCCACAAAGTGTTTGCTAACAAGTTTGCTGTAATACGTAAGACTGTCCCAAATCCTTTCCGCCAGCCCACCTTTAATCACCAAGTACATAAAAGGGAATAAGGAATATTTAATTTCTGGAGTCTTGGAAAACTTTTCTTCCATCTTTGAAGATGTGTGAAGAGCCAGGAGAGTCTCTGAGATCTAAAAAAGGAGCCTTCAGAGGGGCGTTTGAAGCCTGCACCTGAGTGCAGGAGACATCCCAAGCTTCTCCCACCCTCTGTATGACCTGAGCTGCATGTTTCCTCATGGAGCTTTGTAACTTGCATTGTTTGGAAGGTGTTGCAGGTATCTCCCATGTCACTGTTCTTACCAGTTCTGCAATTTATTGTGATAGACAACTGCTGAAAATTTCAGTGTTGTTGTCAAGCTTGTGTTTTCTGCCTCCTTCCTCCTCTAAATATCTGTGGCTCTCCAGATGTTGCAAAGGCAGAGTAGCTGTCTTTGTGCTGCTACCAGTCATAATTTTGTCTGAATTGGATTAAATCTTGTTTGAAATGTGTTTGCTTTCAAACATGTAGTTAACGCAGTACTGCAAAATGATACAATAGCCCAAACACTCAGAAATTGCCATTGTTTGAGAAGCTGTTTTGCCGAGTAAGTGAAACTCCAGAGCAAAGGGTAATTACAAGTATAAAAGCACTCATGTAAACTGCGTGGTTTAAAAGCTGTGTATGTGTTACAGTTTGAAAATTTGAAATGTAACAAAATCCCATCAATATTGGGTGTACCACATAGGGAGCACACAAATATCTGAGCTGTGGGTCTGAACCCTGTCTATAAAAACAGAGTTTGAAGTGATCCAGCTCGTGAGCACACATGCATAGGTAATCTTGATACACTTGCACAAGTATATATTGACCTTAAATTGTGTTCATGTGGGATGTTACCCTTTCTGAAAGAAAAAGAATAGAAATAAGAACAGCTGTACTGGAGCAGGAGAAAAACCCATCTAATCTGATAGCCCCGGGAAGAGTAAAACAGGGCAAGCATATGTGATACTTCCCCTTAATAGTTCTCCAGCTTCCAATTATTTTCAGTTTAGTGCCTTCCTGAGCATCACAGAAAGTAGGACATGGAGAGTATAAAAATTAAACTTACCAGACAAATACGGGACAGAATATGGAGTTTCTGACCTAAGTATTTAAACACTGCTTACAGCAACATATTACTTTCTTCCCCAAGTCCCACATTCTTTCAGGTTTCCAGCGTGCACTCCCTGTGCTCACCCACTGATGTTGGCTTTCTGCCACAGGGTAAATAAATACTGTGCATGGGTTTACTGGTTCCTTTGATGTAGCTCTCTTAAAACTATTTCAGTGTAAGTGATAGTTATCAAGTGAAATTGTAGTTGGTGCTGGAAAATTCAGAGTGATGGTTCTGTACCTGGGGAAGAAGGAGGTTTTTCTCTTGCTCGTCTCAAAGGCACTACACAGGGCAGTGTGAGAAGTCATTGCTTTCCTTCTGCATGTTTTTCTCATGTTCTCTTCCAGTCTTGCTGTTTATGAAGCTCTTTCCAGGTTTGTTTAGTTACATGGAGGAGTTGGAATCTGTCTATGCCAGAGGTCTTTGTGACTTCGGGGGGCTTCTGTAGCATTAGAAGTAAATCTCTTAGGAGCATCTACCTAAGATGTCCTTTCCAGTGCATGAGGGATATTGTGAGCCCTAGTTTAACCTTCCAGTGCCAGTGGTGGTCTCGAGTCCATAGCCAGCACAAATAGCAGGCCTTTACTTTCCTTGCAGAAGAGCAGTCGTTGGTCATCATCGTGGAATGACTTATTGAAAAAGTGCTTTAGCAAGGATGTTCACTTCGGTCACAAAATGTGGTATTTTGAAATGCAGCTGAAGGCAGGCAGCATGCACACCTCGAGGAGTGGAGCTGGACATGTTTATGGTATTATGGAAAAACTGGGAAGTGAAAGCACGGGATTTGCACTCCTAAAGGAGGCTTCTCTCACATGCAGCTTTGCCTGCTGTGTACTAAGTCACAGTGGCAATTCGAGGGCTTATATGGTAGGGGTTTTGGTGTGGGGGTTTTTTCAAATTCTTCTTGAAAATGAGGCTTTCCAATACAGTAGTTGAGGAGCGTATCCTTGAAAAGACAGTGTTCACTCGAGGCTTCTTCAGAGAATCAGTAAAGGTAAGAGTTACTTAGTGCAGGAAAGGGGAAGCAGCAGAATTACTAACCATTACTCTTAAAACTGGGTCTGTATTTCTAGGCACAGGAATTTGGAAGGCAGCACATTTGAAAAGAACATCACTCCAGTTTACTTTTGGTTGATGTCAGAGTAAGAATTCATTGCTGGGGGTTGAATGAGATGTAAACTGCCAATTTGCCAGCTGCACATGTGGAAGATTTCCAGAAATTTTGTCTACTATTTTTGGCAAACTGTGCCCTTGGGGTGTTGTAGCTGTGACTGGGAGGCTCACATACATATGAGTTCTGTTTAGAAGGAACAGTCCCTATTTATAACAAACTTTTCCATAAAAAAATCCAAACAGGTTCTATTTTTGCTTTACTAGAAATCCACTGACTCTCAGATAGTTTTAATGACCTTGAAATTTTCCCTCTCCTCCTTTTCTTCAGTTCCTGAACACTCCTCAGTCTCTGGTGTTTTAACACACCTTGTATTGAAACATGTCAAAATGAAACAAACTTTTCCTGACTTAGAAGTTACTAAGGAGCTAAACAGAAATCTCAAGGTGAACAAAATCAAGTCAAGGTTATAGCAGGATGAAGACTGTGTACATGAATCCTGCAGATTTTAATGAAATTTAGCATAAAAGAGACAAAATGTATAAAAAATACATGTCATGTTTTAAGTTTCAATTTCTTTTGTATAAGCAATTACAGCTTTGCCAGAGCAGAGTGTAGCCCTGCTGAGGCTCAGTGCTGACTGCCCTGCCTTGCCCACAGGGGTGGAGCAGTGCAGTGCAGCCAGCTGGGGTTAAAGCCCTGTCAGAGGCACAGCACCTCTTCCAAGGGAAACAGTGGGATTGCTGGTTTAGACACTGCACTTTGATGTAGGTGTGTAATTCTGTGTGAGGGCTCATGTAAATGTTAAATGCTCCTGCAGAGCTACTTCACAGCCTTTCATAGGAAAATTCAACCAGAATTTGCAGTTTACTGAGCCTGGGTATGCCTGAAACATTGTGTGTATTCTCAAGTGAACTAAGTGTAGTCAGCTTAAATTTCTGGAATGATATGAGGAGTGAAAAGGAAGCGTGTATCCATTGCAGAAAACCCTGGATTTTCTTCTCTTGCATTTACTTCAAAGTGGCATGTGAATCCCTGCTTTCACTGCAGCTGTGATACGGGTGTATCAGGAGCAAGGCATCTTGGTAAAAGTTGCTTAGTGGTTGTGTTATTTTTCTTTTTTCTGTTGCTTGTAGCATTCTGAAAATATAATCTCTCAGGCTAAGGTATTTATTCCTGCTCAAAGCTGGCCTGTGTGAGAAGGAGGACTGCCATGGGTCATCAGTTTGGGTGCAAGTCTGTGGTGGAAGGGAGTTGACATTCTGTTGTGATAACTGGAAAACAATTCTTGCGATTTCTTTTGATATATAATCATGTTGTTCAGCCCAATAATACACATGCATCATGTCCAGCAGAAGATAGGCTGTAATAGGTATTCGAGAAATGCAAGCACGTAGTTAAATATTGTACCATAACACACACTCAAGTGGGAATGTAGTTAATGTCATCCCTTAGCATAAATATTTTTCTTCTTTGGAACATTAATTATACAACAGTAACTCTTTCTTAATATGTTTTGGTTTATAGCCTTGCACTCAAAATACTAACATAACCAAAAAGATTTACTTCTGTAAATTGAATTGTCTTATCCTTTACATGAAATGGTTGAAAATTTATTGACAGAGTTACTCCTACTTTTCTTGGTTTCTCATGGCATTGTTGTAAACAGATACAGAGCTATGATTTTGATCACAATGAGATAAGAACGGGTAAACTGGCTTCATGCTGTTGTATCACCTCTGTATTTTCTGTTCCCTGCTTTTATTCTGGCATTTAACTTGGCTGCACACTGCAGAAATAAAAGAACACTCAGGAGGACAAGGCATGGGGGCTTTTAAAGCTTGAGATGATACAGAGTAAAGGGAAAAAGAAATGGTTTGTTAAGATGTTTGAAGGGCAGAGCAGGCTTTCTGACAAAGCTTGCCTCCCTGGAGGCCCCAGTGGCTCAGTGTGGAGCCAGGTGTGCCAGTAAGTGGCCTTTCCTATGCAGCCTGTAGAGCAACATGTCTTGTTACCAATTTGCCTTGGTCCTTTTATCCTGATGATGCTGAGAGGAAGAGGAGTTGCAAATACCTCATCAGTCTGGACACTTGAACATGTGTCTGACAAACAGCATTGGGGAAATGGCCTGTGTCGCAGGAGGGTTTTGTTGTTCCTGTTCTGCTCTATGATGATGTGAGTGCTTTATTAGATTAAAGAAAAAACCAAAAGTTACTGCTGTGGGTCCAGTTGCCATTGCTGTTTCTGTTTGGAGACTGATCCTTGCCAAGAACAGCACTCACATCCCACTGGTGGGGAGGCTGGGGCTGTCTGCCCAGGGAGGTGGTGGAGTCACCGTCCCTGGAGGTATTTAAGAAGAGACTGGATGTAGCACTTGGTGCCATGGTCTAGTAGACAGGGTGGTGTTGGGTCAAAGGTTGGACTCAATGATCTCAGAGGTCTTTTCCAACCTGGTTGATTCTGTGATTTTGTGTGATTCTGTGAGCAACGTAAGCCGTCAGAATAAAACAGCGAACTCACCATCTCTTACCCTTTTTCACCAGGATAACTCCCTTGGCATCAGCTGAGATAAACTATACTAACTCTAGAAAATCACACCCATTACTTGCAATTCTCAAAGGCTTATAATATTCTGATGGTGCATCTCCAGCCCTTCTCCTGGAGAGAGTGTTTCTGAGCAGATGCCAAACAAGTCGGGAGATGAAAGACCCTCCTGCCCCTGAGGGCTTACAGGGGTGGAGGGCTGTCAGGAGGTTGGAGAATTGCCATGCCAAGCACTGACCCACTCTCAAAATATGTACCCAGATCTGATTTTACCAATCTATACCTGTGTAATCATTTATTTCCCAGTTCCCTGTAAAACTTCTCTTTCGTTTCCTATTACAACCATCATTATCAGGAAAATTATACCCAGCTACAGTGCTGCAATTTTCCCAGGCTCTTACAGCAAGAGGTTGACAGGAATGTGACTGATTTGTCTTGCTCCATTCCCAGATATAGTTTTCTCTTATTTTCCTGTTACTACTGTATAGTGTCTTATGAGTATTTTCCTGCCTTGGGGTGTTATTTCATCTTTCTAACCTAATATAAAGAAGTAATTTAGTGCAGAAAGGGACTTCATTAGCACATATAAACTAGCAAACAGTTATGTGTTTAAGGATGGTGAAACCAATCTCACTATGGTTCTTAGAAGCAAATGTGACTGTCAGTGCAGCTGAGTCCTTATTACTTAGTTTACTTTATTCTACAATTATTGAATCCATAGATAAGGAATGAAAATTATAAAAAAACTAACTGTGTGAAACTCATCCACTGAGTTACCTTGTTGAATTTTACTCTATAGTTGTTCTATAAAGACTGGTAATTATACATTTCTCAGGATGAGAGAAGTAAAGATACAGCATGTCTGTGTGCTACAGAAATCTGTTCTGTTCACATAATGATTTAATGGTGCCATTGACCAACCAACATGAAAATTAATTGTTGGACTGTCTGCTCTTCAGTTTCCTTTTTTTCTGAGGAGTAGCTTAACTAATAAAAAAGATATTTTTTTATAAAGTCTTTAGGAAAGGTGGAATTGGGTGGTCCTGCTTGGCAGGGGGTTCTTTGCATAGGTATTTGTTCAGTTTGTGCCTAAACCTATTAGACCTGCTGTTTTCTTGTGGTATTTCACTGAATCCTCAACCTTACTGATAAGGTCAAATAGTTTGTTGTGTAGGGCCAGTTCAGTTCTTTAAGGGACGCCTGACTTAAGCCTCTTAGAGAAATACTCTAACCAAGCATAAGCCACATCTGTTTCTCTCAGCAGTTACCTGCTGGAGGGCAATAATAAAGGCAGCTCATAGAATATTTAGTTGGGGTTTTGTTGCAAAGGATAAATAAAATTGCTTTCATGAAGTATCTGCAACAACATTTTAATTAACTTGAGTCACTTTTAGGAAAATTGTGACATACCTGCTGACAACAGGAGGAAGTCCTCTTGAAGGCTCTAAATCAGTATGTCCAAAAATGTCTCAAAAAATATAAAAGAGAAAGTGTTACAAAATCAAACTAATGGCACATAGTGTGAGACATCCTGCATGGTTTGTGGTGTAAGGCTGCTGCTGGAATTCGCTATAGCTGTTAAACCTGAGTATGAAGCCATAGTTTCATTTCAGATTACATGTTCTGCTTTGGCATTTAAAATACTAATCATGAGACATCAGCACTCCACAGCCTTTATTGCCATTAGGATGGGACACAAATTGATGTATAGTAAGGAAATCCAAGGTTTTAGTCACAGCTTTCAGCTAGGGGGTTCAACAGTCACTGAGGCAGGAACACAGCATACTTGAGAGCAAGCAACACTTGGGGGTTTCTTAGCCATACCCTTAGGTTTACCTGGATTCCCCTGCCCCCTCCTCAAGCTGCTGAGGCTCCGTGTTCCCTGTGCATCCTGATCTAAAAAGCCAGCCAGGAAATGTTTCAAGTGGTTCAAAATTGCAAAGCAACACAAAGTAATGTTGCTGCTCTGAGTTTCCAAGTAAACTGTTGTGATCTGTGGCTATCAAACCCTTCTCACCAGGCCTGGGGGGATCCCTAAGTGTTCTCCACCAAAATGTATAAACTGCAGTACTGGTGCTGTGTTGCACGTGGGAAGGTTAGAAACTGCTATTTATTTGTACATCAAAATACTGTTCATTTGTCACAGACTCTAACCCAGGCCTTGGTCAGTGGGGTGTTGTCTGACCCTGCTGGCCACCTTTCGATGCCCAGCATGATTTCAGTGTAGTGGAGTCTCACCTGCAGTCCCAACCCGATGTGACACCCGCTGGTGTAGCTGTGTCAGACTGTGAGCCTCTGCTTGCAGCATTTTCTTTTACTCTGAGCAGTCACCATGGCTGTGGGATGTACCTCACAGTGCAGGAAGGGTCTTTGGAGCTTTGTCCTGTGGATTCCATATTTATTGCCAGGACCAAAAAGCTTAACAAACCTGGGTTTGAAAATACCACAGCACTTCTGCTGTGGCCATCCTGAGAGAGCTGGCAGCCTTGTTTTTAAGAATGTGTTCTTGGATGGAGAAGAGTATACGGAATTGCTTCTGGTTCCTTGATTTATTTATTTTTTTAATCATATTGGCTTGATAGCCTTATCTCAGCAGCCATTTCTGAGATGGGTTCTCTGCCAGCTCTGCAGCCTTGTCAGCTGCATCAATCACACAGGTCACAGCAGTCAGCAGCTCAGCCAGCATTGAAAGCAAGAACTTTCCTCAATAAGCACATTCACCTTTTTGTAAGAACAGATGGCAGGGACTAATCCAGTGGTCACTGCTGGCAGTGAGTGTGCTGTGTCACCTTCACAGGCTCCGTGGTGTCTCCCACCACCACTGCACAGGTACAGTTATCACTGGTTGCTCCAGCCTGCCAGAGACACAGCTCGTGGGTCCTTTGAGGGGACACCAGAAAGCTGCAATTAGGAACTCACTCCTTTTAACAAGTGGTTTTCGTCAAGTGGGTTCTTGAGGTTTTTTCCCCGATTTTCCCTGCCTCTGTGACATGTCACTAAAGCTAAATGGTGCGTTAAAAGGCAGCAGATAAGCAGCATTGTGCTCTGGTCCGAGGGAAAGTGGTGTATTAATCTGTTTGTAAACTGCACAGCAAAGTAAGGTTTCAGTGCTAATAATATTAGTATTATAAGGAAGGAGCTTTTTGTAAGGAAGCAAAAGATATAGTGTAAGGGGCCCATTCTGGAGCTATAGCTTTAGGGGATTTGGGGGCCATAGCCCAAAACTGTTCTGACTATTGTGGACTCAGTGCACCTCAGACCTCTTGGAAACCAAAGTGTCTTGGGCTTGTCCAGCACAGGGATGAGAGACTGCTTGGCAGTCTCAGGTACTGTAGACAAACAGTGAGGAGTCCAGCCCGTAGAGTTACTGTATGTTAAACATACAGAAAGATGATTGAATTTGCTCCATAATTCTACACCTCGTGCGTGATATTCCTGCTGTTAGATCAACACAAGGAATAACAACCACAGTCCAGACAAGAAGTGGTCCTGGTGGTTGGGTGCACTAGGAGATTATCTGCAGAACCCACCACCAGTGCAAACCAGCAGAAAAATAGACCCGAGGCAAGAGGAGAAATACAGAGCTGGAGAGTGAGGGAGCGTGCTTTGCACACAGCAGGTCAGTAAAGGGTTTGGGAAAATCAGGTCTACAGACTCCAGCTTCCAGGGAGGTAATAAAACATTAGAGCCTGCTGTTATAGCTCCTGACTGGCTGTAAGGAATTGAATCATACATCTTCATTTCAAGTTCAGCAGGCAGAGTGCTGGCTCTTTTACAGGATTTGAAGCAGAGGAGACTGCTGGAACATGAAGTTATTTGCTTAAGGTGACAGACATGCCTGGGTCCTGGAGGACAGTAGTAGTTGAAAACTGGCAACCACAGACCTGTTTGTGTTATATAGAGGCATCTGCCTGGGGTAATGAAACCAGGAAAAACTGTGTGAGAGTTTGGAACAGTGCCTGTCCTCGCTGCCAACCCATCTCTCCATGATGCTGCTGATGTTGCATCTTGTGGCTTTTCCAAACAGGAACACTAACTGGTGGTCTTGAAACTGGATTACATGGAGGCAGACATGTCCTTTGGTCTCCTCTCCAGCAGTTTAAAACATTTAGGATAGGATTGCTGAACTTCTATCCACATCTGCTTAGGCAGAACATCAGCAGTTCTAGTTCTCAATGGCCAGTGACACTTTTGGAGCTAGTTTCTGAGACAGCTTTTCTCTTTACAGTATATTTTCTTCCCAAATTACAAGTAGTGTGAAATAGGGAATATTCTGCAGGAGTGCAGGGGATACCATATGTGAGGGAAACCACTGAATTTCTGATAGCCTTGCAATCTGGTTTGACTACTCAGTTCACCTTTAGAATAAGGTCTGATTCAGTGATAGGAACTGATCTAGTTTTTCCCAGAATTTTCTTGTATCTTTATGAGCTAAACCATCTAACCTTTTTTTGTGTGAGTTTTTTTAAGTTGTCACAGAGTGCTGCAGCTGCCCTTTCTTTTTTCGGTTTCTCTAACCCCAAATATACTGCTCTGCTGATCTTTCAAGTTACCTAAGAGCTGTTGAAAATCTAACATCTAACAGAGCTAACTTTTTTTTAAGCAGTGGAAGCCCAGGCGTATTTCCCCCTCCTCCCTCTTCTGCCCCATCTCACTGTCATTCACTATGTTTTGCCCATTGTTTAGTCCTTCCCTTTTTGATTGTCAGGTAGTAAATTCAGCATGAAGAGCATCTGGGATGTACAGAATACACCCCTCTTGGCATGGCAGGGGGTCTGGTGGGGTAGGAAGGCAGTGAGTCACCCTCCTCTTGACCCCCAGGCAGCTGTCAGTCTGAGCCCAGGACGGGTGGGAATTATGCACACTAGAACTGCAGCACCTTCTCCTGCAGAACTTGAAGTCCTCGATGGACTTAAAGAAGGTATGTGTATTCTGCCAGGGCCCCAGGCAAAATATTTACCTTTCTTCTGTTCACTAAGATTCTTATTTCTAAATAACCACTCGCCTGCTTTCACCTGTGCTGTGCATCTCACTCCTGCCCTGGCATTTAGGTGACTGCAGGCAGGGGAAGTGATCACGGAGTGAAAGCACACTGATGTGTGCTGAGTGCTGTGTAGGCTTTTCAGACCTGTGCTGACTAGTTCTGAGCAAATCCCTCTTGTTACTAACATTTGGTGAAAATGGGAAGGAAAAAATACAGGGAAATGTGTGTGTGTGGTTTGAATTGTAAATTATTTGGCTCTAACACTAACAGTCAGAACAAGGTAAAGGAGGTACCAGAGGTTTGTAAGGTCTTGCTTGATGCATTGCCACTTGGAAATGTGGCAGCCATCTCATCAGGCACTTTCTTGATGGTTACAGCCATAAAGTGGCACCAGGCAAAGACTCTGAAATCACACATTTTTCATACATGTGTGCTTTCCCAAGTGCAATTTATTGGGGATACTCTGTAAAAATTTTTATTTCTCTTCATTTCACCTGATTTTATTGAATTGTGAAGAGCTGTTAGTTTCTCATTTAGACTGCCACATAGCATTTAAACTCATTAATTGACAATTATCTAACAAGCAACAGGAATAGCTCTCTAGCTGGGCTGAAGCCTGAAAAGCCCATTTGAACCTTTACAAATGTTAGCACATTTAATGAGCTAACAATGAATTTGAGTTTCTGCAGGTTCAGTGGGAACTCTTCCTAATTGATGGCCAATTGCATTTTTCCTTTCAATCCAGGAAAGGTAATGAGACCGGGGTGGTGTTCAGAGCAGTCCACAGAGACCCTGTCTTTAGAAGCTATTCCTTCTCTCTCCATCCTGAGGCTTGACTGAAGAGTGCCTTCCATTTCAAAGGGTTAGCAACTGAAATATGTTATTTAGAGTTTCTGTAATTTTATTTATGAGGAACTTGGGGAGTTAGGCAGCAAAACATTACATTTCAGTGTCAACTTTAATCCATTCTCTGGCTTAAAACCCCCCAAAAGTGCTTCTGCCAGGGTGTGGAAGTATGATTATAATTAGCATTGGAGAAGGCAGCACAGTGGTCTGATTCAGTGCTTGCCCAGATACTCTCATGTGGAAAGGAGGCTCGATGTCCTCACAGCAGCCCATCCTTTGCCATAACTAAATCGGATGCCTCATTTATTTGCCTTTGGTAGGTACGTGGTAGAGATGCTCGTGGGTTTATGGTTTTAGTTTGTCACCATGTGTGTCTGAACACGGAGTACTAATTACATCACACAGCTGCTGAACATCAGCCAGCAGTGGAACGTGTCAAAGATACAGAGCTCGACCTGAAGGCAAAATTGGTTGAGGTGGTTTGTTTTAAAGGAGCTTTTTCGAAGTTTCAGAATTCAAGTTCCGAGTCCTGTGTGAAAGCTGGAGTCAATGCTAAGGTTAACCTAAAAATTGCTAGGAGAGCTCCACTGGAAGTGCTTTTTCAGGGAAAAAAGCACCATACTGACAAAGTGCTCTTACTATGGAATCAGCTGTACTAGCAAAAATGTTCTTTGCACTGTTTTAGTAACAGTTCTCCCTGGAGTGCACACACATGAGAGGAGCTTTCCAGCCAAAAGCATGTGCTGCCAGAATAAACATGTCTGCACAGAGGGGCTTCAGCTGGCACAGCACTGTCCTGCAGAGACCCACCTCTTCTCACCTTCACACAGGCTCTGCCAGCAGAAGCTTATGATATGTGCCTGGCCTTATTTTAGGCTGAGTTTTGTTTATTCATCCACTTTTAGAAAGTCCTTGTGATGCTGAGTGTAGCGTGGCACAGTGCTGTTCACAAACCCCAGCCTCTCCATGTCAGTGTGTCTATTAATCCTTGCTAAACCTATTAAACCCTGCCTCTTAATGCACTTGCCACTTGCTTCCCTCCACAATACACGTTCTTAGGGTCACTGTGAGCATATAGAGCTTGTCAGTTGAAATTTTCACAAGTGTCTGAGTGAACTTTGTGACTTGGGTTCTCGAGAACCTTACTATGTGTAGCTCTTATCCTGATTCGAGGTCTGCAGTTCTTTATTTATATTGACTGATCACTTGTACAGGTAGGTAATCCTCATTACATTGCAGACAGAGTGAGCCAGATCATTGCTGATATGAATCAACATCACCCCTTAAATTTTGGTGAAACAAGCTCACTTACACCACAGTGAGGATTTGGTGCTTTATGACTGTGCTTATTACAGAAAATGTTGGTGTGGAGCATCTGAATCCCTAAATGCTGTTAAGAGAATGTCACACAGCCCCATTCTAGAAACTGCAGCCTCAGACAGCTTCCCTTCCTACAGCTTAAGTAGAAGTCATATAATGTGCAATATATATGTGCAATACAAATACATGTGGATTACGAAAGCAGTCTGATTTCATGTGTTTGAGGCAGCCATAACACTGCTTCTAATTTGTTACTTGCTTTTCAGTCAGCTCCAAAGTGGGAAACAGAAAATAGATCACTGTTATTGCATGTTCTGACAGGGAGCATACAGGCTGTCACACAGGTTCCTTCTTCACCTCCATAACAGCACAAAATAAATTTTCCCACTTCTTTTAAAGCAGTTATGGATCTTTCCACTTTTGTCAGTCTTGTTCTGTGTGCAAGAAATGTTACAAATGGGTTTATTTTCAGAATAATATCCTTTTGCTCATATCTGTCTTGAATACAAAGAGGTCTTAGGACTTAAGCATCAGGTCTGTGAACAAATCCAGTGCATTTCCAGCAGGATTTCTTCCGTGCATCAAACATCATTACCAGTCCATCCAGAGAAAGCTGTACTATTCGATGCCATTGCAGAGTCATTCTCTCTGCTCTGAGTATTACATTTTTCATTTGTGTAGAGAAATATGCAGTGCTGGGGTTTCTGCAAATGTGTCTTGCCAATGTCATGAGAACTTTGTCAAAACCATAGTGCTGAGGAAGCAGAGAAATCCAGTCTGGGATTTACCAACCTTTTTATGTGCCAGGCAGATGGGCAGCAGGAGGGAAGGAGACAAATGAGTTGGTTTCTTTTGCTACTTGGGGTGACTTGTTAGCTAAAGCAAATCCTGAGGTTAGGTCTTGAGCACCCTTTGTGCTCCACTCTGCTCCCCAACTTTAGAATGGACCCTACAGTGTTTAATTAGAAAAGCTACTGCCATCTTTAATTCCATGCTTAAGGTCACTGTCACTTAACAGGGCGTGACATCAGAGGTTTAACTCCATGTGAGGGAGGGAAGATCGGGGTGGTGGTCAGATGTTGGCTGAAGTTGGCTCTCCAGCTTTCAGAATTAAGTGGATCTGCCATCCGTGTAACCACTCAAAGGATTTTCAAGCCTCAGAGCAAGGCCTTTTCCTTCTCAGATTTCTAATGTTGGAAATAAGGCTTTTTCATGTGGAGTGGAGCTTTTGCCCTTGACAGATCTGAGGCCTTTGTGCTCGAGCCCTCCCCATTGATACTGAGGAGATCCTGATTGGAAGGGAAATCTTCAAAACCAGGACTTGGACTTTAATTCTCTGCCCTACCCCTGGTCTGCCATGACTTCCAGCAAGTCTCTACATCCTTAAGTTGCTGTTTCCCTTCCTATCCTCTTCCTGCTTTATCTATGTAGGAGCCCAAGACTGAAAATTCTCTCTTCAGCTGTAGGTTCAGGCAGTCACACACTGCAGAGTGGGGAAGAGGCTGTAAAACACCTGCCTCAGATGTACACACGTCTACAAGCTGCCCAGTGCTTTCTGGTTCCCTGAGGAACAGAACCCAAAACTCTGGGCAACACTGGGGTTTTAAGTCCTTGAACAAGCAGAGGTTTGTGCAGTAAACCTGGAGTCACTGTAAAAGGGGACTATGCAGAGCAGAACAAAGGAACAAGCCTTGTCTCAGCCATGGCGGAGCTTTGTCCCTGCCCCCATCAGGGACCAGTGGGATGGGCATTATATATTCTGTTTGTGACAGGGCTTTTCTGTCTTGGTGCTGGCCTACTACAAATAAATGCGGAATTCAGCATTTTTTTCATGCTGCCCTTCCAAGGTGCTGAGCCCAGACAGCAGCTCTCAGTGATTTCATGTGTTCAGTCCTTTTAAAAATTATCAGACCTTCAATGTTTTCCAGCCGGCACTGGCGGGGGGGGGGGGAAGTAAACTAAGTTAATAATCCTCAAGAAAATGTACTTTTTCACCTTTCTTACCTGATCCTCACCCTTCTGTACAGCATGAGGTGAGAGAATAAAAGCAGAAGAATTGAATTTTGAAGATGGTCAAGTGCATTGGCAACGTTAAGGTGTTGGTTTTGTGAGCATCGCCAGGATGTCCCAAGGCAGCCTGACACACTGATGGCTTGGTATGAAAAGCAAGAGAGAGCTTTGAAATAAATAATGTGTGAAAAGAGCTCCTCCAGCCCAGTTTTTATTCAGCAGGAGGATGGATGCAAAGGAGAGGGGGAAGGGCCCGTTTCAGAGCTCAGCAGTGGTGAAAATACACTCATTCAAATGTGAAGAATTTTTAATGGGGGGAGAGGGAGGCTCAGAACAGGCAGGATTGGAATAGAGGAGGGAGCAAGGAAGGGGCAGAGAGAGGGAGCGATGGAATGACAATTCTTAAAGATGCATTAAACTGCAGGGAGCCTAAAGTAGGCTTAGAGATGAGCCTAAGTAACTGGGACAAAGTCTGCTCAGAAGCCACAGATGGGCCTTGGCTTTCACTATTATCTGCTTGAACTCACAAAGAGGAGGAGGGGTTGAGGGTAAGGTGCTTCCTTGTCTCCCTCTCCCTTGCATTTGCATCGAGAGAAAAGTATTGTTTGCTTCCACTTGTACAGGGCTGGGCAGGAGGGACAGAGGGTGGGAGAGAGCAACAGCTCCCGGTAGCTCAGGGGATCAGACAGCGCTGGATTCTTCCATCCTGCTCCTGCCAGGCAGGGTGTTAATGTGGCGTGAAAGCAGTTTAAAGCGCGGGGCCCCTCTCTCAGCCAGCGGGGTGTCCCGGGCAGGCCAAAGTCCCCAGTGGGTGGCTGTCAGTGGCACTTCGGTCGGTTAGGCAGAAATTTATTAGTATTATATTTTCCCCCATTTTTTTCTTAGAGCAGCGGGGAGAAGGTGACAGCTGTATTAGGGGCTGCAATGCCTCCAAAGGGATCAGAAGACATCTGCAGGGAGGGCTTCTGACAAAAACCCCTTTCAGGATGTCTTAACAGCAGCTTCCAAAGATATCACGGCAAAGAAAAGAAGGGAAGGTTTACTGCTTCTAGAGGGCTCAGGCTCCTGCCTTTTTATTTCTCAGTTTATTTCTCTGTTTCTTTATTCCTTTCCAGCCTTTCACAACATAGACATCCTTCCCATTAGCACCCCGTGCCCGGGAGAATAACCGCTTGCTGCCCTCCGACAGCGTGCTCCTCTCTTGCTCTTTGTCTCATTCCCAAATCATGAAAAGTGGAGGCTTTGAGGAAAAAGGTTGTCTGGGAGTCACGTCCAAAGGCAGGTCCTCCAGCAAGGCAATGCTGAGTTCCTCTGCTACTGGCGCTGTCAGGCTTGGCAGAAATATTTTAAGCAGTCAAAATGGCTTTGCACTTTTTCATCTCTCTGTCCCTAACCATCCTTCCTCCCCTCACATCACATCCTGTTCAGCTGTGGAGCTTGGGGGGAGGAGGGGAGGAAAAGAAGTAACGAGCCAGCAATTGCTTTTATCATTAACCCATTCAGCTGCAAATCCCCCTCCCCAAAGAAAATCCCCACTCTGATTTGTGTATGCAATCAGCTGTATTCTTCATTTCTGTAGCGCCTTTCTTATTAACCACCTCTCTCAAAGGAACTCTTCAGGAAATAAAATTGCTTGGAGATGAAACAGAAGAAGTCAGCCTTCCATGTCAAGACAGTGCCAGTTTTGTGAGGGAGGCAGCATTAGCTGGTCTGACCCTTCCCTCTGCCCCTTTCCCACCTGCTGCCCCGTGGAGATGGGCTTGGACACAGCAGAGTGGGGCTGTGCCAGGGACCTGGGGCAGCCTTTTTGTATTAGTGGGCTTAATCTTTCATGACCTTAACACGCTGGAATATCTGAGATTTATTTTTTCTTTTCCCCAGACTAAACTGCAACTCTGTTTTTTTATTAGTGTTTCATTCACACTTGCCCAAGTTCGTTTTGTTTCAGCTCATTTCACCTTTCCTGGGAGCAGAGAAAGCTGTGGCTGGAGGAGCAGTGCCTGCCCACAGGTACTGCCAGGTTTGGCCAGAGAGCCTGTTACAGTGATTGCTGGCAGTACAAATGTGACTTTTGCATAATTTTTTTTTCCACTTAAAATAATACAAAAACCTTTGGGGGATTAAAGTGCTAAATGAAAGGAATAGTATTTTGAAATCAAAAAAAGGAAGGTTAATATGACTTTTTTACGTGTATGGAAGATACAGATATAATACATACAGGAAGGTATAACATCACCTATAACACCTTTCTTTCTGATTGCAAATAAGCAATTGCCGAGCATCAAAAGAAATTCAGCAAAGGAGCATTTTCATGTTCATTAATCCTGTATATCATTGCTTTGGGTATGTTTCTTCATTTTCTGACATCCTGTTTTAAATCTGTGCTTATTAAAGTGGCATTTGAAGCTGTAAGTGAAAATTTGCAATACAGGGATTCCCAGCTGGAAGCTCCTGTGTCGGTTACAGCTGGACCGACACTGAGTGCTTTGCTGAGCAGAAGCACAAAAGGCCAATTTTCCCATAAAGAGTCGGGAAAGTGGAAGAAATTACTTTTCTGATTCTATCATCTGTAAGCAGTAGTACCAAATACTGTCATTTGGAAAAAAAAAACTAAACAGGTAATTTTGTGTAGTCTCATTTACTGTAAGGAAGATAAGAAATTCCGAAGTGCTCGCCAGGAGGTTACTGAAAAACATCAGTGTTGTTTAATAATTTCACATTCAAACTCCAAAACAAAGCTCAAATGGATGTCATTGTGTGCATAATCAGTATCCAGGGACATCTCATTCCTTCATGATAGTTTGTTTTCCGTTGATTGTGATGACAAGAAGAAATTTTGCAGTAGCATTTGTTCACTCTTGTTTATAAATGGAGAATAAATCCACATTATAGTAACAGCAGTGCTCCCCAAGGCAAATTGTTCACACTCCAGAAGGTGCTGGAGTTTTATTGTGAATCTCGCCTGCCTGTTTCTGTGGGCCTCAATTGTACTTTAATAATTGAAAACCTGAAAGACCACAAAAGTTTTTGGAGAACTTACAAACACGAGGTAAAGCAGCATTAAAGATGAATGGAAAAGGATATTGAGAGCTGGTCTACTTGGCATTTGGCCAGTTTCCTTTTAATAACACATAACTCACCTGATAGGTCTTTGTAATCCCTGTCTGAATATAAACTGAGGCTGCAGGTGGAGCCTGTGAAGGAGGTGCCATCATCTCATTTCTGCTGTTTACAGTGAAACCTGAAGAGTTCACTGTTTCGAGTTACTTAATGGAAGTATCAGGCTGGAAGTGTAGCCCTAAGGTAAAAGCAGATACCTGCCTCTTTTACAGAAAGTTGAAATCACTTGTTTTAAATATTTTTAGAGTATTGTTTGCATTTTAATTTAATGCAGAAAACCATGAAAATCGTTATGAAGTTGAAATAGTATGAAAATTGAATCAGGAGGCATATATGGGTAATCCAGCTATTCCCTCGTTTGTCACCATATATTGATTCTTTAGATACCTTTAAAATCCCTCATTAACCCTTCTCACAGAGGCTTCTGTTTCTTGGGCTGCCCTTTGGCTAATCAGGATCCTGCTCCCTCACTGTGTGGAGTGGGTTTGTGTTGCCCTGAGCTTGTGATGCTGTTTGTGATGGCTTTT
Organism: Manacus vitellinus; assembly: GCF_001715985.3. Taxonomy (NCBI): domain Eukaryota; kingdom Metazoa; phylum Chordata; class Aves; order Passeriformes; family Pipridae; genus Manacus; species Manacus vitellinus. Next base: position 2,106,930 of record NW_021940687.1, read on the forward strand.
AAGGTCCCTGAATGTGCTGGGAAGCAGGGGAAAGGGGGGACAGCACTCATCCGGGACAGAGTGGTTGGAGGAAACGACTAGTGTCTGAAAGATGTTTAGCCACAGCTGCTTTTGTTGGAGTGCTAAAACTGGAGCTGCACACAGCAAACTGAAAGCTTAGCAACCTGTGTGTGTCAGCAGAATCTTTGTTCAGAAGTGTAAATTCCTGGGAACAAAAATAATGAGTATTCTGCTTCCACTCTTTTCTCTCCCAGCAATTGAATAACCCGTGCCTAGGGGTCAGAACCACAAGAGTGGTGTCCCTGCCCTGGTTTTCTCTGTAATCCTCAAATGCAGGCAGTCCTGGCCCAGAAACTCAAACCACATATGGAGAGTATGACTGCAAGGAAGAATCTTTGGTTTCAAAACTAGGAGAACAAGGCCAGGAAGCACAGAGGATCTCGCTGCACACATACAGCCTCACTCCTGGATGATTCGTTGCTCATTAAAAAGACAGTGATCAAGAAGTGCTCCATTTTGTAACAAATGTGGGAATTGCCTACACCTCCCCTGCCACCTGCCACGCTCCCAACTGCTGCTCTCCCTCAGAGATCAAGGAATGAACAAATAAAGAACACAAACCACCTTCCCTTGATGAGAGACGAGCTCCAATGTCGCTGCATCAGTTGTAACAGTGAGAATTTTATGGCCATAATGATCAAAAGATTTAAGAGAAAAAAGGATTGTAGGGGTAGTTAGCATGTTTTGTGGGACTGACTAATATAGCTGCAGAGTGGCCAGGCTTTCATCAGGTCAGGTGAAGTTGGGGGGACGATACTGTGCTGCTGTTGCCTTTGCTGTCCCTGTTCCTGCATGATACAGGAGCACAGGTTTTGCAGGTATCAGTCAGGGACGTGGAATGAGTCCCTTCAAAACCTGGGCCTTAAAATGCACTTGAACACACACACAGACACACACAGGAGATGATGAGCACTTGCATGAATTGTCCCTGGAGCATGATAAGCAGCTATGGGGCTGGTTCTGCTGCAGGAGGGATATCATTAAAAGAAAGGAGTGGGAGTGAGGGCAAAATCATGGAAATCATATGCATATGAACTGACTTTGACATCAGTTAAACCTGAGTGTCACTATTTTAGTACCTTTTGGTTGGTCCTTCTGTGTCATATGAACCATTTCTTAAAACTGGGAAACACAGGCTTCACCTTTGTTTCAATACCATCCAAGAAAGATAATGATTGTGATTGTTGACAAGGGGTAGGAAAGAGGAGAAGTAGGGAATTGCCATGAGGATTGTTATAAATAGAACTTCGCAATAGCAATGCTTTTAGTGGAGAGTGTTCTCACAGACAGGCTTGTAACGAAGAGGGAGCAGATTTATTGTGCAGGACTGTCAGCCTTTCTCTGAAAGATTCGTTGATGCTGTGCCAGTATGTTCAGTTTAATTCTCTTGTGCTTCTGCCTAAGAATTCCCCTTCTATGCTTTTTGCCTAAGATTTTCTTTATTTGTAATTCCTTCCTTTTACTGCAGTAAAAGGAACAGTGATGCTTATTTGAGAAAGATTCTGCAGTTTAATTTAGGGGAATGGGTCACCTACTTTATAGGGATGGTTTCCTGTCTTTAACTTGTGAAGCTAATCTGAACTAGTCTTGGTGTGCTCCATGCTGCCATGTGCTTCATGGAAGTGGAAATGGAGGAACAGGGACAAAGAAACAAAGAAAATATTTCTTTTTTTTTTAATAGTTTTGATATAATTGTTTAGTGTAGCTAAGGCTGAAAAAACAATGAATCCTGCATTATGGTCTGTAACTTCAGACTTCACATGAGAGATTTCTTTTCCTCTCCATCCCACAAACACTCATTTTTAATTTCTGTGGATGTGTTCTTTCCCTAGGAAGCAGCCAGACAATGCTCCTTGCTGCCAGAGTCAGTGGAAAGGTTCAGGCAAGTCAGCCCTGTTGGCTTTGGGCACTCACTCAATAGCAGGTATCAAACAGAAGCAGCAAATTTCATTTTATTTTATTGGATTTGTTCTTTCATAAGTTGTACCTACATCAGGCGCTGAATCTTTCTGAATTTAATGAGCATATTTTAATGTTCTTTTGTCAAAAAGAACTCAAGCCTGGACATACCCATGCTGCTGTTCTTTTCTTTTTGTCCGGTGGAAAGAAAAGGCTGAAAGTCTGCACTAGACAGTCCAAAGCTGGGCAGAACCTGCACACTGACCTCCCTGTCAGCCTCATCCCAGCAGTCAGAGCTGAGGAGAGCTAGGAGAGCAGAATCTCACCCATCCCCTGGGCATGTCATGCACCCAGCAGATTCATGCCAGAATCATCCCCAAGGAACAACTCCTTTCTCTGTTTTAATCGTAAAATGATTCATGACTGTGTCCAGTATGTTTGTGGCAATTGGTGAGGCCACATTGTGTTCAGAAGAGTTTCCTATCACAGGCTGTCTTTAGTCACCAGGCACATCAAGACAATTGCATTTAGAAAATGGGATGGATGGCAGCTGTTCAAATATTCCTTGAAAAGATGTTATTGTATGTCTCAACTATAAATCTCACAAATATCCTAGTGCCCCTCTTACAGAGATAGAAATATCCTGCACTGGTTGGCTAGAACATAATGGTTAACTGTTGCAGCCTTTCCTCTTCTGGGAAAAGTACCTGAAGGAGTGGGCAGGTTTCTTGATGCTGGTGGTTCTTCCACGACCAGGCTCTTGTGGGTTGCTGAGTGTCAGAGCAAGGTACCCTCTGATGGCAGCACCAGGACATGTGTGAGAAGTGACACAAGAGTGTCAAATTCAGAGATGCCCATAAGTAGGAAAAAGGATGCGTTGGGCACTGCCCATTTTAGGGGAGTATTTTTGTAAGTTTGGGAGTAGCAAAAGTGCTTTTCTTAATTTTTTTTCCCCTCTCCTCTGTTTCTGAATGCAAAAATCTGAAGGGATGTGAGTGGCTCTAATGCTTGCTGCATTAGGCTGATTGTCGTGGGGGGAGACAGCCTTGTGCTGTCCCAGGGTGCAGGGGAGGAAATCCAGAGTTCCCCCCAGAGCAGACACTCCTGTCAGTCATAACACATCGCTGAGCAGGAGGAACCTTCCCTCCTCCCTCCTGCTGCCAAACACCATAGAGGGTCCCATTGTTGCAAAACCTGTTATCAGAACAGACATGCTACAGTGGCATATTTAATCCACAGGAAGCTTTAGCTGCACTGTATGTATTGATCACAGCAGCTTCATCAAAGAAAGGCTGATGAATGAACATATGGGTAATGCTTAAAAGGAGGCTGCTGGTTGGAGCTGAAAGCATTGTATTTGGATCAGGTTTGTAGGTTTGAGCTCATTAGTTTCTCGGGCCTATGATAAGATGTCACAAATGTAATTGTATTTGACATATCATCAAAAAGGACAGAAGCCACTCCTTACCCTAATGTTGAGTCACCTTGACAGTCCAGTGGCCCATAACATCTGACCTGTAATCTCAGCAGAGTTACAACAGTAAGTGGGATCAAATCTAGTCAAACCTTCTCAAGGCTGCTCCAGGAATGTACAGGAGTGTCTCAGGAGGGGCCAGCCTGCCTGTCCTTGAGTTACCATTACATGAGGATGCTGACAGCAGCACTGTGTGGTGCTCTGCAATTAGAAGCTGCTTCAGATCGAGCCATGTCTCAGCTGTAAGCACTTCTGTCTTTGAAAGACTTTGGCAAAGGGGTTCTAGTGTAGTCAATCAAAAACCAAAGAATGGGTGTATGTAGAGATAGAAGTCATGGTTGTAGCAAAATTCCTACCAGGCCTGTTGGTGGCTGTAGTAGGAGGCTTTTTTAATAAAATTGTCTTCTGCCTGCAGGAAGGAGGGATGTGGTGCCTTAGTCCAGGTGTGCAGACAGCTTCCTTTTGCAGGTTGCTCTGAGGCATTTGAGGCAAAGAGCACTCCTTTTTCTCAGAGGCTTGGATGCTCTGCAAGAGACAGGATTAGAGTTGCCATCTACACTGCAGCAAGTCGATTATCACAGCTATATTTCCCCTCCCTTGTCTTTTTTTAGGAATACCATCTGTTTAGTCATTAGCCCCATCAGCTCTCATTAATTGAGTCATGTCTCATTTAGGTTGCTGTATTAGCTTCTCATTGTTCCCTAGATAAGGCTTTTTTACAGATGCCTTGCTTCCTGTTGAGCTCTGTCCAAAGTCAGGTGTCAGCTGGAGAGCAAGGATGGGATCCAAACCCAGCCTGTCTTTCAAAGCCTTGTGCCAAACTCCCATCCTGTTCCTTCAGGGCACTAAATGCCAACTTGTCTGCACTGGCCCAGCTTTGGAGAGTCACGGGGAATATGGAATAGCCCTGACTAAAGAGAGTAAGCCTTCTGTCTTTTTTCCCCTTTGATTTCTCTGCTTTTCATCATCACTGCTACAGCTAATAGGGTTTTTTCCTCCCTCCCAATGGCACAGTGGGTGCATCTGAGTATCAAAACCCTGCTGCAGACCAGATATTAAGAACAAATCACCTAGAAGGAAATGATGGGTTGCATTTCAATTAGCACACTTTGGTTACACAGAATTAGTCCTGTCACAGAACTTTATCAAGAAAGCCTTCAGAAATGCAAGGATAAAAAAGGAGCCCTCCTGTGTAGTTGAATTTCAACACTGAAGGGCTGAGGGTTTGTTGTAAAATCTTCTGTTTAACTCAGTTATTCCAGGCTTATGGTTTTTTACCATTAGTTTTATTGAACTTGCTGAGTTGATTTTTATTGTTTAAAAGGTAGAAGGATTAGTTACAGCAAAGCCCTTTGAATGATTCCTTATCCTTAAAAGAGCCCAATTGGAGGGGGAGAATGTGTTAGAAACTACCCAGCTCGCTGCAGAAGGGATTACTGTTGTGACTACAAAATGTAGGTGTGAGTTTGAGAAAGCTGCCTGAGAGCAGGATTAGGAAGGTGTTGAAGTAATCAAGGCTCCTCAGAGTGATTTACAAAGAAATGAATTAATTAGAGAAAATTGTGAGTTCACAGTTTTCTTGAATGACCTGCCTGGCTTGTATGCTCTGGGGCCTTCAGACAATGTATGATCCCTAAACATTTTAAGCACTTTGCAGAAAGAACAAGAACAAAACCTAAAGCTGCTGAAAGAAAAGTGTTTCTTTTCTCAGATATTTAGATGAAGACCTGTTATTTCTGTGTGGTTTTCCCAACTTGTTTAGCTCCCAGATAATTAAACATTAAGAATAAACTCTTCTCCTGCTCCTGTCATTCCCATGGCCATCTGCTTTCGTTTTCATTTTGCTGCATTGAGGTGCCCACAGCTTCTTCCTGGGCCTTCTGTTAACACCTTTCAAATGGAGGACACAGCTTCCTCCAAAGCTGTGGCTCCATCTAGATGTCATGTTTGCTGAATCTCCTAGAAACAGGGTAGTGATGACCTTCCTCAGTGACAAAAATCTAGACAAACCTTGACTCTAGAATGAAATGGCACACAGACTCCAAATCCCAGGATGCTGAGCAACCAAATTACTTTCCATGGAAGACCTCAGCTAGCTGTGCCTTTTTACTTCACCTTCCCTCCCAGAAATGCAGTGTTTGCTTTGACCTGTTGTGCCATACGTTTGAAGCCAAAGCTAGAGGAGGATTTATTAAGATGTCAGAGGACATAACTCCTTGGCCGTCTGCTCTGCACTCTCTCCATGCCTTGGTGAGTGCTTAGCAGGCTGGGCAAGTTATTTCTTCTCCCTGCACTGAATACTGTAGTTTCCACTGCTGCCTCCTTTATATTGCTGCTCTAATTAACCCCTTCTTAATGTGAAGCAGCCACAGACTATTGCAAGCTCTGTGTGTTGAATATATTTTATTGCCTGTCTTGTCTTCCTCCACCCCCTTTTGATGCCAAGGGAAAATAAAATACCAGAAGGCAATTTTCTTCACCCAGAAATTGTGTATATTATCTACATATGAAAAAAATGTATGATTTACTAGCTCCAGTCCCTGTGACAGCTTTGTATATTGTATTATAAATACATTAAAAAATCACGTTCATCACTCAAATGGTTTAAACTTTAAATAAGAACAAAGTTGAAGTTTGTAGGATAAAGTATAATTGCCTTAAAATTAAGAATTAAAAAAAAAATTAAATTTTACCAAATTCTTTCTTAAATGCTGTGGTCATGATGTTTCATGTCTTTATTCACTGCTTTTCTTATCCTTGCAAAGGATCTACAAAATACCTATGATGAACTAAGGTATGGCATGATGAAGTTCAAAGGTATTGATTTCTTTATAGAGAGGGCTTGAACTGGCTTCCCAACAAGCCATCTAGCTTCCAACTGCCTTGTAAATGCATTCTGGTTCACCAGGGTGCCAAGATGTCCATAATCTCTCCATATCTACTTGTCCTTTTGCAAATCAAAAGAATGCATTAATAGTGATGAATACACTGAAGTCAAACAGCACCTGTGATTGTACTGTCTGGGAGAAGAGAAGAGCTCAGGGATTACCAGGGCCTTCCTCCCTCAGCTGTTGGGTGCCTGCAGAGGCCTGACATGCTGGGATGTGCTGCACTGATCAGGATTTGCCTGTGTGACCAGCTTGTGTTAACCCTTCCACGGGGCACAGAAACACGGAGTCCTTAAGGTTGGAAAAGACCTCTGAGGTGGCCTGGCTTGTTCTTTCCCAGGCTGCTGGGCTAAAGCAGAGGGATGAGCGGGGTTATCCTTGGAGCCAACAAGCTTGTGCTCCTTAGGAGGTTTAAAATCAGCTTGTCATAGTGAGCCAAATACAGACATTTTTCTGATTATCATCTGAGGGAAGAGAATGAGTGGGGATAGTTGTTTGCCTGTAAGTATCGTTTCTAGGAGCTGAGAGGCTTAGAGGATTAATCTTCCTTCTGGGATGTGGATCAGGCTGAAGTGCAGGGCAGGATGATTATTAAGACTGAAATTCTCTGTCAATTTGTTGGCAGAGATAGTTTCTCTGCATCAGGACAATGGTGGCAGAAGCATCTCGTCTCAGAGGCAGTGCAGGGAAGAGCTCAGCCTGAGAAGAGCAGGCAGCTTTTTGCAGGGGAGGAAGGCTGGGTTTGCAACGCTGCATTTCTGCAAGTCTTTGTGCTATAAGAATTACTTTCTTTTTTCCTGCAGAGGTTTTCATAAGGGCTATAAGCATTGCAGAGAGCAGCACTCCTCAATGGCCTGTTTCTGCTGTTCTTTTGAGGGCTGAACAGTCCTTTTTCTGTCCCTCCAAGGCTGGAGGTGTTTCTTTGTTTTCCCCTTGAAGACCAGAAGGTCTTTTTCTTCATATTCAGAGTGGTGGTTGCACTCAAGCTGTGCTGAATGCTGCCTTGATGCCAAGCAGTTTCCCAGCAAGGAGTGCAGCTCTGGAGGCTCCCTTCTTTCTCAGCCTTCTCCAGTCCTTGCCTCCAACTCCTCCCTCCCCTTGAGGAATAATCGTTTGGTCATTGTGCATTCCTAATGTCATAAATGCAGAGAGCTCATGGCATTATATTTGTTTTGGCCATATTCTTTTTGCACTGGGTCAGGAAGACACCAGTTATGGGCTGATCTGAGCTGTGTGGCACTGACATTGGCTTCAGTCCTGCTGCACGTTCCCATTGCAGCGCTGCACAGGAGCCCAGGCAGCAGAAAACTCACTGTGCTGGTGCTGGACAACCATAGCAGAAAGACATCCAGCATTTTTGGTCCTTTAGAGTTTCTACCTTGAGTGTAAGATCAGCAGTTACAGTTGTATGCTGGCATTCAAGGACACAAGAAGGCAATAGTGGTCATTATATTCTTGTAGTAATTTTTTAATTGGAAGGCTGTTAAAAATAGAAGACAGGTAAAACTGAGACCTCTTTGATTTTGTTTGTTTTGTATTGAAGTGTATGTTAATTTATTTTTGAAGTAAGTGATATGTTAAGTTCTCACTTAGGAGCCTGTGTCTGAAATACTCTTTAGAAATGTGAATTTGCACTGGACTCTACAGTAGAAAGAGTGGCCAGTTTGGGCTTTGATAGTTGCAGGAGCTTGAAGGCAGGTGTGTTTGCATCCCGAGGCAGAAAATAGCTTTCTGAATGCACGTTTTTGTCATAATATTTGGTTTAAATGTAGCCCCAGGAAACAGTTTCTGGAAAGGTCTTCTCCAAATGTGGCCAGTCTGAGCATGCTTGTCCTCTCTCTTAGGCTGTGTTTTGTACTTAGGCTTCTCCTTTGGGCCAGTCTGAGTTTAGATACTAAAGCACATGGTCAAATGATTCCCAATGTGCAGAGACATTTTTATCCTGCTTGCATACGTTATTTTAATTTTGGTGCAAGTTTTATTTTTAAAAGCTTGGAAAAAAGGTAGCAACAGCTCTCTTGACCATTTCTCCTAATCTGCAGTTCAGTTTTTTCCATTGGGCATTGTGGGAAAGAGATGTGTGTGCCTGACCTTGGATCAGTCCTTCCTACAAAGCTTTCCAGTCAGGAGACTTAATCCTCCTTTTCATGCCTCACCTCTGCACAATCAGGGCCAACCTTTGAGCAGAGCATAATTATGTAGTGTGGCAGGCTGGGCAGATGGCAGGGGAAAATGCACGTGAGGTATTTTGGTTACTTCTGGGGAGCAACCCCCATCAGTTAAGAGATGATTGGTATAATTTGAGCCGTGCCTTCAGAGCTTTGAAGGGGCAGTAGCTGGGTATGTGTCCATGCCTCAAGGCTTTCCACGGTTTCAGTTGCCTTTTAAAAGGCGCTTTTTGAAAACTTGCTGGCGCCAGAGCTGGGAAATGGCCAGATGGCACTGAAAGGGTCAAGTGAGGGCCTCGCCTGCAGCTCCAGGGCATCCTGCTCAGGCTGTGCTTTGTGTTTCTGTTTGAACTGACAGGTTTTTAATCCTGGTCTACTTCTATATTAATGTCTTATTAAATACTGGAGACGTGTGCAGAATCATCCAAATGAGTAAATCCTAGAAATCCATTCCTTAGACATACCAGGAGCTCTGGGTTTCTGTGTGCCTCATTCCCCATCACCCTTCCACTGCCTCTTCCACTGCCTTGCACACTCCCAGCACAAGGAGACCCTCGAGAATTCCCACACTGCTTGAGGACCAACTCACCCCTGTCACAGGGGCTGCAAGCAGGTTAGAAAATACACCCTAATGGGGAGTGCTGGGAAGGGGGTCAAGCTCACAAACAACTGCCTGGTCAGCTGCTTTAACTGTTTCCATGCAGAAAAAGCCAACTACCAGCTGGGGAAGATGATACAGCTCAAGGTGCAAGATTCATGCCTGCTCATGCCCTTGAACAGAATGCACTGCCCTGCTATAAATTTTGATTAAGCCTTCCTGAGGCAAAGAGTTGTTGGAACATATATCAGTGTGCTGTAACCTGACAAACCCCCGAGGGCAATGCGTTGTACCTGAAGCACAGCATGATTAAAATATTAGGCTGACACATATGTAATATCTGAAAAGTTTTCTGCCACAGCCATTAAGCCCCTTAACGTTGTGCTTTGGAATGTGGTCACGAGTCATAAAAATGTCTGAACAGGCAAGAGGGTTGGTAGTGTCATAAATAATAACAGCACAGATCTCCAAACATGCATGAGCACAGAGAGAAAAGGAGAAATAAGGAGCAGAACAGGATGACATAGTGAGATTTATTAACCTTAGCAGATGTAAGATTTAAGACTGGAAATTTCCTGACAGAAAGCAAACAATATACTGTAAGGTCTCCTAAAATAAAAAAAAAGGAAGACTCCTATTAGTGCCTGGTATGCCACTGGCTGATATTTATTTTTAGTTGCAGCTATAGTAAAAGACACAAAAAGAATTGAGCTGTGCTAGTTTAGTTTAGTTTACTTTAGTTTGACACACCGTGTTGTCACTCTGCCTAATCAACAGTGTGTGCTAGGCAAAGGAAATTTAGATTCCAGGAGTAGTGACTTCAGTGGAGGTGAATGTTTTTTCCTGTGTGCTGAAGGAGATGCAATGAAACACTGCCATTTTCAGCAGAAGCTGCCAGTGGCAGCATTAGAGGATATTGTGTGAGAAAAAAGCCTTGTCCCAGAATATTGCTTTTTGCAGAGAAGCAGAACCCTGGCTTCTTCGAGAGTTGTGGCCTGTGGATTGATTTTTTGGTGTGGCAAGATTTGGAAAGCTGTAACTGAAACTGGCATTGATAACAAGCCTCTCTCATGCAGAAGCTTCAGTGTCTGCTGGAAAAATGCCTTTCCCACTGCTGTTGCTATAGTCCTCTCTGGTATCTGCTCCTGTCTGGGGGTGGCAACAGCTCTGCTACCAATGAACAGTAAATGCTCTAAGAGGAGAAGCTGGGAGCTGGTGTTGCTATGTCCGTTGTTCTTATTAGAGCCCCATATTCTTCCAAATGCTGAACAAGGTACTCTAAAGACCCCGCTGGACTGAGTGGTGCTTAGGAGAACCAGCAATGCTGGCACGCCTTTCCTTCAGCACCATTCAAAGCCAGGTTTGGGGAGTGTGCTGAAATAGGAACAAACTTCCTGCTGTGGAGCTGGAGAGCTGTGAGGATGGCGTGGTTGGCAGTCCGGAGGCACTCACTGTATGTGCAGGGACACCTGCCCAATAGCCAGGATGAAATCATCACCTTGCCTCCCTTGGGCACTCTCTGTGTTGCACTTGGGGCTGTGCCCAACTTCCCAAGTATCAGGTGGTTCTTACATGGCTGCTTCAATTTACAGGGTTGTAAAGAGCCATCCACAGACAAAGAGAGGTTTGTGGACTTTGTGCTTGTTCTTGTTTATTCAGTGTGACCTCAATCTCTCTGTATCTTCCTGTGCTCTGTTACACATATGTGTGCAGTTTGGAGACAATATCTCACTGATGGAGTCAGCTTGCAGTAATTTAATCCATTTATATGAAACTATGTGAAAGGATAGTCCATGAAATCTCTCGCCACGACACTGCTATTTTACATGCTTGAAAATACTTTGACAGCCTTGGACGAAATGCAAAATAATGTTGACATTTGGCAATAAATTTTATGTTCCCAGCTACAGGCCAGGCCTTCTGCACACAGGGATGAACACACAGCCATCCTGCAGAGCAAGGAAGGCCAGTACAAAAGGCAGGGGTCTTATAGTAATGCTGGTAGAGGTTGCAGACCTTTTAGTGGGGGTTTGGATGCTCTATATGGACATAAATGTTATACTTTATAAATTGACGCTTCTAGGAGAAGTAGGTCAGAGGGAGTTGGAAGCAGTCACAGGAGAGAAGCTTTCAAAATATTGAACTCTTCACCTCCAAATAAACTGGTTTAACCACAGGGTACACAGTCAGGCGGGTTAACTTACCCACAGAACCACAACACCAGACTAAAGGTAGGACTGATCATCTGAAGACAAGGTGATAACATTAAGAATATCCCTTTGTACTTGCAGCAGTACTTTAGTCTGTAAGATGGTAAGAGAGGATGTTTCTCTGACACAGAAATCTTTTTGCAGGAAGTGGGTCTCAGCTGCACCTGTAATTAGACCCTTTCTACCTGAGCAACTTATTTTCTTAAACTTAGCTTATAATGATTTGTAACAGGCCAACCAATGGTTAATATTCCTTAAAGTCTGGTGTTTCCTTCCTTTCTGCAAAGTTTCTGAATACAGTGCTGCATATATTGCTTGATGCAGAATTCCTAATACGTTATTCATTATTCACTTGCTGTATTTTTGCTATGTTTTCTGCAGAGATCATTCTGTCTTCCTTTGAAGTACTTGTTTTCACTGTGCCTGGCACCTTGCACTCTCCTGGTCTCTTGGCTCAGGTCATGGTGCAGCTCAGGAGGTTAAATAACGGGACTCCTTGCTAGTGCAGAGTGTCAGATCCCAGTAGGTCCCTGGGGGTGCATTGCAGCACCCATTAACATGTACATTGAAAACCATTTTGGAATTTGTAGGTTTGATATAGCAGCAGACAAGGAAAAGTAACACTGGACTTTAGGGAAGTTAGGGACTTTTTTCCATGGCAGCACTGCTAAAAGCTGCCTCCCCACATCCCTGTTTCTGAGCTGGAGAAAACAAAGCCGAGCTTTTTAGCTCTGTCTCTGGAATAGAACTGGACATCAGAAGCCGCCTGTATAATAACCCAAGCAATATACAATTGCAAACTCAGATAATCTCTTTAGCCTGGTTCCCTCCAGTAAGTGTCAGCTCTCTGAATCACCATTGAGGGCCTCAGAAAGCACCCCCGGAGCTGTGCTGCGGGACACTCCTTCTCCTGACTTCCAGCCTGCCTTTCTTTTTTGTTGTTGTTTTTATTCATATTCTTTTCTCCCCATGCCTCCCGTCTTTGCCTCTTTCTCTATTTTTGTCCATGCAAACATTATAAAAGGCCTAAAAGTGGATAAGTGTCTGCTTCTAGTGTATGTAAAAGGGAGTGCCATGCAGAGAATCCCCCAAGACAGCTGCTTTGGTTCCAGGCCAAGCCGGCATTAGTGCTAGAGGGATTTAATTATCATATATTAATATATAAACATAGAATACATGATGCTTTTATCTCCTGAAATGGACTTGTTCTTTAACTTAGTTTATAATTATTATTCTTTACATTTGTATACTTTCACCTGAGGATCTCAATATACTTAGTCTACCTTTAGGTGTGTACAAGATGCTGCGTGAGGACAGGGACCTTTAGAAAGCCTCTGCTGTATTTGAATACCTTGGGAAGGCAGGGTTGATGTATGCACACAGGGCACAGCTGGGAACTTGGGACACAGTTCTGGGGTATTGAATTACACCTCTGCACCAGAGCAGCAGGGAGAGCTCTGGTGGGATGCAAAAGCAGCATCTTTTAATTTCAGAATGCAAGATAGAAAAGATACTAAGCTGTTATTGGAGAAACAGTTTATGGGATGTCCTTGTTCTTAATTGCAGATTTCCTTTTGGTTTTACTACATTATCTTGATGTTTTCCTAACATGCACTCAGAGACTTCCTGTCTCTCTCAGTTTTCTCCTTTTTGTTACCTTATTATGAAAATTGATTTCATAATGCAGCAAATAGACACTGAGTATGTTTAGTGAATGTGAGTCACAGGGACAGTTTTTAGTCCTGGAACAAACTACTAGTGATGGGCCAGTTCTCTGAACTGCAAGTAACTATAAGAATCCCAGTTTTCCTGGTTTTCTATTGAGAATTTCCTGAACTTTATTCCATACAACTGCCAGAGTGTACAGACCTCACTCAGCCCAAGGGTGTATTAAAGGCCCATGAATCTCACAGATGTTCACAGATGGCAAGTGCTCTGCCTTCACCTACCCTGTGGCAACACATGGCTCATTCCCTGGGCTGTCAGCAGCCTTTCCAAAGTGCTGCCCTAAAGCTGTGAGGGGGAAGAAGGGGAAGGCTCCCTCGAGCACTCCCTCCTTGCTTATTTACTATTTCTTTGCTGCACCATTTCCACATTCTCTCGCAGATCCATCAGTAAGGATGTTTAGGAAAAAATGAGTTTCACAGTCACAGGGTCAAAGACAAAATAATTTCTTTGGGCAATGTGTGAAAGAGGTGGGCTGCTCCCCCTCCTGTAGGGAAGCCACCTCCCTCTTCTTCTGGGAAAGAGAAGCAAATTTTTAGCAGCCAGATTTCACCAGGTTCAGTGAGTTCACCAATGTCTGGCTACAGCAGCAGCCAAAAAGGAATGCCAACTCCTTCATCTCCTCACTTCTTCCCAGCTCTGGCCCTAGTCAGGACTGCAAGCCTGGCAGCAGGTCGGTCTGCTCAGGGCAGGAGCAGTGTGTCCTGGCTGCTGCCCTGCTGTGCTGCAAGGATGGGGAGCAGGGGCAGCCAGGGACCACCCAGGCCAGCCTTGGTCAGTTTATAAAGGAATATTCTCATCTGCAGTCACTGAGACTACATTTGTGGCAAAGTTTTGGATGAGTCTGCAGTGTGTGAACTGGTTGGGAACACATCCTGAGATGTTTGGTCACTAAGGAAGACCCATTGCAGTGCTCTTTTATGGGAAAGAAGCCATTCAAACCCTGCCCCATCCCAGCACCCTTCGCTGCCTGGGGTGCACGTTCAGAACCTCTGAGCTGCAATGAGACTAATGACACGCTGTCAGAGGGGCAGGCGTGGTGCTTGTCTGGCTGCCACTCCCCACCATGCCTGGCTGTGTGATTGGCATCTCAGGGAGTGGGTTTGCCTCTCACTGACTTGGAAAAAAAGACGAGGGTGCAAATTGCACCCTGACTTGACGTGGTTTTGTACTTAAAAGCTTGATGTGCTGATGTGGCTCGAGGAGGCATCAGATGGGTGCCAGAGGAGGGCTGAAGGAGAGGCCAAGACCTCCTGTCCCAAAATGGTGAGGGGTCAGCAGCGTGGCTCCTACTGGCAGCAGCATGTGGTTCAGGTGGCTCAGCTCCTCATCAGACCATGTTCACAGGGTCCATGCTGCCATCCAGTGCTGCTGGGGGAAAATGTAGTTAATCCTAAGATCCGTGGACAGAAGTTGTGTCCCCGAGTCATTACTGAGGCAGTGATAAATGACTGAGGCAGTGATAGCACCGCTGGGGACTGAGTGCTGTTGTATTCATACCTGTGGGTCTGTGAACATTCAGTACTCAACTCAGGTGCCTTCAGGCCATTTAGGATTTCTCTGGGCTTTCAGCAATAGCCGACACTTCTCAAAGTTCCTAACGTGTCAAAAGTGTGTTTGCAGTAAGCCATGCTTATATCTGAGCAAGACTGACTTTTTTGAAGGTTCTGGTGTTTGTGAAATCCAGCTTCAGTGTAAGGGAAATTCCATCTCCTGAATGCTGTATTTTTATAGTATTAGGAAAACAAAAACCAAAGTAGTTGAGAATTCCACCCCATGTGTTTCCCAGCTCCCACTAACTGTGTGAGGAAAACAGTTGTCCACACAGTATCTTCTAGGGGGTCATGGTTGCAAATGGATGGCATTATTATGGGAGTCTTTTCATTAAAAGCCAAAAGGACGGGATCTCTCTCCATCACCACCCCAAAGCCCTGCTTCCCCTAAAGAAAGAAAACCCAAGACCCCAGGCAAGTCAATTAAGCATTGTACAGACCTGTCAGACAGATAAGAAAGGGGCTTTTTGGCCACAGTGAGGCCAAAAGAGGGGAATGAATCCCAGAAAGTCTCTTGAGCAGATAATAAATAGCCTTTATCTGGGAGGTGTGTCTGTGTGTGTTTTTTGAGGAGATGCAATGTCAACCTCCCAGACTCGCCTTCTTTGTTGGGCGGACATTCACTTTAATTAAAAGCCTCCAAGAGAATGTTAATTGGCTTGGTTTGGGGGGGAATCATTACTTCACCCTCTCTCTCCATCCAAGCCCATGCACACACACATGCAGGAATACACATGCTTTCCTTTGCAGCAGGGAGAAGCAGCAGCAGCTGGTTCCTGGCGGGATCTCCCTTTCCCCATGGGCCTGTCTGCATGTCACTGTTTGGCAAAGGAACAATGAATATGTGTGGGGCTTTATTTCCTTCTTATGGAGGAGAAGTGAGGGGAAGATCTGCCAGCTCCTTCTAAGGGTTCTGCTCCAGGCAGACCCCGTGGCCCCACCTGAGAGCCCCACAGAGGCAGAGCTGTGCAGGCAGGGCAGCAGCTCCCCCAGGATAGGGCATTATGTAGAGTGGAGCTTGGCTAATGAGCATCCTCTGCCTTTGTTCCTTTGAGCATTGTTTTCCATTAGCTTTTTTTTTTTTAGTTAGATCATTTTGTCCCACATTTCAGTGGGAAGCATCAAGTGAACTTGCAGAGGCATGTCAGGGTTCTCTATGCCATAAAACCTTTGCTTAGTTTTCATCCTTTTTTTTCAGCTTTTCCAAGATGAATAAAAGCAACCTTACCCAGTTTATATGCTGGATCTATACATGATTACAGCATAGACTAACCTCTCTCCATCCTGTTTTTTCTTTCCTGTTGTCACTCAGAGCAGTGAGGGCAGTTTCTCAGGAGTACCCTTTGGAAACAGCAGTGATTGGTTGTCCTGCTGTCATATAATGTGAATCGTGGTTCCAAAGTCCTATACTTTTTTCTTTCCAAGTTGTGAGCTGGTTAGATACCAGTCATCCTTGTGGCTATAGCTTTTCCTAAAGCTGTGTAGCTTCAAAATACTGTGATTATTTTTTTCCTCTGTGTCTCAAACATTATCTGTTTTGAGAGTTTGTAGAAACAAATTCCAAAATACAGATAATAGCTGAAATGAAAAAACCCCAGTGCCTCCCAACCTCACTGTTGTCTTCTTCTAATGAAAGCTCTGTTTTTCTTCCCTTGCTATAAGTGTAAAGCAGAGGAGTTGAAGTGCACAGCAAACTCCTACCTTGAACTACTGCTGTTAATGATTTTAATATTATTAGCACACTGAGGAAAGCGGAGTTTGGGGAAGGACGTTTAAGCAATAATAAAAATAGTTTCTGCCAGGGCCAGGATCTAGATGAGAGGCACTGGGGGAAACTCAAAAGCCCTCCCTGCTGGCTGCCAGCTGTTACTAACAGCACTGAAACCAAAAATGTAAGAAAAAATGCGAAGCCAAATTTGAAATGAAATGTCTGGCATCCTACTCTGGAGCTCCATAGGCAGGTAGAGGTTCCAGCACCTTCAGTATAGTGAAAACTTCCAAACAGGCACACACACAGGGGCTGTACATGTATGTATATGAACATAAAGTCTAAGAACATACAGTTTGTAAATCATAACTGAATTTTATCTAGCGTTTTCCAAAATGTCCTTGGGTTTGAAGGTGCTTAAGCACAGTGATGTATATTCATACTAATTCACTCTTAATTGGCACTAATGTACAACTTCACATCATCAGAACAACAGCACAGCATCAAACTTCAGGCTTTTTATATTGTTAACAGAGAGAGAGGCTTCTGTTTGATGAGCTTTGTGTCACCTTCCAGGGGAGTCTTTCTCTCCTTTGACTGGCTGGGAAGGCTGTACTCCCAGCACAGGCAATTAGAATAAATATCAAAATTTGGATGCTGTGCATGCAGTAGAACAGGAGTACCTGTGTTCCAAGGGCTAAGGTCTCTGCAAAGCTGAGGAGAAAAATGAAGCCTGTTCATTTCCCCAGAATTATATTTAAAAGGAGTGAAAACATGCCAGGCTCTTGGGGGAGGTAACACAGCTACCCTGTCCTGCGTTCTGGAATGTCTTTTAAAAGTGACCTTTTCTAAGGATGTTCTTGTGCTTGAGGCTTGTACCCATTTTTGCTCCTAGGTATTCAAGCATGAGTGTGATTCTACTTGATAATTGAAAGAGTGGAGCTATTGAATTCCTAACAAGGACATCCCTTCTGAAAAATGCTTGTTAACTGTTGGAATTTTAAACTAAATATTAGAGGTTTTAAGGAACCTAAATTGAAAGGTCTTCTCTGTTACGCAGCTCTCATTCTCTTGATTCTCATGCTGTCGTAATTTTTGGCGTGACCTTTCAGAGTAAGCAAGACATAAATCTGTATTATACATACAAAGCAGGGGAAAAACTTAGCAAACCCACAAAATCTCAGAACCCCCTATCATTTAAGCTTTGTTTATTCATCCTACGAAGTACAAGCCCCACGTGGTTTCTTTGGACCTTCTCAAGGTAAGACAGAGGACACTCTTGTAACTCATGCAAGATTCCCTCATGCTGTTGACTGATCATACAAGAAGTGCGTGGTGACAAGACTGAAAGTCTGTAGAAGAGCTGCAGGTTTGAGCCTTCAGTAGTGCAACACACAGCACAGATCTGGTCCCCAGCTGATTGATGCTGTCTTGCTGCCAAATCTCCTTTCACGGGCCACGTTTTATCCCATCCCTTATTTTAGTTGTAGTTTAGTCGCTATTAACACCTGATACAAACTATAAAACAAGGAGGTAGTGTCAGCATACAGTTAATTTTCACAAAACACTGGAATTAAGCAGCCACATGGCTACAGCTAACATTACTGTTGACAAATACCTTCTGTCTCACCCGGGTTTTTAGCCAGTTCTCCTTTAGTGCCTGTGTGAGCTATAACAAGCAGTGCAGTGATAATGCATCAGAGATAGTTGAGTGAAATCCAGAGGAGGCAACATCTTAAAATGCCGTGTAAGCTGTTTGCAGAAGAATTTTAAAATTTGTGGTGGCTTTCACTCTGATCTGGACATTCAAAACATTCTTTTACAAAATTTGGACAAAATAAAAGGAATCCTATAAGTGAGCATAACAATAATTTAAACCATTTTTCCAGCTGACAAACAGATTAAGGGAAAGGAAAAACAATGTAAGAAACTAGACTTGGGCCCACTTTTCTGGAATAAACAGTAACCCCAGTCTCACACAGTCCCATATGTGCTGAAGTCAAACAGGCAGCTCAAAATAAGTTTTTGAGAGATCACTCTGAGTTCAGGTTATTTCTCAAGTTCCATTTGTCAGTATTCTAGTGCAGAAGCAGCACTGAAGGCAAGTTAAAGGATCTTTTTAAATTATTAGATATAGGAGGTCTGCACAAATGTAATTTTGAAAACTAATTACCTGAAAACCACAAATTACTGCTTTCTCTACTCTGGGTATGTCTTTGTGTTGTAAAACTGTCTTAGAGATTTCCGGTTTTCTTCTTTTTTTGGTCAACATGAGCATTTATTTCCAGAAACCTTGCAAATCACATCAGTTGTTTAACAACAAGGGTCTGCTGATGCACAGCTAATGAAGTGCATTAGGTTGCTAATCTCTTGCCCAATAAAACCTGAGATTAAGTCCTAGCTTGTAAATCAAGTTGGCTGGAATGTTTGTAGTTCTTTCCTAGAAGCATCCCAAAACACGGCTGGGTTTGGGACAGGCAGCATCATCTGGGGTAAGAAGAGCAGGAAAGAGTTGCTGATTGCTTTGGAGCTGCACTGACAGATGCTGCATGAGGAAGGTTTGCAGGCAGCCAGGAGAGCTGTCCTGCTCCTGGACTGAAGTCAGCCCATTTACATCATTAAAACGAAGAAGGGAGGCAGCTTAGTGGCCTAGAACAGCTGATTTGCTGTTACAGTGGAGTGGTTGGGTGTTCATGTGGCAGGACAAAACACAGCAGTCTGTAAAACGAATCTTTCAGTCTATGGGATGTGCCAGTGTGAGGAGGGAGGAACACCTGCAGAGTGCAGGCAGATTGCCTGGAAACTTGCTTATGGAGAGTGGCAATGTCCAGGAACTGAGCTAGGAGATAGGCCATTTGTCATCTATTTATGCTTTTAAAAGTATATTTTTGTAAAATACGAGAGTTAACAGAAGATGATCCTAATGACTCCAGTCTGCCATTTTCTCCCTCTGTTCCTTTTAGGAGAGCCCATCAAACACCAATAATTCTAATCTTTTACAAGTACCTAATGGCTTCCTGCCAAGAAAGGTTTTAAGAAATAAATAGGAGCTCTTAATGCAGTGAATTTCAGTTTTGCCTAATCTGTGCAAATTGATGAATTAAATCCCTTTGCTTCTCAAACCCACTTTGGTGATTTGCATGGTGATTATTTCAGTTTTCATAAATTTTCCCCAGTCATTTCCTGTCATTTCTCGAGAACAGACATCTAATCTCTGCAGAAATGGGCCTGTGAAATCGTTATGTGGTGTTTAAAACTTGTCTATATGCATTTAGCTGTTGCACAGCCATAGATAATGTATGGAGATACAAGCAGGACACCAGAAAGCTCAGCTGGCCCCATGAATGCCCCTGCAAGGTCTGTGTGTGCGTCCTCTGCAGGGAGCAGAGGCAGATTTAGAGCTGCAATGAACATGATTCAACAAGCAGCCATTAGGTTTGGCTGCCCTGCATTTGTACAGACCAAAGGGGAGGCTGGTTGTTATGTATGAATCCTGTATTTTGTACCTGTAAAATGTATTTTAGTAACCTGCATTTTATATGTAAGATGCACAACCGTGTATTATATGGTATTGTATTATCTGTAAGACCATGCTGCTGGCATGGAGCACAGCGAAGCAACAGCTGAACAGGTGAGCCAAGAAAGATTCTTCTGTGTTCTGTTCCTGTTCCTTGGAGTGCTTTTAAGTGAAGTTTAAATGCCTGCTTTGTTCAGTCATTGGTTGAAAAGCACCCACTAAAATGCAGGTTTTCTGCCTTCGGGGGCCTTCAAACAGAAGTTTTGTTATGTAAGTCTGTCCTTCTCATACAGCCTCTCTCAGTATAGCACGAGCTGGAGAATATTCCTTAATCTTAGAGCTTGTGTTGTGCTCAGTTTGGCACATATTGGCACAAAAGAGAGATATTCCTAATACATCTGATGTTTTGGAACACGATGCTTACAGTGTACTGTGACAGTAGATTATTCTGGCCTCAGGAGTTATAGTCACTCACTTGTATTGTCAGCAAAGTTTGACTAGTCTAAGATGGGGACTTGCTTCTGCAAAAATAGCTGTCAGAAGCACCAACTATGGAATTATTTTTATGGTATCCTTAACCTTAATGCTTTTCTTTTCCATTTGCTTTCTCATGTACTGTTTTCATGCTCATCTGGAACGACTCTTGTTTATAGAAGCAGTATATGTGTGTTTTGTGGATAAATGATTATAGAAACAAATATAGCTTTAGATATACATCATGTATGTATTTCTGTCTGATAGTATACGCGCTTTACATGTTTATATGAATTAAGAAATGCTTTAATCCCAGTTTTATGGCAAGTAGAGCATTCCAAGAAGCTAATGGTAGTTGCAAGGATGAATGAAAACTCAGTGTCAGAGACAGGATTGGAATCAGACTTCCACACTCTCTCTGCTTTCATCAGAATTCCAGGAGATCGGCTTAGAAAGGACAGGAGGTCATCTACTCCACTCTGCTGCCCCCAGGCAGGATCTGTTCAAAATAAACTGCTCCTCACAGGTCTTTAGCTAACTTCTTAAAACCTCTGACAGTGGAGGTTCCCAAAGTCCTGCCAGTGGTCACTGTGCCTGTGTGGAGCAAGGCAACACCCAGTGAGAGGACAGTCTGTTGTGGACAAATATCCAGCTAGCAGCAGAAGGGGGAGCCAGGGTTGGGTGGATGACTGGCTTTGGTGTGCATCCCTGGAGCCTTAATAGGCTCTTCCTGTGTTGAGGTGCACTGTGATACTCTGTGTTGTGGTATTTCTGAGTCTTCTCGTCTTAACAGTCTCTTGGGTATTCCTTTAAGAATTCTGAGGCTGCTTTTTTAATCTGGAAAAGGAAATGTAATAGTATAGCAGGTTGAGAGTGGGATTTGCTGGAAATTCTGCCCGTGTTTAGGGGAAGTACAACTGAACTGCAAGGAGGAGAGAGACAGTTCCTCTGACAGGGAATATCCAAAAACATTGTGAAAAAGCAGAGGCTGGAGTTTCTATGATGTGTCTGGAGTTATCTTCTTTTGGTTAGTAAGTTGGAGCTACACAAGGTGTTTTTTATGTATATATGTGTATAATTCCCTTTCTGGTCCCTTGTTGGGGCAGGAGCCTGACTGACCCTATCCCATGGCACTGCACACCCCAGGAGTGCCGTAGGGGCAGTTTAACTCTGTCAGCTCCCAACTCTCCAGTTATGCAGGCTGGGATATTTCACTAACTCCTTCTTTCCTTCATATATAAAATGAGGAAAAAAATAGTGTGATTCCACAAGGTTGGAGGATGTGAGGATCAAATTAGGGCATGGTTTGAAAATCTGATTATTGGTGGCTTTGCTGGCTAACAGTTCCTTTACTGCCCTCCTTTCTCCCTGTCTCCCACAGCTGCTGGCTCCAGGGTTGCATACTGAACCGGATCAGGAGAGCAGTCAGGGCTCCCTTCTTTGCTGGGTTATTTTTAACTTGGCTCAGTTGCTTGATGGAGCCCAGCATTCAGCTCCATGAAGCAGTTGTTCTGACACTGCTGGAGTGAGTGCTTTGGGGGTGGAAAAGAGCCGTGCAGGGCAAGGAGGGATGGCAGGAGCTACTTCAGTTGACCTTGCTGCCGAAAGAAATGTAGATCATTCTTGCACCTGAATGCAGCACAGCCAAGAAGTGCTGCCCGGAAAACGCCGGTGCACGGGCTCCCTCTTCACCATTTAGACTCCTTACAGAGAGAAGAAGACTAGTTTTCCCTGCAGTCCACAAGCAGAGCGTTTCCTCTTTGGCACAAAGAAACCCTTTTAAGAACATCAGCTGAGCTATTACAGTGATGAGAATGCATGTAGGTCAAAATGGTCATTAATTTGCATGTCCTCATTCCTCTGTGTCTCTCCTGCCTTTGCCAGTTACTGTCCACCAAGTTGTGTCAGGGTTTGTTTTTTAATATAGATATTTGTTGCCTAGGGACTGGATTAGGAGTGCCCCAGTTTATGTCGTGTTCTGATCAGTCTCTAGGTAGAAACATCTATCGAGGCTGGACATGAGACTGTGACCTTGGAAGGAGAGTGTGGCTGTTCATTATCTTTCCCCTGAGCTGAGTCTCCCTCCCCACGTGTCTAATCCTAGAGTTTGCGTATCTTCCATAGAAGAGATTCCATCTGGCCTTTGAAGTCACCTCAAAAATATTTATAGAGGACAAGTCAACTCTTTCATAGAGTGGGTGTTGCATGTGCTCAGAATCAAAGTGTAAATTACATCTTTCTAAATGAATGCACCTACTCTGGAGTGTCAGAGCTGCTCTAGAAATACATACCAGTCATGAAGCTTTCTATTGCCATTAGGAAGGAGCTAAATGTCAATTTAGAGTAAGATCTTTGTAAGCCTTATATATGAGGAGGCTTTTTCCACCTGTGATGTCCTTGCCAATGTTTATAATACCACAGTATCCAGCAATTATACTGAAAGATTGGAGTCTACTCATAAGTAATTTGCAGCACTGAGTGTTGTAGAGGTATCCTGAATATTCCTAAGGAGGAGAATGTTGTGTACAGGGGCATTTTGAACTGGACTTCTCAATTTGCAAGAAAGAAATGCAAGTTAATGATACATTCCCACTGCAAATCTTTGCAGTATTTTAAAGGTCACCCTTTTCTATGGTTGCTACCCACCAGTCCAAGACAAAGAGGAAGGAGGTTACAAAAATGTGACTTTGGCAACTTTGGAAAAGGATATTATGTCTCTGTATATGAGATCCACCAGAGTGTTACGCAGTCTATTCCCAGCAAAGCATGAAACTTGCAGTATGAATGTGAAGAGTATTTTATCTGTCATAGGCAATTACATAAAAGTGGCTCTTCAGCTGGGACTTTTATTGGGACAGCCTGAATTTCCACTCTCATCGTGGTTTTGGTGATGAAAGCTGTACCCCTGCAGAGTGATTTGAGAGAGAACAAGTTAGGGATGAGCGAGACCCCAGAAAAGCACCCTGCGCTGAACTGGGAGTCGGGCTGTTGGGATGCAGGCCCGTGTTCCTACGGAGCTGCAGGAGGAGTTTTGGGCAGGATAAATGCAACTTGTAGGGAACATTCTCTCATGCTTCCTCTCACGATTATTATCCAGATTCATAATTAGCTTAGTGCAGCTTCTAACTTGATAGCAGAGTGGATTTTCTTGTGGTTGAAACAGTGCTCTGTCCTTCTGTCAGTGCATCTGACTGTGAGCTATTGCTTAGTGTCTTTTGAGAGATTTCCCCAGTTTAGCTGCTTAAAAGCACTTCTTTAGGAGGCTGCAGGATTTCACAGGGCCATTTGTCTGGCATTTCTCAAACAGTTTGCTTCCTGTTGATAGCAAACCGATGTAAAAATGCCAGAGTTGTAATAAACTATGTCCACTCGTGCACTGCAGATTTGCTTTAGATTTGTCTAAAAGTCACTGGGGCTGTGCACCAAGTACATATTTTTTCCTACTCTTTTTATTATTTTATAGAGCAAAGGGCAAAGCCAGACTGAAGGTCAGTTTATTTCTTCCAGCAGAAAGGTGGTGTGTCCTTTTTGTGTTTGCCAGTGTTTAGTTAGGAGATAAACAGACAGGAGGACTGGCTTGCCCAAAAGGCACTCGGATCCTCCAAAACTATTTTGGTGAGAAGTCGGCAGGCAGGGAGTGAAGCAAGAAGCACACTGCTCCTGCCTGCTGGCATTTACCTAGGACATAAACATGGGAAGTAATAAACTTGTCTCAAGGGTCCATCTGTAAATGCCTAATGCTGGAAAATGCAAAAATTATACATATGAGCATAGATTAGAGCTGCTCTTGACTTCTTTGGCCAAATGGTTTTGTAAGGCCAACAACACAGCTATGGGGAAAATTGGCCTGAGAGAACAAACAGCACAGCAGTTTGTGGTGCTGTGCCTGGAGCTGGTCCTGGAGGTGAGCAAGGGAGTGATGCTCCTCATACAAAAGTTTGTCTCCACTCTTTGGAGTCTACTTTGAAGTTCACGGATAGGGATGCAAATGAGAAGGAGAATACAGAATTGAAACAGGATTGTACTGAGGGTATGTAATCATAGGTCACCCAGTCAATTTTTCGCTCAGGAGAACAGGGTGAAATACCTGCAGTAAATACACAGGTGAATAACTAGACCCTGCTGGTGGATCCTTGGGCACTAGAATTGTGAGCCTTGAGTATACACAGGAGCTGCGAGGCAGAAACCACCCTGAAAATCAGAAGCAAAATAACCCAAACTGATGGAGGGCTTCATGGAGGTAGAGCCTGTATCAGCTGGTCTGGGGCCTCAGGCAGAAATTTGTTTGTGACATGTTCAGAAATGCTTTTGCTGTGCCGTGTTGGATGTCGAGGTGAGGGACTGCCTTCAGTGTGTGTTTGTGCCGTGCCTCCCAGCTGCAGCACCTGGGCATGGAGGAAGCCATGCAGTAATTATCAAGGACCAAATGTTCCACAAGGAGGTGGTTACACTGCTGCATTCCCTTTTTCCTGGGGGAATAAATATA
Source organism: Manacus vitellinus (assembly GCF_001715985.3). Lineage (NCBI taxonomy): Eukaryota > Metazoa > Chordata > Aves > Passeriformes > Pipridae > Manacus > Manacus vitellinus. The sequence continues at coordinate 2,131,690 of NW_021940687.1, forward strand.
TTGTGGTGGTGGAAGATAAAAATAGTCCTCAGTCACAGACTTGGCAAGCATCTGTGTGTGTGGTAAGCATTCTACGCTGAGGATAAATAATGAAACCATTTATGCTTCTTTCTTGGTAACAGTTTAATACCAGAAGGCCCTGCTGACGTTGCAGTCTGGCAGTGAAGGCCAGAGCCAAAGCTAAGTCCCAAATGTTTTCCATGGATGTTACTCAGCAGAGCAGGGCCGCTGTGGTAGCGAGTTCTCAGGTTCTCCACAGCTCCTTCTGTGAAAGCAACCCTGGAGGAGCTTCAGTCCTTCAGAATGCCAAGGCAGGGCTTCCTGGGACAGAGGAGTTCTGGAGAAGGTGGGGGACAGCCTCACTGGGTCAAGCCACATCCAGCTGTTCCTAATGGTAGTTAGAAACGCTGCTCAGGGATGGCCAGGAGTGTGTCAGGCATGTAGGATACCTACTCCTAAAATCCTCCCAGCCTCCAAGAGTAGTTTTGATCCTTCTTTTTACTCTTTCTGTTTTCGGGGGGAAGATGACTTTTTGTAGATTCTTGTGCAGTCCTCCCTTATTTACAAAGAAAATATTGGACCCTTATCAATTTTTCATGGAAACAAGACAGGAAGGCTTTGAATTTTGCATACTGGTCGGGCTAAAAGGGCAACATCATGATGCATTTTAATACATGCATTTTGAGTTTCTTTTAACGAAAAATATCAAGTAAGCAAGTTAAAAGGGTGCCAGGGCTACTTCTGAAGCTTGCAAGATAGATAAAAGCAAATAATTTAAAACATTTCATTAAAAATGAACTCAGAAGTTTTTTGAAGCTCAACATTTTGTTCTGCAAGCTCAGCATATTCATTAACCTCCCCCAGAAGATTGCTGAACAGCTGGATCCAATTTCTGAAAAGATAATCATAAAGAAATTAGATTAATAGTCTTCAAGTGGAGCAGTTGGGGATCAGCTCTTTTATATGTAACATGTTGTTAGCTGTTTTCCATGTGAAGATGGTTACTGCAGTCCCAAAAGGAATGAGGCCATATCTCAATGATACAGATATCAGTTCTCCTGGACTGTGAACACAGCAAGGCACAGATAAGCAAGATTGCTGCTGGCTCCTTTTTCTCCTTTTCTGTCTCCCTATTCTGAACCCATCACCTCCATGACAGCTATTCAGTATTTGCTGCAAGGGAATCAGTGCCCTTTCAGAATCAAATACAGGACATTGTTGACATACCAATCGGTGGGAAAAGGCTCCTGCTGTCCCACATGAAGATTAAGTGCCTTTATCTGGTGCTTTATTGTAATACAGAGAGGTAAATGTAAAGAATGTCCCTCCAAAGGCACAGCCACAAATGAAGTACCATTGGTACTGGCTTTGCCCTCACTGATTTACCTGATAAAACTCTGTGGGAGTTCAGCAGTAGCTGAACTGGGCCAGGGCACATCTGAGTCCCCTCAGGCTGTCTTGTCCTCATTCTCATTTTTCTCTTGCTTTGAGCAAGTCTCCCAAGAAAAGCTGCACGTTTTCTCCTGTTCTACTGTCAGTACCAACCACCTTTGTGGAAACCCAAAAACCTCTCTGACCTCTGCTCCCACAGCACATCTTTCCAACAAACAGCTCCTGTAGGGATATGCATGTCCCTGCACAGCCCACTGCTGCTCTCACATCCCTGTACTCAGTCTAAACAAGTGGAAGACAGCTGTGCCTCATGCTCTCAGCCTCTCCCTGGCAGTCTCCAAATAATGCATCCTCACTGAAAATGTGCCATAGCTTTACTTGCATGCAGCAAAGTCATTCAAAGGAAGCAAATACTGGTCTGAATGCAAAGATAGGGCCCATATCAGTGATGTCCCCACTGTTCATGTTCTAGGAGCTTTTTCTCAGGGACAAGCCAACTAAATTATAATTGTAAGGCAGGAATTGAAGCACATTCATTTTTGCACAGGGTTGGCACATCCTGCAGCCACCTGCTTGCTTTCTGCTTTGCTTCTTAGTTTGCTCATTCCCTGACCCATGAGTTTATTCCCATTCATGCAAATAGATGCAGAATAACCTGGCAAACCTTAGGGCTTGATTTTCCTGACTAGGTGACCAGAAACAACTTGCAGTTGTTTGCAGTGTGATTCCCAGGCAGTTTACCAGCAGCCTCTTTTTAAAAAGTCCATCATCACCAGCTTTCACTCATCTTTCTGTGCTCTAGAATTAGCAAAATGATATACCAGTTCTTACCCACCCACATTCAGTCATTCCCTGGGCAAATGTATATCCTTATGTGACTGCACAGCTTTTAGGGATAAACTGCTACATTACACCTTTAGGTGACATCCTGTTGATGTCTTGGCTGCCAGATGCTCCTCAATCTCAGCTAAGTGGCTGGGTTTGATATAGGACACCCCAGAGTGCCCACCAGTGTTGGTGTGTGCCAGTCCTTGGGCCCGGGCTGTGGAACACCAGCTCCAGCACTGCCCACTACCTGTGCACCTGCACAGGCACATTCTCCCAGTTCAGTGCTCCATCCTGGGCAGCAAATGGCTTAAGCACATGCCTGAAGTTAAAGATCTGCTTAAAGTCTTCCTACCCCAAGTGGGAAATGGTCTGGGCTCAGCTCAAGTGTTGCTCTGAGTCAGGGTTGAGAGAATTCACTTTTTGGTGTGTCCCCCACTGGTCTCATGGCCAGAGGTTGCCTCATTTTGAGGAAAATGTGGAGCAGAATAGGCCATGCCTGACTTTTGTCAGTGCTGGAAGCCAGCCAGATCTCTAAAAGTGTTAGTCTTTTTCTTTGCAGCCTGAAAGGAGTATTTGAATAGACTGACAGAGCTAGGTAAAGAGGCACAAGAGTTGTTTGTTTTCCTTTTTACTCAAACTTTCAGTATGTGGTTAAAAGGTGACACTCTTGTCTGGTATTTTAAGTTTAGGCAGAAAGTGGTTGTTTCTTGGATTGAAAAATTGAATTCCAGAAAGAAATAATGCTTCTGGCAGAGCAACCTGCATTCCAGGGCATGATTTCATCTGGTAACTAGTCCAAGAGAGTCAATATTGGCTGATATGACCACGACTGCATGTATTTCTCATTAATTTTCATCAAAACTTGCCAGAAAATCCATGTTTTGGTGCCAGCAGATCACTCTTCCTTTCCATATATTTTTACTGTCATCATTCACTAGCCCCAAAAGTCTCTCTAAGGAAAAGAAAAAACTGTAATGCAGCACGTTCATCTCCTCTCAGTGCCTGCTGCACAGGGACAGAAAAAGGCAGATGGAAGCCCTTTAGCAAAAAATGGGAAGTTCTTTAGGCAAGTGGCTTTGGGAGTCCTTTGCAGGACCAATATTTTCTGGTGCATAAGAAAACACGATTCTGAATGAGGCTCTCATTGGCTTCCAAAGCACACCGGGCTGTGAGAACTGGGCAGCAGCTCTGGCAGCAGAGTCCTGACCTTTGGTAAACACTCTGTGCTACCCACAGCAGCCAGGGCAGGTGCACATGTGGAAGAGCTGTGCTTCAGTCACCCTGACTGACAGGGCTGATATTGCTTTCCCACTCTGCAAAGAGATTTCCTCTTGTACTGTGCTTGCACTGCATGCCTGAGGCTGCATCCCGGGCACTGGAGGGGAAAACCTCTGTGCAGTTATTTCAGCAAAGGTAGATGCCTCTCCTCCCTCTCCAAAATCCTCAGCACAGAGACTTTTTGTTCTGAGGGAACCTCTCCTGTCTTTATGGAAAGAAGAGGCCCTGGAAGTGTAGGTTGGGGCTGGGCTGGAGCTCTGGAGGTGGGTGAGTGTTTCAGCATTGGAGCTGCATTGACTAAAGAAGCAGCTCAGAGAAACTGTTGCTGCAAGTTACAGCTCAGCTTTGAACAGTCACCTTGTCCTGCTAGGGTATTTCTTCTGTCTTCTTTCTTCTTTTGTGAAGGAAACAGCTGTGAGTGATCCATAAACCAAAATTACATTCACAAGCATTTTACAAACGGGCGGATGGGAGATAAATATGTATATATTTGTTTAATTATTGACTACACTGAGTTCACCTGCAAAAAGTAGAGCTTTTTTTTGCTATATATTGTACACAGGGGGGAGTCATGTCCAGTAAATTGAGTTGGAATAGTTCCAATATGCACAAGAATCATGAACTAGTATGTGTGATCATAGCATTATTTCTAATTGGAGGCTTTTTAAATAGTACCACTGTAGAGTTTTTCCTTATATCTCAGCTACTGAGATTGCAGTCTCACCTTGGACACCCCCTATAGTGAGGAAGGAATGTTTTTAAAATTTGGGACTTATTGTACCATCAAAGCTGTGACTGTGTGCAGACATGTCTGTAGGTGGAGGGTCCTAACTCATTCCATACTTGGCCTGGCACTGTTGTAAGTGGTGCACACATGGGTGTGCAAAGAGAAGACAGAGGGGGAAATGGATCTGCCTAAATTCTCGCTGAAATCTGTATAGTAGAGTAACATGAGGGAAAACCCTCCAGTCACTGCTCATGCACCCCTGTCTCCAGTGGTGTGGGTAGGCCCATCATCCAGCTGATCAGATTTTATCTATTCCCTGGTCTGTTAAACTAAGAGGTTTTGAGAGCTAAATGGCAAAGCTCCTTAATGCCAAATCTGTTATCAGCAGCATTGCTATCATCACCTGTACTGCAAACTCAGCTCCACAGGCACCCTCTGTGAGGCCAATGGGCAGCAGAGGCAGGAGCAGCAGGGCAGGCAAGCTCTGGGGGATGCTCTGCTGCCCCTCTCCCCTCCAGCTGCACACTTTGCTCTGTCTTTGGGTAGTTTTCTGTCCTTTAATGAGGATTCCAGAGGCAGGGACATAGAAGAAGGCTACAGCATTTGTGAATCACAGAGCTACAAGTGTTGAAGAAAGACTCCCCAAAGAAAAAGTTCCATGGCGTCCTGCAGACCCAGGCAATTTGGATGGTGTTAAAAAAAAAAAGCAGCCCTCTTTCCCCCCCATTTTCTCCCTGACATTTCCACTTAGCAACAGAAGACGAAGTTACATGAAGTGAAATGATTGTTGTGATTTATCTGGCACCTGGATGGACTAGGTGCTTTGCAAAACATGTAAAGTACCAGCTTCAGCTGCTTCCAGCCTAACATGAGATGTGACAAGCTCTGTAGCCCAGAGGATGTGCTGCAGGGACGTTCCAGGTGGGGAAAGAGGGGTAGCTGGAAAGTAGTTCAGTGCTGTCAGGAATTCCTGTCTGCCAGAAATGAATCCCTGGAGAGGGGGCTCATTGCAGCTGTCTGCAGCAGCCTAAGCCTGCAGGTGGGAAGAACAAAAGTAGGTGAAAGCCAACTTCTTTTTCTCTCAGTCAGGTGTGATGCAGAGTGGTTTGGCCTGACTTTTAGCAATGATGCTGAACCCAGGACAGCACTACATGGCCCTCAAACCCCTGTTGACTTTTTTCAGAATACGGTCTCTTATTCTGTTATGTGTTAGCAAAGCCACATCAGTCCCACCATGCTGGCTCCAGCCCCAAATTCCTGTCAGTGCTTTCCTACTTACTTATTTTAGTTTTTCTTGAAACTATTGTATGGCAGAACTCCCTGTGGTAGTGGCTTTTGTCAGAGCCCTTGTGAGCAAAGGTCAGGCACTGCAGTAGGTCAGGTTTGTGTTTGATCTTTGCTGCACCAGTGCTACCCTTGGGCTCAAACCTGCAGAGTCCTCTTGAAGACAATGTCTTTCTGTTTCTCAAAATATAAGGGGTTTGTAGGACCAGCTTTGCTATTTGTAGATTGCTTCAGCATTCATTTAGCTTGTATAATCATGGGCTCTACTGAGACACCAAAATTAGAGGAGATGTCAAGTGAACAGTCTCAGGAAGGGGCCAGAATATGTGTGGAAGACTCGCCAAATCAGTGAACGTGAGGCTCAAACTGAGCATTAGCCCTGTTGGCTCCATATCCCTAGTAGTGCTTTTTTTCCCATTTATTTGTGATCATTCTGAAACTAATTTGGAAGGTAATGATTTAATACTGTCAGAAAGCATACAGAAGGGGAGGAAAGGCCTCCCTAATTGTGTTTTGACATTTTTTGACATCAGCAATTCTTTTGAAGGAAAGAGAAAAAAAGAAACAAAACAAAATCTGTTCAATCAAGATTTTTCTGCTTTTTGTTCTCTTTGGCTGAGAAAAATCAGGTTGCAGAGGAGCTGGTACTGCAGAACCAAAGCTTGCCTCCCAAGCAGCAGTTTTTGTGAACTCCATTTCCATCTAAAAGCAGTTTCACAGAATTTGCTCTCCTGTAAAATGAATGTTTGCTTTGTAAGTGATACAGCACTTCAGCTTTCCCATCACCTCAGAGCTTTGGAGCTTTGCACCGTCTCAGTGACTTCACAGCCCTGAAGGCTTGCTGGATACCTGGGCCTGTCTAAATGCTCTGTACCCATCACTGGGTAAATAACTTGGTGACTGGAATAGCACAGCTGTGGTTTGTTGGGATAAAAACCCTGGCTGAAAGAGGCTGTTGGCTCGGCTCTTGAGGGGAGCTGCAGCAAAACTCACACAGCTTCTTCAAGACAGAAGACTTGCTGCGTAGTTGTTTCTCTTATTAGCATTTAAGATAAGTTTCAGTGGTATTTTCTGAATATCAAACCCAAACTGTGCCAATAAGATCCCCAACTGATGACAGAATTTACCAAGTGTGTAGTCTCCCACACTTGGAAAGCATTCCCTGGAGTTTGACTTCACACAGGAGACACGTAAGGCCAATAGGAGGTCTAACACCTAAAGCAGGATTCATTTTTAAATCCCATTTTGTTGGGCTTTCTGTTGTTTCTTCATTGATTTTGAAAGGAAAATAGAGCATTTGTAACCTTTTCTTAGAGTTACCTACCAAACCTTTGGACCAATATTATATTCCTGCTCTGTAACAGAGGAAATCCTGTTTTGCTAGGATGAGGCACTGCAAAAAGGGACAGAAATGGTTAAATCCCAAATCTTTGTGGGGAGTACAGTTTGTTCTCCCTCCTGCTGCCCTGCTGGAGTTGGTGGTCCTATGTCAGTATCTTTAGGGAAGGATCCAAAGGCACAATCCCTCTTCCCTCCATGTCAGTGGATACCTCTGAGCTCCTTGCAGGGAAGCATTACAGAAGCCTCTGAGTGAGCCACAGGGACATCTTGGTAGGTGCCACCACAAAGTCAGTTCTTCTCATCCTCCTCCAGCATGCCTAAAGGGCTCTCAGCACAGATTTCTTTCCTGTAGCTGTTCAGGATATTTTTTTCTGCTGCCTGGTAAGCTTTAACACTACTTCTTTCTTGAATTTGGCAGGTAAATGAGAGCACAAGCTTCCAAAGTTTTTTTTATGACTTACATTAAAATGTCTAAATTTCCAAATGACCAATAAAACCTGAAATCTCCTGGGAGACCTAGGGGTTTTCCCTAGGATTAGCCCCAAATGAAAGGGACATTACTGTTTGAATATTTCCTACGTATATTCTAGATATCTTTTAAAAATTTTGATTGAAAGTTAAGTGTAGAAATTGTTTTGAAGGGCCTTTCTATTTAGTTGTCAAGAAAGTAAGTTGAAAGGAATGAGTGACTGAATTTGAGCAAAACACAGAGTTTGCTAATAAGCTGTGAGTAGTTTTCTGAACCCCAGGAACTACAATCACACCCTATTTCCCCCCATGTCTGTGGCAAGGCATCCCAATCCTGGCAGTCAAAATCAATGAGCATATTTTGCACATTAATTTGCCTGTGAACGAAGTTATTCAGCCACATGGCTATTTCCAGAGCACTGTCTGCATCACGTGTAGCACGTGTACACCTGAGTTTCCAAACATGCATAAATTATTTAAGTGGCTTGAGTTTGCCCATCCCTTGAGTTTGCCTCTGAACGTACCACAGAGTTAAGAATCCACCATCTGAAAAACTGGATTAATATGCAACATGACACCATTTCTTCATAATTTTGCGGTTCCTTAAAAACAACAGCATCAAGTGCAGACAATACACTCTCAAGTCATTGCTTTGCTCTGGTTAAGGCAGAACTTTAAAGCTGTATCCTGTCTTACTGTCATGAAACATAGTGAGAACTCTGTCACTCACAGGAGAACTTCCTTCTGAAGTTTGAATGTCTTTGTTGTTTGTTTTCTGGAGGTTGTTTTCTTGTTGCTGGTTTTTAATGGTAGTCCTTTCATTTCTTTTATGTTTAAGGATCTGTACATCCCCAGTGCTTTGCTGGCAGTCCCACTGGTCTGTGAGGAGCTCACTTCAGCAATGTGCAGCTTTCTCTTTGTTGAATACAAACAAACAGTGCTTCAGTGCATTGATGGTGGAGGGATATCCCAGGAAAAGGGGCTGGGGTAGGCTTCTTGTATGATTATCGAGCAGGGAACTTCTCTTACTCTCCTGTTCAGACCTTAAGAACAATTTGCCATTTATAAGATTCCAGAAATTATTGTCCAGGGAGAGACAAAACTCTCCCTTGTACAGCTGGCGTGCCAGGGCACATCGAAGCACTTTTCTCCTGCAGGCACATTCTTAAGCATTCTCCTTTCCCTGCCCAAAGCCAACAACCAGGATCCATCCTGCTGTAATTTCCCAGACCGCTCTTTCATGCTTCCTGCTGCAGCCCTGAATGAGATGTCTCGTGGAGCAATCCAGCCTTTGAAGGATGGCACGCAGGAGCTTAGGAAGAACTTCAGTTCTGCTTCCATGCATCTCTTCACAAAATGAGGGACTGCAAAAGGCGTTGTGATTCAGAGCTGTATTAGCAGCCAGATGTAGGAACTTTAAAGAAAGGCATTCTGCAGATTGATCACACCAATGCTATTACTGTCAGTGGTGTGTAAAGTGTCAGCTGTAGCTGTGTTGAATTATTCATTATTTCATAAATACAGTGAGGTTTCTAAGGGCAAGGTTTTTAAGATCCATTTGAAAAGTGAAATGAAAGCCCCTGTAATTAAAAATCATTATTAAACTTCATTTATTTAACTTCATTTCAACTTTTCCCTATGTGATTATTATTAAAGTTATTCTATTTATTGATTTTCCTACTCCCTTCCCTTTCTCTGCCAGCTAATGAGAAAAAAGTGGTTTTGAATTAAGCAAAGAATCTTGCTCTCTGTAGACAATTGTTCTATGCTCTCATGTTGACCCCTGGAAAGAGATTTACTGGGCGATGCTCTTATTTTTGCTGATAGGAGACACTGTGCCTGTTAGCACAGGGTAAAAGGAAATAAATTAAAAGGAAATCTGAGTTTTGATGTGCTTGCATCTTAGACCCTTAAAACGGTCTGTAGCTCTGGAATGACTGGAATCTGCCCTAGGCTCAGCAGGGAGTGAAGTGCAGCAGACAGAGCAGTGCTTTCTTGTTTAAGAGCGAGCGCTGGAGACAGAGTGCATGTCCAATTCCATACAAACCACATTATCTTCAGCTCATCTCTAGTAACAGTGTTTCCACCAGTACCATACCATTTGAGACAAAAGAAAGTTGCAAATCCCTTTGATACCTCAGCTGTGTTTGTGGCCATGCTACAGTCCTCTGGGGATCAAGGCTGTGGTATAAATACCTGCGCTGGCTCGTGTGGCAGGACCAGAGAAATGCAGTGATGATGCTTATAATAGCCTGAACTGAGCTCCATCATGACAAGGATCACACATTTCCTACCTCTCAGCCACTCATTTACAGCTGTAGGGGATGGTCCACACAGCAGCAAGGATGCTCTGGGAGCAGCATGCCTGTCCCAAGGGCTCCCGGCTCCCTGGTCCCCTCCGGCCTCTGCCAGCCATCTCCTCCAGCCTCTGCCAGCCATCAGCAAAGGGTGGGAGCAGCCAGGGGAAGCTGTATGTGGTGGAGACACAGGCAGCAGGGAGGTCACAGCACCAGGTCTCAGCTGCCACCATGTCTTACCCTTCCCTCCTTCCCAAGCCCCTTGGCACACCCCGACTGCCCCATCCCTGCTCCGCACGGGGCATCAACACCAGCTGGCACCAGGAGCCTGACCATGGGTAAGGGCCTTGCTGCTGACCTGTGTGCACCCACTCTGAGCATCTGGAATTATGGCTCCCTTAAACTTCAGTTTCTTGCCTGCCTTTTGGTCTTGACCAGTTTCTCAAGAATGCTGCAGGACTGTTTTTGTGAATGTTCCTGAAGTTCCTCTGACCCTGCAGTAGGAGATGCTCTCAAGTGTCAAAGACATCCTCACGTGTGTGGTTGCCTTTGTAAGCAAACATGTTCATGCAGCTCATGTAGTGTTTGGCCTGGGAGTAAAGACTAGTAATTCCATTTTGCCTTTGTGTGTAATCTTCCAGGAGTGCAGCATGGCTGGAGCCAAACTGGAGAGACACAAAGCATTGTGTGTTCACCTGGAAAATTGTATCTTTTTCTGGAGTTAGTTGTGTAGGACTCTTCTTCTGCTGATTCTGTAGTGCAGCCTTAATATTGTACCTCCAGGCATCAGAGTATCTTAGAAATACAGAGTAAATTTCCTTGATTCCTGTGCCATGTTTCAGGCCCTGCAGCAGAGGACAGTGTTCCATAGCTCATTCAGCTCCCCATGGGGATGTGGAGCTACAGGCCCCTGCTGAGACAGAAGAAAAGATAAAGAATCTTGTGAAAGAAGTTCTTGCAAAACTTCCTGTCCCTTTCAAACACAAACTGAACCAGCAGTATTCACCCCAACCCAGGGACAAGAAACCCACCTGGGGGCAGATCTCAGTGGGAGGGAAGAGCCCTCAGACCAACTCTGCCCAAACTCCAGACCTTTTGGGTTCTCCTACCTCGAAGAGCTCACTCTTCCACTTGCCATGTTGTTTTTTAACTGCTTTCCTCCATTCTCACTGCTTTCTTATCAAAGACTGAATTCACTGAATGAATTCAGTACATGGGTGAGTGTCAAGGCAATAACAGACAGCTTGTGAAGGTTTTGGGGTGAAAGTCAGACACAGTTCATGTTCCCACTTAATTCTGTGACCGTATGAAATGTATGTCTCGTTACTTGTGCTCTTGCTCATTTCTCATTCATCTTTGCTCAGTAGTTGCTGAGGGGTGAGATCATAACTGGAATTCATTTCGAGCTGTGTTCTCTCCACCCTGTTGGGTCCTTCAGCACAGTGACTTTATCCAAGATTTCATTTCCTCCCTGTCTTTTTTCATAAACAGAAAAAAGGTGGATGGAAGAATACTCTGGCAGAAATGCTCTGGCAGAAGGCTCTGGTTTTCCTCACAGCCTCTCGATGAGTGAGAGTGAGCATCATCACTGAAACTCATCTGCTGCCTGTCCCTACATGTGTCCTGTGGCTGGAGGGCTGATCTCCCAGCACCCTGGGGGAGGAGAGGAGGATCATCACTGGCACAGAGCATTCCTGCCCTGTGAACTGGAGCCAACACAGAGGTGCCCAGGCAGCAGCATGTTGGGATAATTAGTTCTGGGGCAGCAGCGAAGAATCAGAGCCTGGACCCAGCTGAACCAGGGGTCTCCTTAACATATTCCTGTGAGGCTGGGATGAACAGAGTGCATGTGTTCCTCCAGCCACCGTGGTAGATACGTTAGCTGTACTTCTCCAGCACATTACAGTTGCTTTCTATATCTGTCTGTGGTCTTTTTTCCTACAGCATGATCTTAATTTCTCTGGAAGAACAACTCTATTTGTGTGCCATTTAGGGTCAAGTATTGCAGCTCAAGTAGAAAAAAGCAGAAATACTTTAAGACACCATTTTGGTCAAGTTTTTTAATATTCAAGCAAACTTGATTTTACAACTCCCAGAAAAGGTTCCTCTTAGTATTAAAAAAAAATAAATTGTAGTTTTAATTTTTATCATCACTGAAAGTGGAAAACATTATAAAAATAATTCAAACATGCCACACCAGATTCCTTATATATGCAGGCATGGGGGGACACAGGTGATGGGAGAAAGAATTTCCCATTTGCTTTGGTTTTTTCCTTTATTCCCAGACACTCATGTAAAACCTTTTGCCACAGTGTTGGAGCACTTATTATGAGGCAGCTGAAGGACTTGAGCTTGCTTCCTGCTTCCTTCCGTCAGTAGTACTGGAAACCTTTCAGTCTCACTGATGAATTCCCCAGGAAACTCAGAATTTCTAGCTTTAGAACAGTCTTTGTTTCTTTTCTTGCAAGTAATTATTCCCCTTCCCTTTTGATCCCTTCTTTGCACCAAACTTGTGTTGGTTTATGGATTTTTGTTGTAGCATTAACAGGTCTCCAAAGCCTTTTCCATGGTTTGTGCTGGAAGTAGGCTACTAGGAGAAGGACTGGATGATAGAACTGTGCCTGGGGCTCTGGGATAACCTGGCAAATGCAGAGGGCTGGGCTGGTACCACCAGGAACTGGGGCTTTGCCAAGAGGTTAATGCTGCTGAGTGTGTGCAAACAGACGTATTGATACATACCCTGCCTTTGCTCTCTGTCTGCACCCAGTACTTCTGCTGGAATGGTGTGTCTGTGTTAAATTCCATAGTGCATAAAAGATCTTCCTATTACTCCTTTGATGACAGCAAATCAGTGTCATGAAGGAATGCTGGTAAAAGATTATTTGCATAAACCTCTGAAATCTTTATCCACTGACAAAAGCACTTTGTGTCACTCTATTCCATTTGCCCCATTGTTTTTACTTTATCATTTGCTTGGAGAAAGCAAACTAAATTTAATTAAACTATCTTCTTTTTTCCTGTTTAGCTCATCGTGAAATACAAATCTAACTGTGTTTTTTCTCTCTTTTTCTTTCCTTTTCCCTTTTGACCTGGATTTGTCTTTTGGTGGCTTTGATATCACTGTGTGATCCTATCTGCTTCACTACTTTAAAGGTAAGATTATAATTTCCTCAGTGACTATTACACATCTTACAGCAGGTATAGAAATATAACTTGAAAGCCAGATGGGGAAGATGTTGGTAAGGAGGCAAAATAATTAGTGGCCATTCAGAGTGCAAGAAGGCCAATTAAGAAGAACATTTGATATTTTGTCTTCCCTAACCACTGGCTGTTAGGGATTCTCCCAGCAGAGGAGGCTGGGTTTTCCTGGGCAGCCCCCAGCAGTGTGTTGGACACAGTGCTGCTGTGCCAGCAGGGCTCTTTCTCCTGCTGCTTCCCAGCTCTGCCAGCACTCCCATGAATACAGCTTAGAGGGGGCTTTGGAGCTTGGAGCAGGAAATCTGTCCAGGACTGCAAGGAGCAAGACAAGATCACTTAATGTTTCCCTTCACACAGGAGTTCCAGAGAATTTCCACTGTCAGAGGAGGCTCAGTAGTTTAAAGATCACATAGATTGGCCTGTTTAAATGATAATTGAGAGGGGGATGCCAATCAAGATCAGAATATACAGAGATAGGTGTACAGAGACAGGCAGGGGCATTGTCTCTCCCTGAAAGCTGGCAGTGTTTTCTTCCTATTGCTCTGTTACAAGCATGTCTTTGGTTTGCACTGCATTGTCTGCCACTTGGGAGTCTGCCAAGTCTGAGGTGAAATATCTCCAAACCAGTCCTTCCCAGAGCTTGATGCCTTTTCATGCCTTTTCAGTACCTTCTGTTCCTCACGAACCAGGACACTTAGGGAAAAGAGCGTTTTGCAGGAGGAATCCAGAAATGTGCAGATGTTGAGAGGCAGGGCTGTGTATTTTCTGACAATTTCCAAGCACAGAATTTCGCTGAAGACAAGTAACAGAAACTGAAGTAGGAAATTTTATTGTAATGAGCACTTTTGTATGTAACCAGCAATTGGCAAATAGTGAAGTCCTGATGCTTCCCAGCTTGCACAGAGACAGTCTTGGTCTCTGACAAACCTGGAAGAGAATACTATTTTTCCAAACTTTATACTTTCCCCCTCTCAGAGGTCCAGAAGTACATGCTGTAATGTCTAGGTCATCTCTGCAGCCCTGCAAAGGCCTGGCTGTGTTCCAAAGAGTGATTGACAGAGGGTTGGACCTGGTAGCCTTGCACCTCTCTCAACAATGGTAGGTTGCCTCCATTAACATAGTGGCAGTGGAGTCACAGCAGACTCAATGAATTTAATTAGTAGGAACTGAAAAATATGTGTAGTCATTATGTAAAACATGTAAATTTAACCCTTGAAATGGAATTGTCAATGACTCACCACTGTGGCTGGATGCCAGTGCCAGAGGCAAAATGACAGAAACTGCAAGTGTGTCACAAGAAATTAAATCAACTGTATGAGGGTTCCTGGGAATTGTTGAGGAGATGGTTGTTTGAACCCAGGATAGACTAAAAACTTGTTAGGAATATTGGGGTTTTCCCCATTCAAATAGGCTTTGAGGTGGGGTATGTATTTTTAAGAAAGTTAATTGACAGAAGACCAGAAAAGCATAGCAGGAGTAGGAGGAATCATATACTGGACTTCTACCCAAGTGTGTGCACAGAGTAAAAGCCCATAACAAACATTACACAATGTGTGGCCACCGTAGGAATGCTCAAGGCTCTGATGGGTGTTGCAGTGCCAAAAAATGGCTGTGAGGAAAGTTTTTACCTACCCAGTCACTGCAAATGTTAATTCACAGACCCTCAGGCAAGTTACATGCAGCTGGATTATCACTGTGGGATTCCCTGGGGTCTCATTCGGCCTCATTGTAGAGGATATGGAACAAAGAGTTTCATGGGGAGCTTTAGACTATTGTTGTCAGTAAGAAGGGAAGGGATTTAACCCTGGGGCTGTTGCTGACACTTCTGGATCCCATCCAGGAGCGGGTGTGTATAGTTGCAGTTCTTAGGACTGTGCACAAAAAAGAATTTTTAAGGGTCTTTTTGAACTGCTGCCACTCTTGAAAAGCAGAAGAAAGGTCTCTTAACGACTCTGAATATTACACCTGTCATGTGGTAAATGAACCTCAAAGGCTCTAATTTTCCCATCCTGTGCTGGCAGTTGACAGAGCACTGTGCTGTGATCAGCATGAGACTGGAGCAGGACCCTCACCCTCTGAGGGTCCCAGGGTCCAGTGGCTGCCATGTGTCTGGTCCAGCCTGGCATTCCAGCTCACCAAGTCCCTGTCTGACAGTGAGGCAGATCCTAACCCGGGCTGGCAGGTCTGGGAGTGGCTGTCAAAGCCTTAAGCCATTGATAAGGCATTTTAAAGAGGAAGAACGTGATCCAGGAAACACAGCCACCACCAATGGGATATACGGCCTGTTGTCATGAATTCTTTTGCCTCCTTGACTGGGGCCTCATTTTGTTTAATCATTTACTCCAGATTTCTCAGGTTTTATTATTTATTTCAGAGCTCCTGCTCTTAAGTTTTCCTGTGCTTTCTAGGGACCACTTGCTGTGTGACATCATTCTGCCTGTAGGCTCTTGCTTATCCTGCAGTTCTCTCCACAAACATGCTGGCAGCATGCAGCTTCCAGAAGGGCTGTGTGCTCCCAGACCTGCAGAGAACAGCCTTTCTTGACTCCATTTACGAATGTCACTATCCAGGGATTTTTGCTCCAGAAAAAAATCATCTAAATTGTTCTCAGGTGAGCGTAGATGTGAAGCCTGGCAGGCCCAAGGCAGAGCCTGACTCGCACCCTCAGCAAAGCCCACCTTGCTGAGCAGAGGAGCACACCTTACAGAGCAGGTGTAACAGACTGAAAAAAAAGTTATGAGAGCATTGGAAGGGTTGCTGTTTTCATTCAGAGACAAACTGCAGCCTGAATTCTCTGTTCCTGCCTGGCCATCCATACCCCCTGCTCTTCCTACCTGCCTGTTTGACCAGGCAGCTCAAGGTGAGCGGGTTCTTAGCCAGGAATGACACAAGTAAGATTTTTTTTTGTGTTGTGATGCTGCTTTATTTTCCAGGGTTTGCAGTCTGACAGCCTGAGGCAGTTATTAGACAAGGATGTTTAACTAGATCAGAGTCCAAGATTATTCCAGTCTGGGGTCACCATGTCAAGTGTTGCTGTTCGCAACAGTAGTTTGAAAGATTTAACTTCTTAATATCCTCAGTTATCCAGAGAGTGAGTTGGACTCACTGTAGAGAAATGCTTGCTCGTGCAGAGCGGCGTGTGATTTTATGTCTGTGATTTACACCACGCCTCAGAAGGAGTGGGGAAGGTCATCAAGGAAAGTTTAACTAAGGAGAATGGAGAAAAGGTTATGAGAAGATTCTTACAACACTTTTTAATAACTAGAAAAGGCGCTGCTTCTCTTCCCAAGCCTGTCCTAGTGCTCCAGCAGAGTTACACAGACCGCGTTTGCGCTCCCTCCAGTTGCCATCCTCTGCTGCAAAAATCCTGCAGCAGGGTTCTTCTGCCTGGGAATTCTTCTGGCTTTCTTTCTCTTGGTGTATCATTGCTGCCAACAGCCAGCCTTGGCAGAGCAGTGAAATGCATGGTTGGAGTTAGTTAGGGAATTCTGTCTGCAAACCAAGCAAAGCTGCTCCTTAGCAGCAGGTCTGGTCTGGGGTGTAAGGATTTAAGGTGTCTGGGTGTGATTCTCAGGCCAAAGAGCCTGTCTCAGCCAAGATGACACATTTGAAAGTGAACTCAAACTGTGTGAAAAGTACCCTAACTGACAGCAGTGGATGTCAGGGACAAGGAAAACGTTTCATCGGCATTTTCGCTGACTCGAACGCTGTAGGTCTGACAGTTGTCATCTTCTTGAATATTACTGGGCTTGCACTTCATGTAGGAAAGAAAAGGTACCCCAAGAGGATGTTTAGGAAAGAAAGGTGAAAACCTCTCAGGCAGTCAAACAGTGAAGGCAGAGCACACAGAGGGATAGGAGTGGGCACTTGCTCTGTGTCACAGCACTGTCACAGTCCATGCTTGGAGGGAGAATGGGCACACTCATTTGTGTCACAGATCCTTGAAAAAGACATTTGTTTGTGGAGTGAAAGTCCTCTTTAAAAGTGAGAATGCAATTATCTTTATGAGACTGTAGCTTGCAGAACAGCTGCATACTGACCTCCCCTCCTCCCTGCCAGCCAAGTTAAATCATCAAAGCTGATGGTTGCTAAGGCCTGTGGGCTTCCGGACATCCCGCCTTGGAGCGGTGCCAGCAGCTGTGCCATGGATTTCCTCAGAAAGTACCACTGCTGCACCTCCCTCCTGGCTCAGTGGGGGCAGTTGGGCACATATACCCCTCCATTGCTTCTGGAGAAACTGGTGCCCATGGCAACAACCCTGTGTGCTTGCCCTCTGGAGTGGAGAAGTAAATGACTGACTTACACCACAGGTGTCTAAATATTAACTACTTCCCCTTACTGTTTTTCCAGGCTGGTTATAAGCACATGACCTAAAAATAAAGTCATTGCCCCTAACTTGCCATCTTGCAAGAATTTTGTACCCGAGGATTACTTGTTTTCAGAATTTTGGCACATTTTTCCAGACCTTCTTACAAAGACAGCTCTTGCTAAAATAGGAGCTGCCACTGCTAGTCAGCAAAGTCCTGTATTCATCTACTTCCTGACACTCATTAGTGGCTGCTAGATGATAATGAGGTTTTGTTCATTACCCTCCTCCATGTGATTTGAACTCCTGATCCAGAAGCCAAATGCTGTAACATCTCATTTTCAGTCCTGGGCAATTTTAGGTCCTTGTTCCGCTGTGTAGCACAATGTGAAATTTGCCCAGAATATCCTTGTCTGTATTTCCATCATTATATTTACTTCATTTATGCTCTTTTTGAGAATGTCAATCTGTTTGATAAGGTGGGATCAGTTTATGGACACTATCCCAAGCACAGCAGCATGAGGCTCATCCTAACAACATCTGAAGGGGACCAGGGGATATTAGTGGGATCTGCTGCCAGGATCCTCCTCTGTGAGCTGTACTATAGGTACACAGCAAGTATCCACCCAGGAGCTGTGACTGCATCTCCTGCAGCTTTGAGTGTAACATTCACTCACCCTCCTCAGTTCTGGTGCCCACACTTGGAGAAGGCAGAAAACAAATAGAGGAGGATTCATTGGAAAGTGAGGTGAAAGAAAAAGATTGGGAACCAGGCCTTTGGAAGAAGCTTGAAGAGCACAATTTGTTGGATTCAGTCTAAAGTCTAAAGAGCCATTGATATGCAGTCTGTAAGGAGAACAGCAGGCTGGCAGTAGACTAATAAACTAAAGACTGATGAAGCTGGACAAACCCAGGCTGAAGATTGTAGAAAATTCACTGGATTGTACTGGGTTGAGCATTGCTGACAACTGTTCAATTAAAATAAGGTTATTTCAAGAATACATGATGAATTCAAGGAAAAATGAAGTCATAGGAGCCCAATGACCCTTGTAATTCAGAAGTCAAAAATGCAGTAGTCTTTTGTGGTTTTACTTTCTATGAATGGCAGTGAGATGAAGAAGTTCCTGATTTCACTGTGATTTGGTCAGGAAATGAGAATCAGTGTGTATCCTGTCACTTGATACAGTGCCATCGACTTGAAGAGATTTTCTGTTTTCCATGGCAGAAGGACCTTTCACTTTGATTTGGGAGTCTTCGTTCCTGCCACACACACTGTATGAATATATAAACTCAAAGCTTTTCATTACAGCCATGTCCAGGCTGTTGGTGTTTGCTTGTTTTAGCAGTCAGGAGGATATGAGAGTTTGGAGGTACATTTACTGATCTGATGCCAGTGGGCTCTCAAAGAGAAAAGTAAACTAGTTGACATGGTAAACATTAGTATTGAAACAGAAGTAGATTAGTTAACATAAGAAAATTGTCTAAATCTTGACAGCTCCTCATCTACCTGATGAAAAATGTGATGGGGCAGCTGATTATCTCAGCAGGGCAAGTCTGGGCAAGGAAAGCAAGGAGAAGAAAGGGCAGAGCAATGATTCACTGCTCGGGAACCCCAGAGATGCATGAACTTTAGCAGAGGTTTGAGTCATCCTGATTCACCATGGCTGCTGGTGTTCACTGTTGCAACCAGGAAGAAGTGCTTCTGAAATCCCAGCATGGAGGTGAAAGGGCACAGTCTGGAAAGGGAAACAAAATCTAGGAATTACACAGTGGCAGTATTTTTGGAAGCAGACGAGTAATTTGGGAGTCTAAGCTCACATGAATAGGATTTTTCGCATAGATGGTTTTACAGTGTTGCCATCCTTCTGTTCAAAAAATTGGCTTTTGTTCAGCATGGGTGCTCTCAGGAAGCCCACTGTAATATCTACCTCCTTCACCTGCAAAATTTGGCATAAAGAAGAGGATCTACAGGGTTTTGAAACACAAGTAGGCTTTCAGTTTATCAGTATAAAAGGTGGGAGATACTGCTGCATTATCTGAGCCAAAAAATACACAGTGGAGCATTACACCAGTAATCTCAGGCTGTTCTTAATGTTCACCATAGCAAGGGTTAAATGAGCTGGAAAGCTCATAGAAAAAAAGCTCATACAGTGCAGTTTTTGTTTATACTGAAATGTTCCCATATGTTTCAGTTAATGCAGAACATAATTGGGTCTGCTTTGGGATGGAGACATTTTTCTTACACAATTTATCCATTAATCATGTGTGTGGGAGAGTCCACTCCACCAGAAATAGATTCCTTTCCATTTTAGCCAAAAACCCACAGTGCAAAATCTTCTCCCTTCCCTCTTCTCCTTAGCATGCTCATTCTCCTCTCCAAAATGTTCTGCCCTTGCTGCAGAGAAATAACCTGGTGGAACAGTTTCAAACATGAGGTAAAATAGTTTTGCCCTACATTAGCTTTCACTTAATGTATTTCCTGGCTCAATTTGCTGAGCAGTTCACATTGCACACGGACATTGCTGAATTAGAAAATCGTACATATAAAAGTTTTCTTATGTTGTTTCAAAGTCAGGATTTCTGGTTTTGATTTTAGTACCTCAAAGTAACAGGAATGAATTGTGCTTGACATTAATTACATCCTTCTGCCTGCTTTATTATTATTAGGATAAACAAGCTACCGATTTGAGGGAGAGAAAAGTCTACAAGGTGTTTGAGGTCTTATTTCCTTTTCCTTTGGTAAACTTCCAGTAATTTAGCTTGCCTAATTTGCTGCTGGAAACCTGCTGCTGGGAGTGCTCATACCTGAAAGAGAATAAAATTAGTGAGCTTGAAGGAAAATTTCAGTAATGAGATGAGAAGAAGGGAAAATTTGTCTTTGTCTGTTTGCTTTTTGTGTGTGAATGTGCAAAATAAGCAGAAGGAATACTGACTGTCTGAGAGCAAAACAGTGAGCTGTGCTGGAGTGGGAGGCTCAGAGGTGTTTGTGGTGTGAGCAGTGTGTTCACTGTCACACCCTGGTTCAGCACCAGGGGACTGTGGCGTGTGGACCCTCCATTGCCCTTCCAGACGGAGACAGGAGTCTCATGGTGCTCACTTTGATCCACATTGGTGCTAGGGCAGGGACTTCCAGCAGTGCAATTGATCCCTGAATTATCCTCTCAGCAGAGGGGAGCCCTGTTGCATCCTGGAATTTATATTGTGGCTCCCCAGTGGTAATTTAAAGGAGTCAGAGTGTGTTTCTCTGCATGTTACCACTGATCCCCCGGTACTTTATTGGCCCACAGGAGCCTCTGACAGCCTGTAAACTTAAGCCAACCTTATATAAGGCAGATTTGTAATCAGAGGCATTTGGCAGCTACCTCTGGCCCTTTCTTGACCTGTACTACACATTTCTTGGCTGTGGCCACAGATGTGCCATAGTGCTTGGAGGCAGAGCAGGTTGGTGATCAGTTGTGTTTCATGGCATACAAATGCTTTATACCAAGTGACAGTCCCATGAGCAATTGTGTTCCATGACTTTTTGATCCAGTGGGTTGTCAGTGTATGAAGACTGGTGCCACTTGTGAGATAAAGCCCCTGTTAGATTTGGACAGAGATTTTCTTATTTCACTGGACTCCAACCTGAGAAAGCAGCTGCCCCAGAAGAGGCTCTCTGTGCCTATGCACACAGGTAAATAGGTATTTTAGTGCAAAGTTGAGCTGTTCATAGGGGAAGGGCTCAGTAACTTTAGTTGACATTTAGAAATAATGTAGCCTAATTAGTCCAATGGTTTTGAAAAGCTTCCTTTCTTCCTGTACTAACTCCCTTTCCAGGTGCCTATTCTTGGTTCCACATCTAATTTGTAGTTGGCATTTGCTTGTCTTTAAAAATGCTTATGAGATGGGCAGTCGTATGTGGGTGCACTAAGAGTGCAGGTGGAACTTCTTGTGTCAGCCCAACAAATGCAGCCTGGTGTTAGATCATCAAGCCACACTATCTTAAGCATCACTCCTTAATGTGCAGATTCTGTAAGCCAAAATATTCCCCTTATTTCATATTTGCTGACTCTCTACATGCACTGTTTTTGTCCTTGCACCACCCTGTGGATAACCAAGTGCCATTTGGGACACAAATTGGTCATCAATCTTCATTAGCAATTGTTTTATTTATGAGTTGAATTCGGCTAAATGCTTGTAATTAATGGTGACTGTAATGCAAACAGTTGTAAAAATGTACCAAAAATACTGCAAGTGAGCAGACATGACACTGAATACACTCAGAGAGTGAATTTTCTGTTACTAAATTGGTGCATTTCGTAGCCCTGTTTCAGAGGGTCACAGACCACAGGGAGCTCTGCTACTGCCACAGGGCTTCTGCTTGAGGATCTGTGCATTTTTGTCTCTGGCTATTTACTGTTCCTTTTCCTTCTAATTAGCACAATTCCCCCCTGCCTAGCAGTCCCAATTGCTTACATCTTTCCCTGTCACTGGTCCACTGCACCCATGTGCTTACAGTCCCTTAGGGTTGTCCAGAATTTATACCATGGGAGAGAAAGTGCCAGTGCAGAGAGAGAGAAGTGTAACTGTGCAGGAGTCAGTGATAAATTAGGTTCTAGGAGGAGAGAGTGAGAGGATATTAGTTTTTAACAGCTTCTAGAAATCCTAAAATAGAGCAGAACTGGGCCACAACTAACAGAAATCATGACTGCTCGCTCATGAGCAGAGGCATCGCTGCTGGGAGGGAGGGAAGGAGCTTTGGCAGAGGACACCTCCCACAGCTTTCCTGTAGTTACTAGAGCGAATTACTTAGAGCTGGAAGGATCCTGGGCTCCCCTGCCAGAGTACTTGGAGTTAAGCAGAATGAGGTCAGCTTAATGTGGTGGAATTTTTCAGCTGGTCTAGTGGTTTTCCAGGGGCCTGAGTCAAATTTTCTGAATGCATGAATCTGGCAATTCATAAATCCTTTGGCTTTTATAACTATCAGCCTTAAACAGTATAAAACCCACTTTTGCATGTACACGTGGAGGTGGGAATTTAGGGTCAGTAAATGCCACATGAATGGACTGACAGACTGATGTTTTCATGGCAGAGTACTGACTGAACTGAGAGGCCTCAGCTTTCTACTGAGGGTTTTATTTTCTACCTTTTAACTTCTTAGTGAATTAGCAAGGGAGAAGTATTTGGTTTTCTTGGTGCTGTTGAACTGTTGGGAGTCCACAGTGCTCCTGAAGAAGGCAATGAGATCACCAGAGTCCCAGGTGACAAACTGGGCACAGAAGGTTGACATTGTGATGATGGCAAATAAGACATAGTTCTGGGGAGAAAACAGTATTTGTCTCCCTAAACAAAGCTTGACAATCAATTTTTTCCTCAAATTGTCCTTCCAAAGGATGTTTAATACTACTTCTATCTAAGGGATGGGATATGTGTGTTTTATACCCTAATCCCTCTGTCATGTTAACAAGGTGCCTGCCTGGAGCAGCCCACAGCTCTCCTCCAGCCCATTGAAACCAGAGCATGGGGTGGCTGGGGTACTTCTGGACCTCTGGACGAGCTGGTTATCCCACCTAGATAAGAGTTCCTGGATCCAATGGTGTAGACATAGACTAAGGGAACTGGTGAGGGCACAGAAAGCAAAGTAGCTCCAAGTGATTTTCAAAAGATTTCTTTGAACGTGGATTGGGAAGGGTCCACACGTCCTCAGTTAAACATATCTGTCCTTTTTGCAGGAAGGTGATAGCACCACTGGGGTCCTGGCTGTCTCTCTCTGAGAAAGGCCCAGCATTGAAACAATGGAGATACGAGTTCCTACTTTACCTAGAGATTATTCTTCGAAATTGGGGTTTGGGCACAAATGGGAGGATCAAGTGTGATTGTTGTCATGTGTAATGGTACAGTTGTTTCTGTCTGTCCCTGTCCCACAGTTTTTACTGGTTTTATCTTCTACTCTGCTCTTGTCACTGCTGCTGCCCTGCATGGATCACCAGCAGGCTGCATACCCTCAGGAGAGTCCTGCCCTGGCATGAGTCCTCCATGGGCCACAGTCCCTCAGGGGCATCCCTCCTTCCAAAAGCATGTCTGCAGCCCCACATACCCTCAGCAGTCTGGCCCTCCCTGTGTCTCCTCAGGCTTCTCCCCACGTTTTTCATCACGTTTTTCTCTTTCCTAAGGGATACACAGCGTTTGCTTTGCCTTCAAGGAAGGCATTTGGCAGGAGACAGGTGAAATATGTTCCAAAACCTCTAGGAGCCAGTGCAAATCTTTTCCTCTGAGTTCAATGAGCTTTGGATTGCGCCCTTATGGAATGAAAGTTTGGCAGAAGTATGTAGTAGCTGTGATGTAAGAATCAGGCAGAAAGATTTCAGCAAACCAACAGTGGCTGGAGCACCTTGAGCTGAGCAAGAGGCCAAGCACTGGAAGGAATGGAGAGGTCAGCACTGGTGCCCAGAAAAACACTGGTAACAGCAGCAGTTCTCTGTCAGAGTTACTGATTCTCAGTCAATTAAAAGTGACAATCAAACTCTGAGGTGTTCAGCTTTCAGCCTGCAATGAGGCCAGAGGTGTTTGTAGCTCACCTGTATTAACAGTAATTGTTTGAAAAAGTCGTCATCAGAGTTTCTCACTTTGGAATCAGTGAAGTTTTTAAGACCTGTGAAAACATTATCCACAGAAAGAAAAAGGAAAGCTCAGATTATAGTAAATACAGTTCTGAAGACAAAGCTTTTGGATGATAACATATTCAGCTCACCTCACCCCAAATATTCACCCAAAAGAGAACCAGAACATCCTCTCCTGCACAAACCGTTTCTAAAAGAGAAAGTGTCTAATATTTTTTGTTTCACCTCTTCAAAAGGGAAGCCCTTTGTTTTATAACCAGATTGACCTGATGATGAACTCAAGGCTGATCTGTTCAATACTCTAAGTAATTTTGCAAATTTAATCTAACAAATTTAATCAAATTTAAACTTAACAAATATAATCACAACTCATCTCAAGCTCGCCTTTTCTTGTCTTCCTTCCTTGTCTTCCCTACCCCGTCATCTGGATCATTCTGAGTTTTTCTCCCAGCATATTTTGCTACTCCTAAAGGCTCAGACAGATGAAAGTCTGTGGTTAAAGAAAATCCATGTATTCACTGGGGATGAATAAAAGCACAGATGGAGCTATCAGTCTTCAAGGATAACTGGTAACGTTCTCATGAAGGGAACGGGTAATAAAAGGTACTGAGGCTTCTTTGAGTTAAAAAATTGGAATGTGATTCATAAATCTACCATCCACCATCTTCAGTGCCCAATCTTAAGACTCACAGCAGCCTTCACAGGCTCCTCAACGATGAGAACAAGACACATCTCTGTATGTGGGACTTAAGCACCCAGGTTCAGTAAGTGCCATCAGAGGTCTCATCCATAAAGTTTTGTGTGTTCATGGTAATAATGGGCATTTTGCTCTTATATGCAAATAATCTCGATTTTCTCTGAGACTGTGTACACTAGAAAGAGAAGAAAACACTCACGATTTCACATAAATTCCTCACAAAGTATAATCCCACTATTTTCAAGGTTACATCCACTGCACAGGTACTGCATGAAATATGTGTGAGTTTTGCTGTAGGTAACCCACTCAGGAAAGTGATCTCATGTTGTAATGGACTTAAGCATATACTTTTTTGACTTTCAGAGCAATATGAAGGATTGTCCCAAAAATATGGCAATAGGGGGAATCTTCTTATGCATTTGAAACACAATATAATGTGTATGATGCATGTTCCCATATATAACAAGAAAACATAGTTCCTACTCATCAGAATGAGGATGTGAGACTGTGTTTAAATCTGATTATGAGATAGAAATATGTCCAGAATCACATGTCTGGAATTTAAGTACTAGAAACAGTTTTAAGATTTAAAGTTGATTTTGAGTGTTTGCAATTTCCCATCCTTTTCCCTATTTTTGTTTTATTTTCTTCTTGCTTTTGGTTACAGTTACAGTTTTTTTGACAAATCCTGTCCCAGTGTCCTTGTTCACCAGAGGGATGGTGATGAGTCGTGGCAGTGTCTTTCTCAGGAGCTCTCCCCTCCATACCCTCAGCTGTGAGGTATCCCCAGACTAGCACTCAAACAGGGGACATTCTGAAGCTGGGATTTTGATACCTGAAATTATTTTTGGGTTTCAGACTTTTGTCAAGGCATGTCAGCTGCCTTATATTGGCTTTTAAAGCAAAATGAAAGAGATCTCTCCAGTGCTGCAGTGAAAAAGGAGGACTGAGGTTGAGTGGGACATTGCGCTGCCGGTGCAGCCACATCTCCACTGACTTCATTGGAACAGAGAGACACAGACAGCAGGAAACTGTTCCTGCTCCTGTGCAACCATCAGGGCTGCCTGGGCCATGTGGGAAGGTGCTGGGCACTTCAGGCACATTGCAGTGAGGAACTGACCTTCACGTGGCACCAAAGGCTGGACTCTCAATCTGCTGTTTTCAAGCTGAATTACAGCTCTTCAGGAATGGTGCAACCTCCCAGAGGCACTCCCTGCTTCCCAGAGGAGGGAGAGCAGATGCTTCCATACTTCAGAACTCTCTGCCGTGGATAATAACTAACTCACAAGAGGAAAATCCTGAATTGGGTCCTGAAAATGTCTGCCCAGCAGTTCAGACACAGGTGTAGCTGTCTGTCTGAAAGAGCAATTCTGTCCTTTGATGTTTCTTGTGCTTGATTACAGGGAACTGTGCAGGAAGGATAGGAGAGACTCCAACTGTCAGAATTATTAAAAGATCTCTTGAGGAGGAAGGTCGTTATCCAGAGGAAGTGAGCTTTGTTGTGCAGGGTGGAGGAGACCAGAACCAGGCACAGCACAGGGAGAAGGACAGATACCTGATGGACACAACGATAAGCAGAAATTCCCAGTGATCTTTAATTAAGTCTCTTCCTGTCCCATCGGGGGGAGATAGGTCCCATGGCAGTAATAGAAATAAATCAGTGCCTCTGCTGTTAATTTAGTGTCCTCCTGGGACAGACAGAGAATATGCATTGTCCCTGATAACGGGCTTCATCCCACAGGGAGGTTCTGTCTCTTCACAGCACCTCTGAACATGCCCTGAAGCCTCATCCAGAGGTCCTGGATGACAGGGTCCCCTAAGCAGAGGGACCAGGAGGCCAAGGTGGCCCAGGGACCCTGCTTAGGGAGACAGAAATTGGGAGAAGTACCTGCTCAGCCCCAGCTGGTACCTGCTACCAAACATGTGTCAATCAGTGATGGAAAAACCACGCAGTGTCTGTCTGCCAGAGGAGAGCCGTGCTCATGAGCTGCAGTGCACAAGGGCTGAAATCTCCTGGTTAAAACATACGGTGCGAGAAATGAGAAAAACCTAAAGTAAACAGTTTGCACAGAGGTGAGCATCTGCTGATTGCTGCTATACCCAGGCAAAATGAGACTCTGTTTGAAAATGGTCTCATTTTGCCCTTGCCTGCCTTTTTTATACAGTGGAATAACTGACTCCTCAGGAAGGCAGAAGGCTCCATTACTTATGTTTCCTCAGTGCATTTTCTCTCCCAAACAATGTTTTCCTCCCCCAAGAGCCTAATTATCACCTAAGAGATGTTAACAGCCAGATCATTGGAACTCTGAAAAGGTTTTGATCAAATACAAGCAAGATGTAGTTTATATTTTGCTGCCCTGTATTCCAGGAGCAGCTGGTCTCCTGAGGTAGGAAAGTGTGGACTAAGTTAATGAATTTAAATATGCTTCTGTTAGATCTTTTAATCAGGAATGTAATTGCATCTGGTAGTCTTTTTAGTTTTTAAATATAGAGATACAGAGTATGTGATTGGAATTATTTTTTTTTTTTTATTTCTTGTTCATTTTGAAATCTATTGCTACTGTTCCTCCCTTCAGGGAATTCTCCAGAAGGAACACCTTGTCTTCCCAGAGCGAACACTGCGAATCTTTACTGTACTGATTTTTTCACTATTAATTTTCTGTATTATCAATCCCCTTTCTATCCCTCTCTACAGCTGTTCTGCCTGCATTGTGTCTGGCATAAGGAGGATACACATGTAGTAACAGGTACACCGAGCCCAAGCATGGAGTGGGAGGAATTTACCTTTGGTCTTCTCTGTCTCTGATACACACCTTTTGTGTCAGCTCTGGCACTTGTCTCTAGGCTGACTGGAATAACAGGATGCACCACAAGCATCAGCCCAAGCTTCTCAGAAAGACCAACAAGGGGAATTTGGACCCCAGTCCTTGTGTCCCGCAGGTGTCTGAGAGGTGTAGCATTTTTGTGTTTGAGCTAATTGATAATAAAAAACATCCTCAGGTTAAATGGAGCAGCCAAAGGAAGCAGTGCTGGCAGTTCTGTGATGCTAAAAGCTTTCCACATCTCTTGCTTTTGTACCACCCTCTCTTTGGGATGAAAAAGTGCAATACACCAAGCTGAGATCCCACAGAGTATTCAAAGAAATGGATTGCAATGGCTCTGCCACGCTCCAGCTCCCACTGGCAAAATATACAAAGAAAAGATAAATTCTTATGTGAGGAAACAGGCAGGGGAGTGAATAATTCAGGGCTGTGAGATATGGAGCCTCATATGACTGGATCACCAGCTCTCATCCCTCCCAGGCTGGTGGTGCCTGAAAGCCTCTCGAAGCTCAGCAGCTGCCAGCGTATGTGGAAGAGCCAACAGCCCCAGCCCAGCAGATCCCAGTGGGCAGAGACTTAGCACAGCATGCTCTAGGGATGGGGATTGCCACATTCTTATTCCAAAATTCACCAAGAAACACAAGAAACTTTTTCTCTGTGATAATTGTCTTGATGGAGACCAAGCACATGCCTGCTGTGGTTATTTCAGTAGAGCTGTGCGGATAAACCCCTTTTGGGAGAGAACTTACACTGGCAAGGTTCCTCTGCTCCATAGCTTAACCCCTTTCCCTGTACAGGATAAACCATACCCACAACCACATATATAGCTACCCACAGCCTTTTTTGTTGGCATTGCTATTTGACTGGCAATATTCTTTTATTATTTACTTCTCACAGTACAGCTATGCCAGCAAAACTCTTCCATGTAACCTAAGCTAAGGAAGGAGAGAACACCTGTGTAAATTTTTCAGAGGTGGTGTTTTGTAGTCAAGCCTGAGGCAGAGACTTAAGCAAAAGGCTGCGTGGATAAAGAGCTGTAATGCCCCAACACAACCCCCAGTGCTGTGTTATGTGTGCCACATCACCCCCGGGCCAGCGGGCAGGGTGGGAGCAGCGGCTGTGAGCAGGGATAGCTGCTGAATTGGAAATGTAAATACCCCGGGGCAAGTGCTGTCAGTCCCTCTGGGGGGAAAGCTGAGTGAGCAGGGAATTGCCCTGGGAGGAGGCGCTTGTGCCCACTCGTCCTTGGTGGTGGCACCCAGCTGGGTGACCTCGGCCAGGCTGGGCAGTGGCACACGGGCACTGCCGCCTCCAGCGCCGCTGGGCAGAGGGACACAGACACAATTACCAATTCCCGGCAATTAAATGAGATTGCACTTGTGGCCTTACTGTGTAAGACATGACCAATCCCATGAGAAGGGAAGGAAAGCTGGCGTAAGGAGCGGTCCCTCCCTGCCAGAGCCATTCCATAGCGGGCAGGTGCCATCTAGTGGGAGCGGGGCCGGGTGAGGCTGGGCACGGCCGGGGATTCCCTCTGCTCTGGCATGTCGGGGGATTCCCAGGCTGCAACATGTGCAGGAATAGTCCTGCTGTGTACTTCCTTTGGAGAGATGCAGAAAGATTTTCTAAGTTGAAAGCAGCGCTTTGTGGAATGGCAACCTACGCTTTTAAGCACATAATTAGACTTATTATAATAATAATAATTATTATTCTATTTATTGTATTATTTATTATTTTATTATTTTTATATTTATTGTTATAATTAGACTTATTAATTAGCTGCAGAAGAGCTTGGCTACCTTTTGGCCAGCTGGGACACCTCAGGAGTCCTTCCCGTGGAAGGCGAGGGAATAACGTTGGCCTGTATTGAAAGCCTTTCAAGGATTTATTAATCAAAAAGCAGCTTTTCAAAATCACATTCAACATATTGCTGCTTTTCTGGTATTCATAGGTATTCCTGCTAAGCACAGGGCAAGGAACCCCATTAACCACCCTTGGAGGCAGAAGAACCCAAGATTTGTGAGGACATGATATCCCTTCTTCCCAGTGCAGGGGAGCTGTCCCTCTGAAATACCCACTGGATGTTTCAGAACTCTCTCAAGGCTCACAGTGTGCAGGTCTGAGGAATCACCCAGCAGAGTAATCCTGCAGCTGTTGAAGTTTTGAAGACTCAGATGTCCCTCTGAAGCCCCAAACCACAAGTCTGATTCGTGCTTCCTGCAAGTGCTGCTGAGAGGAAACAGGAGGATTCCTGTATTTAGAAATAGCTTTGCACCTCTCTCGGCAGTGCCTGGGACAGGTCACTCCCAGAGACAGGATGCTGGCTGGCCAGGATGGAGCAGTGATGGATTTGGAGCAGCCCTTTCCAGCACTGCTCAGCTAATGAATTTTGCAGTCTTTGTTAGCTTCCTCAGCACAATGATTCACTTAGGAGAGAAATTGTTTCTGTGAGCTAGACCGTCACTTTGACAATTCCTGTTGGATGTGTCTGTATGTCTGCTTTAAATGAGCAGTGGCTGCTGAGGCTGGCAGGGAGTACTCTTGTTGTTTGGAATAAAATACCCACCCCTCATACTGTGCATGTTGCACATTCTCCTTCTCTTTAGGAAACAGTTTTAACAAAAGTGTTAATTGCAGGGCAGCTCATGCTGGGTTGTTTTCAGGCTCAAGCAGAAGAAGTCGAAACCGAAAATTAACCTACTGTTTTCAGATCAATAATTTGTGAGAAAAATGAACAGCCATGCCCACGAAGTCTCCGCCTGTGCTGTGGGGAAGGGCTGGTGTTGGTTACAGAGACTGCATAATGAGCAGCCCCCTCTTCATTGGGCTGCAGCCCCTTCTGCTCAGCCCAGCTCAGCTCCGGTGGTGGTTTTAAGAGCAAACTCCCAGCACTTCCCTCCTTAGGGCTGACCCGGGACACAGTGGAGTTCTTGATGGCCTGAGATCCGTTGCTGTTCACTGCATACCCTTTGATGGATTTCTTGCATACAGCTTTTAGTAATGCCTTGATTTCCCAGGAAATTATGTGTTTTAGACAGAAGCCACACATCTTGTTACTCCTGCCAGCTGGTGGGGGGGTGTGCACATGCATACAGATATTTGGTGTTTAATAATTGAACCTGGATGTATCAAGGTTAGCAGCGTGTCTTTCAGCTTTAAAGACAGAGCACTGTTAGAGGAAAATGGGATGTTTTCCTGTGCTGAAAACAAATTTTTCTTCCCCAGCTAGTCCTGGTGTCTGCAGCTGCTGTGTCAGTATCTCCTCCTGAAAGGCAGGGAATGAACTTCTGAACATCTGTAACAGCTACATTAAGTGGCATGGTTTATTGTAGAATTATGGATGATGATGGCTGGATTACTAAATTGTAAATCAATCAAAGCATTTTGATGATATTCTAGACCGTGAAAGAGAGACTCATACAGGAAGAGGCAGTGATTTATTGCACCAACTGGTAACACATTCAACCCCAGTCATTTTTATTTATCATTATTTTGAAAAGATTTCAACCCTTCATAAAAGCAAATTAAAAAAATCTGTAAAGATGATACAATTCTGCTGTACTGAAAATTGACACTCCTGAACTGTGATTTCTAGTGATAGAAAAGTGAAGAATAAGGAACTTTAGATACACAAACTTCACAATAAATTAGTTGAACAATTGCCTTTGTTTAATTGTCTTACAATCAAATGAAGGGAGATTTTTCCTTTTCATCCTTAAATCTGTTCCTTTGAAAGCGTCTCACAGTATCTGGAGTTTTAAACCATAGTACTCAGGATTTTGAAGGCTTAGAAAGTCATCCATTTCCAAGGCATTAGCAACACAGACAGGATTTATTTCAATCTCTGCAGATGATTCTTTGATCTGGGTCTTGCTTAAGTGCATTCCAGTGCAATTAATTAGAAAAACAGTATAAGGCAGTGGCAACTCCAAGTGATCTTAAATGTAAAAGTGACTGATTAGTAGCTCTGCTTTCGTGAGGATTATCTTTTGCTGCTTGACAGCATCTGCTATTCCTGAGCAAGGGAGAGTCAGTTCATTGAGGAGAGAGAGTTTGGGTATTCTTTGTAAGCCATTAATATGACTATTCACAAGAAAAGCAGCAGTGTGGGAACCTCTTCTGGCTCTGATTTTAAGAAGGAACTGGGAAAATGGAGTTAGGGCCAGTCCCCTGCCTGATGCCATGGGGTGTGTGGCAGTGTGGAGCTCACACTGATGGCTTTGTTCCCTGTTGCTGACAGCCCCGTGTGGCTCACAGAGCTCTTTGGAAACCAGTCCTTGCACTGTACCTGTTTCCAGGAATGGGTCGAGCTGCTGTCCATGTTTTTCTTCTTTGGAATGTCTTGTTTCTTGATGTTCACTGGCTGGCTGAAAGTTATAATGTTAGTCCATTGTATGTCCAGGGTATGTCAATCCAGTTTAAAAATTCTGTGCATCTCGATTCCGTTTCCAGAGTCTTGCCACTCAGATCAATAAAAGTAGCCATCCATCAGTTTTTGATTGGAACAAGATTGATCAGTCAGCAATTCAGGGGTGCAGTGTTGCAGCTGCAGCTGCCTGACACAAATATTGCCTCCCTTTGCTGAAAAATTCAATTGTCCTGCATAAGCGATCAATATCTGCTCCTCTGACTATTCTTGCTTCCTTAATCTTCCTGTATGGTTTCTTTATAATTTAATCTTCTTCAAGGAGCCATATTTCCTGTCTATCATGCTGTTACATTTTCCTTGAATCTTTTTTGAATTTCACAGCCAGTGGAGCTTCTATGATTCGCAAGAGAAGCTGACTTACAGTTCAAAAGAAAATGCAAATTCCAGCCTATCTGTTTTATTTACAGTTGTTTCAAATAAATATCTTTACATATTGCATAGTTACTTCTGCTTTGTCTTTGCACTTTATCAACTTGCTTCTGGTTTTCTTTTCTCCGTGTGGCAATATTCTGATCATTCTTTCTTGTGCATCCTGAAGTGTGCAGGGATCAGATGCAGAAATCCTGCTTTCCTAGTTTAAATATTCACGTGTTTTATTAATTTCATCCATCTTGACACCTGGGGAGGCTAAATGCCTGGCAGTCTCTCTCTCCCCAGGGCAGAGACTCATGAAGGTGTGCAGATTTCTGTGCAGAACCAGTGCAGCTCAGTCCCAGTGCCATGGCAGCCTGCACTGCTAATGTATTAGGGGACAGCACTTACAGTGCAGCTGGAATGAGATCCCAAATGCTTTCCACTTACCTAGTGCTAGGGTGAAAACTGATATCCTATGCTGCATGTCCAGTGGGACACTCTGACACAGGGATGAAAAGTTCAGTGTCTCATTGCAAATGTCTCATTACTCTTGAGGGGTTGATTTGTTTCTTGCTTGGTTCTAATGTGGCCACATACAGGGAGAAACTACTAAAAAAAAAAAGGGATACAGTATTCTTCTAGCAAATATTTTAGAGCAAATATGGGTGTAATGTGTTACTGAAATCTGCATTTTATGTAGTGCCAGAATCAATACAAGTGGCAGTCTCTGTGATAGAACCAATACGTGAAGTGAGTGAAAATTTTTCTTTTGGAGAACAGCCGTGTTTTTCCTTCCTGAAATTTCCTACCTTGATGACAGCAGGGGCAATAGTAAAAGCAAAAGAATGCAAAGAACAGGCAGGAGTTGCAGTCCACCTTTCTGCCGTGTGTCCTCTGCCAGCACTAATGTAATCCTTCTGGCACCCAAACTTTGCATTGCCGTCTGTCGGCATTCCGGTGTGCTATTGATTAGGCAGTTTGCTGAGGTCACTTAGGAATCACAACAAACCTCCTGAACTTGGGAACGGTAATAAATCAAAGGCATTTGATTTGTAACTTGCCATCATTTTTGGTGCCTTGCTTCAGTAGAGGACAGCAGTCAACACTTCCTAAGCTCTTGATATGAGGAAGGTTATGATGGCAAAAGAAAGCGCTTGTTTATAAACGGTGCAAGTAACATAAGCTTTTAATGGGTCCTAGAGGAGTCCAAGGCTCCAGAGGGCTTTGGAATGCCTTCCTCTCCGCCCCCATCTGCTCCCCTCACCCTGACCCCCACTTTTTTTTTTCCAAGCCTTTGGCCAATTTTCATCACATCTGTCATTTTGAAAAATGAACTGGCGGTTCACTCCTAAGGTTCAGAGCATGCCATGTATCTTTTTTTAGATTAACTTGTTTGCAAAGAGACAGTTCAACAGGAAATTCTTGTGCTTACACAGCAGCGCAATTTTTATGAAAAGCAGAGATGCTGTTAAAACTCGCAGTCTGTTTCTGTTCTGTTAATTGGATATAAAAGAGGCATGAGACACGAGAGTGACAGGACCACACTTATTTCCTGGGTAAAAACCTATTATTACATTGCTAACAAGTCTGAACCGGGGCTGAGTGTGTAACAGTGTAGGATGAACATTGGCATCTGAGATAAAAGTGCACCCTCGTTTCATTCATGGAAATGGTGGTCCTGAAAGTGTCCATTTCTGATGGCTTCAAGGGAATGAGCCATACCTGTCTTGATGCATTTGATTCCAGGCGTGAAACCTTCCCTGGTATTACCATATGTGTCCAATCAGTGTGGAATAGCCTGGACCATGCTGCTACTCCCACAGTGGGCACCAAGGCTCCGTGTCCCCTCCCAGCCTTCTGACAAACCACGTTCCACCCATCTGCCCTTGTGACTGGCTTACATCCTTTGTGTCTCCACTCCAGCTCTGCTGCCTTTGCCTGTATAATTCAGAAGGAATTTCTATGTAACAGGAGTACAGATGCAATACTATTCTAACTATTGCTTTGCAGACCTGCCTTTCTTTGTAGGTCAGCTTTAGAGACACCTCACACTGCGCTGCAGACACACAGCATTACCACTCCTACAGATTCAAAATCAAAGCTGCATTGCTGTGGGTGACTGGATCAAGCACATAGATGGACCTCTTCCTTGGTTTCACATCTGCAGGTCTCTTCACCACCAGGCTGGAGAAGGCCCTTGCAGTCTTGTTTGACTCTCTCTGGTGTTTTTAAGCCGTGACTCAGCCCATGCGTGGCTTGTGAACACCAAAAGGGAGCTTTTGTTTAAGATTGTTTTGAGTGGATGGGGAGGTGGGTGTTCCTCTTGCGAAATGCCTGAGTTGCTGCTTGCTGTTTTGTCTCTTCTTTCACTGTCAGCTCTGTTATGGCTCCTAGTGCCCTTGCACACAGATGTGGCATTTGGTGCACACAGATACACACAGAGGAGCTCCATGGCCTGGGCTGGCACTTGCAGTGTGACTGTCATGGGATGATGAAAAGCTGCCTCACCAGGATTTCAAAGTGTCCAAAATCCTCCACATTTCATGAAACACATGGGGGAAAAGAGAGGCGTGGCTCTTCTCCTCTGCCTCTGACTCCTGGAGTAGCCCGAGGGTTGTTTGGGGTGGCTCTCAGTGGGCTGTCAACAGCACAGCCCTGGCACCACTGCCCCAGGAATGGCCCGTGGTGAAATCAGACCCTGGGACGAGTCCCTGAGTGAGGATCTGGAGGGTGAGCAGAGCCTACGTAAGGGTTGGTTGTTACCTTTCCAGACATCCTATATTTTAATACAGCCAAGTCCCAAATGCAGAAACCATCAGGCAAAACAAACACAACTATGCAAAACAAACCCAGCCCCCAAGGCAAGCACTGACACCCTTCTCCTTTCCTGGCAAAGAAGATCCTTGGTGTAGGTGTTTACCCAGGCTGAGAGCTGGAGGATCGGGTTTGCTATTCAGTTTCTTGGCTTTGGGGGCTTTGTGTTGCAGCCTTTATTTTAAATGCAGGGGACAGAAAAGATGTGTTTATTTTGTTTATTTGTTTGTTTGGGGTTTTCTTTCTGTTTCTATGAGTTTTAAAGGACTGAAGAGTTTATTGTGTGTGAAATGCAGGAAGAGTGTAAATGAACACCAGATGAGAGGAAATAGACGCAGGAAAATTAGGGCTATTTGCTACCAAAGGAAGTAATCATTGTACATATATTAAATTCCAATCTCTAACTGAGAATGTTGTTGTTATGCAAGAAATCTGACCGTAGAGGGAAAAGGGAATTATGTGGAGTCTTCCCAAGGTTGGGCTTTAAAAATGGTAAGGATGGCTTTGATGCACTGCTGGTGAATAAACCAGGAAGCAGCTTTTACTGAACTAGGTGATGGGGTTGGCTGGAGGGGGTTCTGCATCCCAGAGTTTCCCACTGTCACAGAAGGTTATTCTCTGTGCAGAAGGGGAAAACAGTTTTTCATACATCTGTTATTTGTAGGTAACATTTAGTATGACTTTATAATGAGAATATAAATTCTTTGTAACCTTTCATCTGCCACATTCTCAGCTCGTCTGTCACTAGAGACACCTGACTTACCTGTAAGTCTTTGCTGGACCTGTTCCTTAAGGATACACTGTCTGTTTTCAGTGGAGATAACCCTTACCTGGCAGTCTCCTTCAGTGTCTCTGTCAGGTGAGGGTTTAGGTGGTCACAGGGGGGACGCTGAGTGCTCTGCTTCTTCCTCCCTCAGTCCCTGCAGACTGAGGGCAGGGAAGGTGCACATCTGAATTTCACTGGTGGGAGGCAAAATCCCTGGTTGTTTCAGTGATAAACTATTTACAGTGAGCCAGTAGGAATGGAATAAGGACCCTCTCGAATGATTTGAGGAGTGTGTAATACATGGGCTTGGCTTACAAGGATGCCTTAAATCAGCCACAAATTTGGTGCTACTACTTCTTTTAAACAAAACAGTATTCCTCATTCCTGCAAGCTGGCGGACACCCTGTTCAGTTAATTCAGCAAGGATAGAAAAAGACTTTTTAACATTTTTTTTAATTCTTTATCAGGAGAAAAATTATAGCCTGGGGGCATGTTGCTTTGAGAATTTGGGATTACTTGGTTGAAGTTGACCTAGGCAGCTTCCTTACCCTTCCCCCTCCTGGCAGGCAGATGAAGCATTTATGGTTGGAAGTAACTATCCGTATTTTTTCTTTATCTGGTGGAAGACCATCACAGTAGTCAAGAAGGACTTGTTACAGATTTTGCTTTTCCTGTGAGGGATACTTGAAAGCTCAGTGAAGAACCTGTAGAAATAAAAAAAAAAAAAAAGAGATATTTTGGCTGTGTGGGAGGGAAGCATTTAAGCATAGCAAAGAATAGGGGATTACACAGTCAAATAAGCAGTTCTTGGCAGATTTTAGAGACCAGCAGTGAGAAGTAAGAAAAGTGTATCAGAGTGTAGGAAAGCGTGGAAATGAAGAGAGATAATAGCATCATATTTAGAATCTGTCATTTTATCAGAATTATGTTGACTGGTTGTTAGCAAAAGAGAAGGAATTGTTTTTTTAGAGGAAGAAGGGTTGCATTTTCCCTTCATTAACTGAGGAACCTGCTTACAGGAACTAAGACAGATTATTACTAAAAGGGGGCTTCAGCCACAAAAGAAAGGGTTATTTTTAACCCAGGGCTGCTCGGAGGCTGCATTTGCAGCATGGCCCTGCAAAATACCTCTGCTGGCAATACTGAGGCTGCTTTGTGCTGCTCTGTGAGGGTGGGAAGGAGAAATCCGGATGGGAATCCTGTGGGGCAGCAGTGCCTCTGACGCCTGTGTCATGAAAATATGCCTTCAGTTAACTATTGTCCTCTGACCTCCATCCGTGCTGAAACAGGGGCTTTGCATAATCAGGGAAGGAGACGGCTCCTGCTCCAAAAGATGTTATGTTTTGAATTTCCAAAACAGACAAAGGAAACATTGTGAACCCTTCGCACATGGGAAACAGGGGCAGAGAGAGAGATTTGTCTGGGACACACAGGCTAATTTTGACAGAAGGGGCACTTAAACTGAGGTTTCCTGAATTCATTTGTGCACTACAACCACAAGATTGCCCTTCCTTTCTAATATTGGATTTTGTTCTTCCTGAAGCTTCAATTCTAATACAGGGTTGTTTATCAAAAACATTCTTTAATTCTATTCTATTTAATAGATACACTAGAGATTCTTTCCTTGTACAAAACTATGCTGTTTGCGTGCAGGTCCAGGTTGCAACTCTGCAAATACCTCAGGGAGCTTCAGGTGGATTTTCTTGTTGGGGCTGCCAGGAACGGTGATGCAAGAAAAAGCAGAGGTGTGACTTCAGCTTCTGCTTGTCTTTGTCCCCTTGGGGATCACAACCCCAAGCATTCATGAGGCTCTGCCCCACGTCATGTGGGAGGAAAAACAAAAGTATCTTACTAACCTGAATGTCCATTTTTCTTGCTCAGGCTTGTTCAGGCCAGAAAGGCCAGTGAGACTTGGCACTGCATGGCCAAACTGGCCTGTGGTTCCTCAGGAATTTCAAGCCCCTGCTGACAAGTGGCACTGCCCATGTTCTCAGCCACGCTGGCACAGAGTTCCCCTGACCTTCTCATGGCTCTAATAACACTGCTAATAGATGATGCTTTAGAGTTACCCACCTTTTCTCTAAACTTAAAAGTAATCCCTAAGTACTGAACTTTGGGAATGGAAACTTCAGCCTCTTAAGTGCCCTGGGTGCATATTTCCATGGTCATCCATCTGACATCTAAGTGGCACATCCCTGGCTCCTGAGGTCCCAGTCTTCCTGAAGATGAGCTGTTCACTTGCCTGAGAGCTGAGGGAATCTGTACTTCAGAAACTTAAGATCCTTCCAGAAAGCTAAATACAAGTTTGAGAGCGAAACTTTCACTGTGTCAATGGTGGGTCTCAACTTACACAGTTTAAACTATTCTTTTGCTTTGAAGTCTCTGTTGGGGTTTGTTTGTTGAGGTTTTTTTAATTTTATTTATACCCCACTGGGGCAGCTTCCTGAAGTACCTCCAGGGGCCTGGTTCCTGTGCCTGTATTCCAGTTTCCAAAGATAAATTTGATTTCTGTGTTAGGAGGGAAGCTCCTTCCTTCAAGCACTTTCTGTGTGACAGAGCTGGAAGGAGTTCAGTAAAATTTCAAAAAATGTAACCTATTTTCCTGTGTTTTCTGAGATGAATCTTTGAGAGAGATCACTCATGGTAAAATATTTACTAGTGTATCACCTCAACTAAGGTAGGAACTCTTACAGTGCAGGTGTGAAGAAAGAAATACTTGCTCCTTAAGCTTTTTTCAATCCATGTCCTGTTCAAGCTGTCTCTGTTTCAGTGGACTCCTGAAGCTTTGCATGATATTTCTTAACCTGATTTACTAATTGACTCCTAAAATTTAAACAGAGACAGAGAGAACATAAGCTGGACTCAGGCTTACAGGAATCAGTTTTGTGCCAGCTCTACAACAAACACCCATTTGAATTTATTATATTTATCATTTATAATAATATATTTATTATTGTATATTTGGCTTATTAATGTTTGTGGTTCCCCTGTCTACCAAATGCAGATGCTAATTCTTCCTTTTTTCCCTATCCATACTTGCACAGACAGCAGGTTTGGACAGGAATCAGCTCCTCCTGTGTCTTTGGATACCTCACAAATGAGTCCCTAATCTTAGGTGAACCTTGTAGTTGCTTCTGTAAGCCACGAAATAATGATGGGCTTCAGCCTGCTCAGGGATAAATGCAACCTTTGGATTACATTGGTGTAAATAAAAAGTCCACTGCAGTTCCCAAGTCAAAAACTGCTGGTAGTGTTTAGCATCAATGTCTGTCACTTGAACATCTGGCATTCATCACTGCCTTCCTTTTCCTTCCACTGTCATATTTTATCCCCATCTGTTAGAGGTTTCTTAGCTCAGACTGTATAAATCACAGCTGCCTCTCAGTCAGGGTAGTGGAATCATTACAGGCTGCAAGGCAAAGGGATGAAAAAGAGGTAGATTTAAGGAAAGTGTTTCTCTTTTGTACTCTGCTCCCCTTCTTTCTCCCCTCTCCCTGTACACAGACAGTACTGGGCAGTATTACTAGACAGCCTGATACTTTTGCTATGAAGAGAGATGGAAAAGTTTCCAAAAATAGCAAATGTTTTTACCAGCCCTGGTTCTGAAGGCAGGAGGAGGAGAGGAATTGGAGCCAGAATGGACATCCATTGCCATTGTTAGAAAGACCAAAATTGACTGCTTTGGAACAACCCTTCTGCAAGTTAGTAATAAATTGGGAAAGCAAGCATTCATTAATATCAGACTTCCTGGGCAATGACTTTGATGAGTTTTTTTTTAAATTAAATTGCTCTTATTGCAGTAATTTAGGCTACTATTAGGAAGAATAATACTGAACGTGCTAGGAAAACATGGGTGGTTTAAAACTAGCCAAAGCAGGATACTTTTACTTTTTCTTTACCTCAAGAAACTGTGCGGTGGCCTCGCAATGGCCATCACATCCAGTGTTCCCAAGCCATGCTGGCAGGGCAGTGAGTTGGAGCAGCATTCCAAAGATGCACTCCTGAGGGGGAGGTAGATCCTCCACCACTCCAGCAGCATGTGTGCATTACCTGCCAAAGCAAGGTGTCACACAGCCCCCTGCACCCGCATGTGGGTTTAATTCCCTGCCAGCCTTAGCAAGCAGAGGTATTTCCTCATTCTAGAAATGCACAGAGACTCCTCAGTCCCAAGCTACTGGTAGTTAGAGAAGAAAAGACCCAGTTCCCTATGTCTGGAGAGGGCTGTTGCAGACTGCCACCACTGTCAATCCCAGAACTTTTTCCAGGCTCAAGGTGGGCTGAAGCCTGAGGGTCTCTGTACAGCTGTCATGTTTTCAGTTCTAGGACAGTTTGTATTGTTGGGGACTGCATTATACTTGGAACAGCAGGAATGCCCCATGTCACTATGTGTGTTCTTCCTGATTGTCTTGCTTTTTCTTTCTTTTTAGTCTCATATGTCAAAAGTGTATCTAAAGTTTGTTTGATTTGATATCAGGTTGGCTGAAATGGGAATAAATTATTGCTGCTATTGCTCATTGTCAGCTTAGCCTTCTCTTTCTGCAAAGCATATTGCATTCCTGATTTCCCATTGTTTTTCACTTATTTGCCTGTGGTGTTATCCTGCTACTCACTGCAGACTCCCAGATTCCAGCTCGGCAGCGGATCAATCAAGCAGTAGGTGTCCTGGTCAGCATCTGCATGAAGTGAAAGTGATAGGACCAGCTCATAAACAGATGGGCTGCTGGGCTGTACTGTGGAGCGAGTCCTGGCTGATGCAGAGGGCACATGGTGGTTGGTGTGAAAGGCCAGGCAGTCCCTGGAGTCACAGTTGCTCTCTGAAGGTGGTAGATTGGTTCACTCCTGATGATTTGTTCTGACATTGCAGTCTGTTACTGGAAGTGGATGTCGTCCTGGTGAAAGTGTTATTACTTGGCAAGGCTAAAATGTGGGGCTATGAGAGACGGAAACATGGGTCTAATGTTGCACAACCTCCTTCACATGAGATATTGAAAGAAAATAATCCAAGAATACGGTGGAAAGGATGTTGTGATGTTGATTTACTCAACTTTTTTTGCTGTCTGCACCAGATTTCTGCTTGCCAAGCATCTTTCTTATTACTAGCAGAATATTTACTCTATTTTCTCTTCCTCTTGTAGAAAGTTTTACTACATCACGCTGCTGAGAGACCCCGTATCTCGTTACCTCAGCGAATGGCGTCACGTCCAACGAGGAGCCACTTGGAAGACCTCCTTGCACATGTGTGATGGCAGGACACCAACTCCTGAAGAGCTGCCATCGTGCTATGAAGGCACAGACTGGTCGGGCTGCACGCTGCAGGAGTTCATGGATTGCCCCTATAACTTGGCCAACAACCGCCAAGTGAGGATGTTGGCTGACTTGAGCTTGGTGGGCTGCTACAACATGTCCTTCATCCCAGAGAACAAGCGAGCACAGATCCTGCTGGAGAGCGCGAAAAAAAACCTCAAAGACATGGCCTTCTTCGGCCTGACAGAGTTCCAGAGAAAGACTCAGTACCTGTTTGAGAGAACTTTTAACCTGAAATTCATCCGGCCCTTTATGCAGTACAACAGCACCAGGGCAGGAGGGGTGGAGGTGGACAATGACACTATCCGCAGGATCGAGGAGCTCAATGACTTGGACATGCAGCTCTATGACTATGCAAAGGACCTCTTCCAACAGCGCTACCAGTACAAACGGCAGCTGGAGAGGATGGAGCAGAGGATAAAGAATCGGGAAGAGAGGCTTCTTCACCGGTCCAATGAAGCACTTCCCAAGGAAGAGACCGAAGAGCAAGGACGTTTGCCCACTGAGGACTACATGAGCCATATTATAGAGAAGTGGTAGCCTAGGCAGACTTTTATATTAATGATATTCTAGGGTTTCCATATAAGAGATCATGGAAGTAAAATTACAAAACCAACAAAAAAATATTTTATTTAAAAGCAAGTCTGTAAAACAGAAGATAGATTGCTTCCTTAAGCATAGGGTCTTTTTACTGTTTCTTACAAGACCGATGAGATTCTTAAAAAAAAACAATAAATACATAAAAATAAAAAAAAGGGTCAACATTCTAATGCAGAGGTAAAAAATGCACAAATGCAGTTACCCGCTTGTAAGGCCAAATACAGAAGAATGTTTCTTATCCTCACAATTGAAACACAAATGGCAGAAGTAGGATTTTTAAAAATCTATTTATTCCCTGAGCATAATGATATAAAGACACATAATTAAAAACCAAGGAAACTGAGGTTTTCTTTTGTGTGGGAGGCGGGATAGGAATTGTGTTGTTTGTAACTGATAATGGTGACTGAGTTGAGGATGTGCTCTCCTGTCAGGCTGAGCTGAGCACACGGGCAGTCCCAGTGTGTCAGCTGGCAGCCACTGC
Source organism: Manacus vitellinus (assembly GCF_001715985.3). Lineage (NCBI taxonomy): Eukaryota > Metazoa > Chordata > Aves > Passeriformes > Pipridae > Manacus > Manacus vitellinus. The sequence continues at coordinate 2,173,675 of NW_021940687.1, forward strand.
CAGAACGTAGAGCACCACAAAAACAAAAGAAGAAGAAAAATAGCTAGAGGATGAGAAACATTAAAGCAAATTGACTATGGCCTGGGATATGTACTTAGCACAGTGGTTTTGATACGTTGCACTGGTATCACATGTACATATGCAACTTCATCCCAAAAATAATAGAGAATTCATGCACAGAGCTCCCAGATTTGTTTCCCAGACAGGTCCCAAAACAAGATAAAAGCCAACGAAATTCCACATGGGCTCAAACATGCACTCACATACCATCCTGTCACCCTACACCAGTGCTGCTCACGCCGTCATCAGTATTATGTGTTAACAGCACATGAAAACCCTATCCTACATACTGAGGAAAAGGAAGATGAAATTAAACACTCCCTCATAAATCTGCACAACAAGGTTCCAGGAAGACCCTGCAAATGATCAGTCATTAATGGGAACATGACGAGGGCGTGATTTTGTTTTGTTTGTTGCTATGTGAAATGCTGACCCAGAATAAGCATACAGATGTACCCTATCTGTATTTTTACAGTTATTTTTACTTGCTTTTATCAAGAGATAATGGGCATCAGCTTGCTTCCAGTGAAGTCAGTAGAACTGATTTAAGTGGGAACAGGATGGAGCTCTCTTCCAGAGCTGTGAAAATTTCTGACTATGGGTCTGAATTAATTATGACACGGTGCACATTGTCTTTTGGCAGGGTGCCTGTTCTGCAGCTCTTACTTTAAATGAACAAGCTGTGTTCATAAAACTGGAAAGGAGAATCATGGATAATGTTTTTTTAGTCTCAGACCACTCTCAAAGCAGAACTCTTTCTCTTTCAATGCTGTTTTTTAGAGGCTCATGTAAGTTTAATCCTCCAGTGTGGGGACAGTCTAACCAGGTTCTGCTTACTGACTTTTGAGTCATAGAACAACAATGACTTCTCTAATTCCTCTTCCCACTCACCAAATTAAAGTATGGCTTATTTTTTTGCTGTTGCAAGCACTTCTCTCTTTGGTTGAAAGCATGGAAATGAAGTAGTTTTTGCCTGGTTCATGTCTCACCCCGTTATTGCTCAGCCTGTAAGACCTGAACCAGCTATTGTTTAGGGCAAACTCTGAACCAAATGGAATATGATTTGATTTTCAAAGGCCATGTTAACTGCAAATCAAATATGGCATTGAAATCACTGGAGAAGAGGCAGAGAGCTGATGCATTCAACTTTAACATGTCGTTTTTACAGCATCCCTTTCCCATCACACAAATCCACTGATGTGCTGCTTGGTTTGTATTTTAATTTTCTCTCTGCCTCTGTACACTGTTTCCAACAGTTTCAAATTCAGACTGAATTTTGCAAAAGAGGGGCTTTGTTCTTCTGTGCACACCCTGGGGGATACACCTTACTTTTGGAGATGTTCTTCTCCAGAAGAGTAAAGATGACTGAAAACTTGAGAACAGAAAATACAAACAGCACTTTGGGCTCAATTACAGCCCTGTTACAGCCCTGAGCCAAAGTCTACCAAAGTCAAAGGATGTCTTTCCTATTGATTTCAGATGGATTTTGGTCAGGTCTGCATCCTGCTGCTGCAAAGTGCTCAAGCACATGCTCACCTGTCTGCAGGCACAGTGGGACGTTGTTGCTCATGCCTTCAGCTGGTACCAGAATGTGCTGGTGGTGTCGATGTCTTTAAGGTTGTGTCACTACTTCTGCCACAAAATGGCCCCTGTTTCCTCCTAGGTGAAAATTGGGAAGCAAAATGAAGTAGTATTTGGTGGTTGGCTTGGGGGCAGAAGGTATTACAACTCCATTTGCTCATCTCTTGATTCCAAGACTGGGAGAAGCTATGTCTGCTAGTTCCCAGCGCTTTTATGTGTTGCTGTAACTAAAGAAAACATTTGTATTTTAAAAATGCAGTTTTACAGGCTGTTTACCCACAAAACCAATACACAAGATATAAAAAGCAACTGTTTCTGTGCACAGTTTCCAGCTTTGCCCAGAGGCTGTGCGTCCTGCCTGACGGATCCATAATGCACAAGTGGTTACTGCAGCTCGTCCCCGTTCACGTGGCACTGTCGGGACTGTGTCGTGATTAGGCCGTGTCTGCCTGAGCTCTTTCTGTGCTACAGGCTCTGAGTAACCAGCTGGATGTTAATGGATCTGTCTGCAGGGTTGTCTGAATCAGAGGCAGCCTCTGACCTTAAAAGCATGTCAGTAGAAGACCTTGTTCCAACATTTTCTTTGTAATATATTGCAGTAACAAGCAAAAGAAATGAAACTATATTGAAAACTGTCTTGTTAACAGTTTTACTTCAACCCACAAAAGGAAGGCTAACCTCACTTAAGCACTGAGGCAGAGTTTTCTAGATTTAAATCCTGCACCCAACACATGCCTCAGTTTCCCCACCTGTATATTGGGAATAACAAATTTATAGACTCTAAGAAGGTACTCCAAAGTATAAAAGTATAGGGCATTTTGAAACAGATCCTAAATAAGGAAGAGAATGGCCCAAAAGCCATCCCTCACCCTGGCTGTTGTGCTGATCTGGTCATGGCTGTAGGCCATGAATTAATTTATTCTAAGTGCTGTGTGCCAGAGCACAGGTTGCAGGATGTACCTGGCACTACCTTCCTCCTTTAGTGGGTTCAAGGGAACTTTTTTAACATAATGTGAATGTAGTTTTTTGTGGTTTATATGTACCACAGTTTGAAGTGGTACTATTTCTTTTATTTTTAGGATTGATAATTTGATGCTACAATAACATGGAAAATGTGTGTGTAGTTTTAAAATTAATGGAGACCAACAGCTTTAAGGCACTCCAGCAGAAGTAGTGGCCAGATAGTACATTCTTGTTCAATATCTGCCCCTTTCTTCCAAAATGTTTTCCCCGTGACTTAGGGACACATCAAGACCATCTTCCCTACAAGAAGTGTTTCTTCAGGGGTTGTCAGTGCATCCTGACCCAGGTCAGGTCAGGTGAGCACTGGAGTGCCGAGGGCAGGTGCACGATTGCGACCTGTCTCTTGGGGAGTTGGCGAGGCAGTTCCCCCTGAATTCAGATTTTACTTAGTTGGATGCTTGTCCATCCCACAGGGTTACCCCCTGGAAAGCCTCCATGGAAGCTGGGGCTGTGTGAGATGTTTCTGAGGGTTTGTGCAGCGAGCAGTGTTAGTGTGAGCGAGCAGTTGGGGCAGGCAGCTCTCAGGTACCAGGGCACAGATGATGGATGGGCTCTGCAATCTGCACTGTGCTGACCCTGTACACCCACAGGAGGGGATGGGGAGTGGGGATTTCTGAGCAGACTCCATTCCTGCTCTGGCAGGTGGAAAGGCCAAGACATGCTGCAGTGCTAAGAAGATCTTCTTTGCTTTTAGTCACCTAAACAGTGTAAACTTCACTGCTTGGTGGGTGTTGTTGCTGAAGAAAACTTTTTATTGCTGATTCGCCTCGTCCCACCTAGCTGCCTTGAGGGAGTTTGCCTTCTCCAAAATTTTCCAGGCAGTCAGGTGCCATCTTGTACCCCGCCTGGGTCACAAAATGCAGGATTGACTGGTCAGGTTGCCAGCCCAGACTATCACAGGATTCAAAATCGTAAAAAAAAAAATTACTTCATCAAAGGATCAGTGTGAATTTCTGGCTTGTCTGAATTTCTCCCTTCATGCCCAACATTTTGGAATAAATGAGAAGCACTTCAGGTTGATGTTTTTGCACTCCATAGTCTCTCACAAAACTGGGATGGCAATGGAAGCAGCATAAGGAAGATCCCAACAAGGTTTTGCATCCTCTCTCCCAGGACTGTCCTGTTGGAGCACGAAAGAGCTGCAGTTGCAGAGAGTGTGAGCGAGGCAGGAGGACACCACGGTGGCAGTACAGACAATTAGGAAGTTTTCAATTCTGAGCCCATCAAGTCACTTCATAGAGATCACTGGACAGCTACAGGAGGTAATGATTAACATTACAGCACAGGGCCTGGCCCAGATTCATATCCTGGGGTTAAAGCATCTCTAGCTTCCTACTGGTGGTGTTACTCAGAACCCCTCCTGTCCCACAGAATTTTCCAAATGTCACAAAAAAGGGTAATGCTACAGGAATTCACCACCCAAACTATGCTAAATGTTGTATTCCCAGGGCTATAGCTTGGAATACAACTGGCACTACCTGCTGGATTCAAATCACAGGACTGGCTGCGTTCTCTTTTTGTTCTTGTTTTCACTAATCTTAGCAGATCATGTTCCAGAGGCAGAAGTGAACACAGGATTCTCTGCCTGATCAGGAGTAGAGCCAAGCCTTTATAGCACAGGTCAGTGAGCAGCAGCTCAGGTAAAGCAGGATGCAGCAGAGCTCATGCCTGTGCACACAGTCCCAGCTCTCCGTGGCTGTTTTGCCCCAGCCACAGGAGTTCTGCCAAGGTGAGTGCAGCCCAGATAAGCAGTGTTAAAGCCTGTGTCATCCCAGCTGCAGGCAGTTTTCTCTGTAATTCTTAGCCATGCAAGCTGAAAAAAACAAGATTTGCAAATGAGTCTGTCTCCTCAAAGCCCCACAACTCCCCCTTCCCGTTTTCCCCCAGGTGTCAGTTCTGCAGACTGGATTGAGAGAGTTGTACTATAATGAATAATTTTATATTCAAATGGTTTACTGAGCATGATTTGTTTTGTACATATTGGAATATGATTTAACTTATTTTTATTGCCCCTTTTAATCTTTTTTTTTCATAAGGACAAGACAAAAATCCCCACCCTCTCTCAATGTGAACTTCCTCTGTGTTTATGTGTAGTCTGCCAGGCAAACACACAATAGTCACAGGATTTTTCTCCATCTCCATTGGTATCTGATTTTATTTTCCATTGTAATTTCTTTTCATCTGAGGCTTTGCTTATATTGTCTCTTCTTTCCTCTCTGCTGCACAATCTGCACAGAAGGGACAATGCAGGCAGAATTTTCTTCTTCTTCCTCTCCTCTTTCTTGTGTGCTTTACCTACCAAGGAACTCAGTTCTTCTAGGAGTTGTGTGACTGAGGGTAAAAAAATACAGCTGTTCCCCACCTACCTTCCATCCTCCATATTGTAGATCAAACAGATTCAGCTTCTCTGAAAGTGATTGTGGCTGGAGTCATTCCACTGAGCTGAATATGTATGGTTTGCACTTTTTTCCCCCACTTCAGGAACTTGAAAAAAAAACAAAAAATAAAAGGCAAATTTTAACTTGAGCCAAGTAACACTTAAAGCTTTATATATTTATTTATGACATCTTACAAAAAGTGTTAAAATGGTTTTTTCTTTTCTTCCACAAGAAAAATTGAATTAAAAATCATCAAAATTGTTTTGTCTAGATCAAGAATGAATGTTAGCAGATGAAATAAACCCTAAAATTGAGCATCTGGTGTGTGTGTTATCCTTGAATTGGCCTTTGGATGCTGTTTCAGTGTAATATGTCTTGCCTGTGTATTACAGAGAGATAAAGCTGCCAGTGGAGGTGATGGAGAATATTTGTTTTCTGCTACAAAAACAGACTCCTAACAAGAAACATTCAGACAGAAACTGCAGTCTGTTCATTCCTATTGTTACATTTCAGCCAGCATTGCAGAAAGCCTTTAAACGCCCTAAAACCTATAATCTTTTAAAAATTTATTACTTTTGATACTGTACAGTCCTCTTAGTTTTCTTTTTCAGAGTCACTGCAATGAACATATTTACAGGCAATAAATGGAGGTTCTTATACCAAATATTACAGAATAATTAACAGAATTTTTTTTTGTTGTTTCTTGTTCAGAATTGCCTTCAGCAACTGCTGTGTGTAAATGTTCTGCAGTTACTGAACTGAGCCTCGTGCCTGGTTGGTACAGTGAAAGTAAGTTAGGGGTAGGAGAGTGATGGTACAAGTGTTTCACAGTATCCTGAGAACAGCAAGATATTTATGCAAAGTGTAGCAAGTAACAACACTGTGATTTTACCAAAGCATTATGACAGCTCACACCTTCCACTACACCTGTCTGAGGGGCTGTGCAGGTACAGGTAGAGGGCTCAGGTGAGTGACAGTGTGAGAGGAATGCCTGGGATCCTGAGGGTTCCCCTGGGATCCTGAGGGGGTCTCCTGGGATCCTGAGGGTTCCCCTGGGATCCTGTGGGGCTCCCCTGGGATCCTGAGGATGTTCCCCTGGGATCCTGAGGGATTCACCTGGGATCCTGAGGGGTTCACTTGGGATCCTGAGGATGTTCCCCTGGGATCCTGAGGGGTTCCCCTGGGATCCTGAGGGGTTCGCCTGGGATCCTGAGGATGTTCCCCTGGGATCCTGAGGGGTTCCCCTGGGATCCTGAGGATGTTCCCCTGGGATCCTGAGGGTTCGCCTGGGATCCTGAGGGGTTCCCCTGGGATCTTACAGAGGTCCCTCCCCCTGTGGTCCCGGGGAGGGGCCGGCACAGTCCTGCGGTCAGTCCCTCCCAGCTCCCTCTGCCAGGAGCCCTCCTGTCCCGCTCTCCGGGGCTGCCTCTCGCCATGACTGGGATGGTCCCTCTGCCGAGCTGCCGGAGGAAATTCCCGGCTCCATTCCCTCCCTGCAGACAGCGCGGCTGCCGAGGTACTGACACAGCTTGTCCTGCTGCGTGGGGTCCTGTGCTGTTCCCCTTTGAAACTGCTCTTTGTCTCCTTTGCCTTCCCAAAAGCCTGGAGGATGCTCTGGCACAAGAAGTCTGTGCTGGCAAATTGCTTTCATTTGCACATGGTCTTTTTGCACCATCTTTAATGTGTTTCTTCCTCTCAATGGAAACCTCCAGGAAAAGGAGAGGAGGAAGGATAGCTAGCAAGCGTGTGGAAGTGCAGAAAGGATGCTTGAAGGAGGGATAAAAGAAGCAGAGAAATTAATTACTGAGGGGATGACCTCCAGAGTTTGATTTTTTCCTTGGCCACACTGATGATTATTCAGTTTCTTTATGCTTGTGTCCAGGATGTCCCTGTTTCTATTCTGTCTGGTCATTTTACACTATCCAGGGCTGCTTCTGGGGGATGTGCTGCCTCAGGTTAATTGGTAAGTGCCCTCCTTTACATCCTGCTGTTCCCCTAACAATAAGCAGCCCCTGGCTGTTCTGCTGCCCCAGGTGACAGCCTGCTCTCCCTGAATAGAAAAGTTGATCTCGACTGTACCCTGTCAGAGGAGGTGGTACTGAGCTTTTGTTAGAGGTTGTGTTTTGTTTCTCTGGCTTACGATCTCACACAGAGTTACTTTAACTCTTTAATAACCTCTTTCTTGCCACTGTCTGCTGGAGGAGGAAAAGCAGAGCAAGTCTTCTTTAACGCTGAAATGCCAGCAGTTTTCTACACTGATTGATCACACACAGGAGGAGCTGGAACCTTTGGCCCAGTCCCAGAGATTTGACATCACTGCATAAGTGGGATGAGCCCTGTGACTGGAGTGCCTGTTGGATGGTTCCAGGCTCTTCAGGAGGGATGGGCAGGGCAGGAGAGGTGGAGGGGTGGCACTGTATATGATGGAAGGGCTGGAATGTCTGGAGCTCACACTTGGGAGCCCCTGGGGCAAGCAAATAATGTGGATGTCATTGTGGGATTCTGCTCTAGACCTCCCAGCCAGGGCGATGACACCCACGAGGTATTCTGAGGAACTAAGGGACACTTCCAAGTCAACTGCCCTTGTCCTTATGGGGGACTTCAACTTGCCAGAAATTAGCTGGGAGCATCACACAGCTGGTACAAGCCAGCATATCAGCTTAGACCTTCTCAGCTCAAGGGGAAACTAAGACACATTCATACACAAACTCAAAAAAATATATTGTGGGCTTAACAGTAAAACAGTTTGAGTTTTACTATAGTAGTTATTTCATAAACTTCAAATTAAAAGAGGTGTAGTCATGAAATATTCATGAATTGAACAGTATTGAATAGAGCATTGCTATGTATCTGTTAAAGCAATCAGAGATTCCAGTGAGGAAGGCTTCTCTAGCAAGAGAAGTGTGCTTTAATTGATCTGGGAAGTATGTGGCTTGGAAAAGAGATCATGCCTTCATATTTTGCATCATCTATAAGCCTAAAATGAATAAGATTATCAATATTTATTCATTAATCAGACTATACTTTAGCATATTCAGGAGCTTTGGTGTGTGATACTTAAGTGTATGTTTCTTAGGGCTTAGGAATTCTTTGTCTGACATGAATTTACTCATTTCTCTCTCTCTCTCTGATGCTTCTCAAAAGCTTTTCTACTCTTGAGTGCTTTCATGTCCCTGCCTTACCCTTGCCCACCCCATAGTCCTCCTCTGCAGAAGATCTGTCCCCAGGGATGGAGGGCATGCAATATCCCAGTCAGGGATCTTGTGACCTTTGCACAGGGAGCTGCAGAACTGAGATGCTTTTTAATCAATATCCAGCCAACAACACAAGGGAAAAGTTGAATACCTGTCCTCCACGAGCTGGGAATGGATGAGGGATAGCAGTGCTTTGCAAATGTTTAATGAACTACATGTTATTTATATATTTATTTTGCCCTCCCCACTAATACATTGTATCAGATTATAGTTATGGAATCCATATGTTTGTGCAGTAAATGAGTAATAGTGATAAATAATAAATATTTAATTCAGGTGGATTTAACATATTCTAGTTCTTGCTGGATTCCATTTAAAAGTACCTTCTTTTTATTGATTTAAACCAAATGTTATACTCAGTTGTGCTGTAAATGGTAAAGAAATTCCATGCAGCCTAATCTAGTTAATTCAGTGTGGATACCTGATCATGAAATGAATATGTGGTAATCAGTCATCAGTTTTCTGGCATAGGCAATGACAACATGTATAAATCACATGGCCTTTGTGAGAGGGTAAATAACTTCCCTGTAGAGCCCTTACTTTGGGATCAGATAATTATTGCCAGACATTGTTTTCTGAACAAGAGCTCACAGCCAAACTGGTGAATGCTCAGATGTTTTACATGTTAGGGCAGCCCCCGTCAGTGTTGATTTCTACTGATTATGTTTTTTTTCTTTCCTTAATATCAAATATTTGGGTGCTAAGTGAGAATTTATAAACTGATGCCAATTAGCCACAACTTTGTGTAGGCTTTTAAATTTTACCAGGTTAATGAATCACCAAACCTTTTTTGTTACTGGAAGTACTAAAGCCATGCTGCTACTGGGGCTAGTTAATGGAGGCTTTGCTCCAAGACTGCACAACCTAGATCTTGGAAAGCTGTGCCACTGGGAGAGGTATGCAATGTTCTGGACTGAGAGTTCTGCTGGTTGTTAGGTTTTGCTCAAGATCAAGTGTGACGTGATTGCAAAAATTCGAGAGTCCTCTGTTTTGAGGGTAATCTGACCTTCTGAAATAGCTAAAATGACCAACATTTAGTTGTTTCAGGGGTGAAAATGGAGACAGTGATCCTGTTTGAGGAGAAACTCTTGATAGGATCCTCCCTGATGTTATCACTAGAGCCTTTATTGCAACTGTTCTGGATAGTTTTCCATGCATTTGTTTCTGAATACTGTTGTGAGGCAAATGATTTTGCTCTTCCACGTGGAAAGCTTTTCAAAGGAAAGTATGTATGTAAAACAGGGGGCCAGAGTGCTGGCTGAAGTCCTGGCCTTGATGGGCATGGCCTGGTCTGTAGTTCTTCAGTGGTACCCTTAGAGAGAGACATCCATAATCTTTTGGAAACAGGGTTTGATCTGAGCACATTCAGGCTTTTTTGTTTCTTCTTTGCAGTGTCTTAATAATTTAGAGGTTGTTTTTACCATCTATCACCTGCCTGCCTCTGCTCTGGCGAGTGCTGTGTGCCATGCCATGGGCAGGGAAAGGCATAGCATGGCTGCCTTCTCCAGTGAGGAACAAATCCAGGATTAGCTCTGCCGAGGCAGCACACAGAGACAGGGACAGGCCCTGGTGGGCTAAAACTCTGGCCAAGCTGAGCTTTGTGGCATGGGCTGTGTGTGGTACTGCAATGTTCTCCAGCAGGGATGGCTGCTGGCCTGCCAGCTAAACTCTGCAGATGTGTTCGTGTTGTCTTGACTTCTTATATGTACATTTAAGGACTTTCACAAGAAAATCAAACCATGCATCCACAGGGACAGTGTTTGGGAGGAACAATTACAGCATTAAATAAAGCTTTCTGTTTACATGCCAACACAACAGGCTTTACTGTCTCATCATGATCTGCCATTTGTTAGCAGTTGCATGTTAGGGGCTTTCTGCTCTAGGCCCATTCTTGCTTTTGTGTATATTTTAGTCATCTTGACAAGGGAAAATAACTCTATTAAGTAGAAGCACTTACAATTCACAGTGCCTGTAACATCTGTGGCAGGACTGGAATCACAAACCACATCAGCATATTTCTTTTTTGTTTGTTTTCTCTGTGTTCAGGAATCTTATTAGCTGTCTTATATTTTCTGGGGTTTGGGTTGTTTCCCCCCCACCCTCTGTGGCTTCTTTGTGAAAACAAATTGTTTCATCTTTCTTCCTTGTTCTTTGTAGAGGTGACCTGCATGTCTGGATTAGCCAAAACCCAAAGAAACTGGCAATGAGAGTATTCATTGCAGTGAGGCAGTCATCTTCTTGGATGGGGAGGTGGGATGGGAAGGTGGTAGGTGGGAGATGGTGTGTTCCTTACAGCAGCCCTTGCCTCTATCGTTCACTTCTTAGATAATCCAGAGCTGCCTTTTGTGTGTTAAAAGTGCTTAAGTGTGTTTCTTCCTCCCAAAATCTGTTTTCTGGTTGTCTAGGGTGTTTTCCCCTCAGTCCTTCTTCTCATACTGATGTCCTATTTGGGTTTTTTTGAGCACAGATGTCTTATGGGAAGAACTTTGCCTGTAAGGTGTCTGATGCTTTAGGCACTTCCATAGATTCAGTCATATACTACCTTTGGTATTTAAGGCAAAGGTATCCGGGACTGAAATGATGCTGAAATGTTTGGAAAGCTGGAGGGCAAGGGTTGGAGAGAATAAGCATAAGGGCATAAAGACAGACAAGCTGCTGGTTGCCAAACCATGTCAGGCTTTTTAAGGGTAGGATGGAATCCAAAGCTCTTTTGTGGTGGCAGGAAAAACTCCATCATTGAAACCCAGTGACTGTTATGTGGGAACTTCAGTAACTGTAGAGAGATTGTGACCTTCCTTCCCTTCATACCCCTAAAGAGGAGTACAGAGATGCTCTGAACCACATCCCAAAGGTGTCTGCCACCTCCTGGAGAGCGAGGCTGGGGTAAGCCTGGGTTCTTCTCTGAGCGTCCATTACATTTGCTTCCCTTGCTGCAGGGTGGGAGGTGACAGAAAGGCAGCACATCCCGACGTTGTTATAAAGGACCATTTCTCCCCCAGGAATCCTGGATTACATGAAGGTGACCCAGTGCAGGTTTCCATGTGGAATAGTGGAGAAGAGCAGAAGCCAGGAGGTGCCCGTAGCTGCTGTTCTCCAGACACTGTGTTATCCTTTAGCTAAATGAGGACGACTTTTGTTTGTTTAATTTTTTCATATCATCCTGCAGTTTGGGAAGCACGAAAGGCACCCCCACCCCACCGGGCTGTGCCGGGGGCAGGGGCAGGAGTGGGAAGGGGATCCCTGAGGTGATCGCAAGAGCTCAGGGAGGAGAGGATGACACCCCCCCAGCGATTCTGGAGCTGGTGCGCTCTGTCCTTGTCCCGGGAGCGGGGACCGAGCCGGGACCGCTGCCAGCGCTTCCCAGGAGTTCCCGGCACCGCCGCTTCCTTCGGCCGCAGTTTTCCTGCCGGGCAGGAATTCCTGTCGCCGTGGCTCCCATGACGGGAGAGGACTCTGAGGGGTTCCCGGTGCCGCTCCGGCTCCATCACTGTCCCTCACGGGTGTCCGTCGGGACCGGCGCTGCCGTCTCGGTGGCACTGGGACTTGTCCTTTTTTATTATTCCAGGTTCTTCCCGGTTTAACCAAACGGGACAGGAGTGTCTAGGTGACATTGGTTCTGTTATTGTTTGGGTTTGTTTGTTCTATTTTCTTCTCCGGGTTGTTTTTACTAAAATTGTCATCTTTTTCTCCTCCCTCATTCAGACTCCTTGTAACTTCAAAATATTGGTCAATATTTTGGGGGGAGGGAAACAGGCAGAAGAGAAGGGGGATTTTACCTCACCAGAGGTCCCACCTCCTGAACACATTGTCATTAAACCAGGACACTCTGCAATGCTGTTTATAAACAGGTGACACAGGGAAGTGTTGGCTACAGTTGGCTGGAAGTATGCCAAAGCTGGCTGATGCACAGGCTGCTGGCAGAGAGGATGCTCTGTGACAAAATAAATGGAAAGGTGGTCTTGATTAATTGCCCACCTCTTCTCTCTCTTACTCTGTCTTGATCTCCCTGCCATCTAGATAGCTGCAGGCACCTCTGATTCCTCAGCCATATCAGGGAGCTTCCATTTAAATGTTGAACACAGGCCAACTTATTCCGCCTATCACATTTAAGGTCCTTTGTATTGTTAAGTGCTGGTGTGTGGTAATAAAGAATTGCATGGAAACTTGCTTAAAACAGTGACCTAGGAGGTCAGTGTGCCTTTCTCATCTGTTTAAGAACTCAGTTGTTTCCTCTCTCTGCAGAGCTTCTGGCTTAAATAATTAAAAAACAAACAAACAAACAAACAAAACAAAACAGCAAAAATACCTGCCCTGTCTTGGGTTTTGATACTGATAAATGCTGCAGGTTTTCGTGCCTCTTGTTATTTTGAAGTGCTGTAGCATTTGTATCCTTGTTCATCAAGTATTCCCTTGTTGTGCTGTAAAAACACAGAACACAACGAGCCCCTGCTGTAATGAATGCTGTAACGTAGATCATGAGAAAGGAAAATGGGTTTTGCCTCACCCCTGGGCTCTGCCATAATTGGTCATTTCAACAGTGAGGTAAGACAGGAGCTACTCACTGTTGATGATGTGAGGACCTGCAAAGTCGTTAAGTGTAAATAAAAGCTGGCTCTTACTGGATCTTCATTTAGGCCCCCAAAAAGTGAATGTTACTAACTTCAGAAGATTTTCCTCAAAGCATTTTAGAAAATGGCCTATTGAGGCGTGTAAAAAACACAGAATTGCTCTTTAAAATTATTGTCACCCCGTTTAAATACCCAATTATTCTATCATACTTTCCTGATCTACAGAGCAGGCAAGGAGCCATAATTTTGAGGGGACAATGATTTGATGACACTGATGGGGCAGACTGAACTCTCAAACTCCATTAGGGTGCATGAATCACAAGGTAATTAGTCATTTTTCCTAATATAATGAAGTTCTGTCTTTGAGCCTAGAATTTCTGTCTCTTGTCAGATTTATTACCATCTCCAGATGGACTGTTCTTTCTCCTCCCTCAAAACTTTCTCATGTTATGAGGTGGGGTTTTTATAAGTGTAAAAAATAACAGTTTCTTTTCTTTGAGTAAAAACTTTCCAAGTTTATACTTTTCTTCTCACAAGTGAAGATTTGAAACTACAGCTTGGAATTTCAGAGGCAATTATACACAGAAAATTATGAGTTCTGATTGTCACTCTCGATAGAGGATATTAGAACCTGTATGAATCCCAGTGACTGACTTGGAAGATAATTTTGAGCACCACAGTTGAGAAAGACTGACCCACTGTAACAACCAAAAGTGTTTCTTGGTTTGCATCTCCAGATCCCTTAACAGTGCTAGAGCAAGCTCAGTTTGAGGAATGAGGACTGGTAAGGTGTAAAAACTTAAAGAGAGCTCGGAGGGAGCTGTACCTCTCACAAATTGTGCTGCCAGCAACAATCTGGTAGGAGGGTTTGTAATTTTTTATTTGATTTTGGGTTATTTTTGAGAGAGGGTGTTGAGTTTTTGTTTGTTTGTTTGTTTGGGTTTTGGTTGGGATTTTTTTTAGATCCTAAGGATGCAAATATTATGAGGCAGATGAAGAATGTGGGGATTTAAATTTTGATTTTTACATAATTTTCAAATCCTAGGATCGAAGGAACTGGAGATAGCATAGTTAGAGCATTACTCCAAATCCATCTGTCTGCTTTATAAGCATTATAGTGTGATTTTAGGAAGCTGTTAGAAAGAAACTTGTAGACCAGCTCTTAAACTGTGCATCTGGATGACTTTTTGCAAGTCAGAAGGAGGCCTGGGTGAACTGAAGAAAGGCCCATGTTGTGAGCTGGGCAGAGGGTAGGATGTGACAGGGGACAGTTTGAGGGAGGCAGCAAGTCTGAATACCATGAATAGAGGAGAAGGAGCTGAGGAGAGAGAAGGAAGGAGCCATGGTGTGGTGTGAGCCTGAGGAAGCTGTGGGCAGCAGCTGTCCCATGGGTGTGGATAGGAGAGGACAGCACGGGTGTGGGAGAGCCTGGAGAGGGGAGGCTCTAGTGATCGAGCTGAGAAGTCCTGACAGCCCCAGCAGCGAGAGTTTTAGTTGTGAAACTGCAGAAAACAAATTGCTTCCATGTTTTTGTTCGAGAGTTAAAGTCCATGTGTAGGTGTGGACTGTTTTCAGTACTCATGTTCATTTGTGGCTGCTGATAGAAGGTGTGGGGAGCCAAACCTGGGTTGCTTTTGAATTGCAAATGAAGAATTGATAGATTGGACATGAATGTGTTCTGTTACACACACGTTCTGTGCGAGGAGCACAAAGCCTCTGCAGCTCTCAGCATGCCTGCCATAGTAACCACTGTATCCAACAGCACGTTATCCTGATTGCAACCCACATGCTAATTTTAAATTTCTTATCACAGCAGAGCTTCTTACAAATGAGTCCTTCCCTGCTCCTTTCAAAGCTCAGGTTTCATTGCCTTTCAGTCAAAATTATCTGCTCCTTTTAATTACCCCATGCCCTACTGTATGACACTTGGCACAGCATGCAGTATTGAAGGCATTTCCAGTCCAAGCTGACAAAGCCCATACAGAAGTCAGGGAAATGAGTGAATTTTCTGAAAGGCTGAGTGAGCCTGCATCCTGTGGGAGAGGAAGGGAGCTAGGGTTTAAGTGAGGATTAGAGAGCACCTGCTCTCAAAGGTGGCAGTTGAGTAGGGACTTCCACACACAGCAAGGAGCACATGCTCCTGCACTTTGTGTTTTGTGGAATATGTAATTCTGGTTCATTGCCTGCACTGTAGATCAGGTAAGCTGCAATGTGGAATATCTCTGAGAGCATTTCCTCTGGCTCCATGTGAGGCTGTTCCTGCTGGAGCTCACAAAGGTAACCAGTATTTCAGGGCTTCTCCCTGGGAGCCCCAGGGAAATATCAGTGCCTGCTGGTTGTTGCCAGACTTGAAAACACAGAGGCTTGTGTTCAGCCCTGAAAGCATTTTGCCCAACTGGGATGTTAGTAAGTATATTTAAAAAGGAAAAGATAGCTGAGAAATTACTCATGCTTCCCTGTTGAGAAGTGTGCTGGTGAGAAGGAAAGTGATCTGGTTTGGTCAGAACTCCAAGGAATAATCTCCTTTCCAGGTCAGGGAATTTCCCACAATAATACTAAGGAGGAGTTTGTTAGAATGCTGCTCTGGTGCAGCTAGAGAGAGGGTCATGTGTGTTTTCTGAGGCCAGGGAGAGCTGCTACAGGACTTGAATTTTTTTTCAGAAATCTTCAGGAAACCCACATGTGTTGTTGTGGAAGACCAGGGTGAACTTTTATCTTGGGCTCCTCTCAAAAAAAAAAAAAAAAAAAAAAGGCAGCAAGGAATGAGAATTGAAATTAAAAGACTTTTGATTTGTAATGCATATTTCCTGGCTGTGAATTTTGAAGGGGCTCAGTACAGGTGTAAGAACCTTTCCTGGAGTGACATCTCGTAAATATGAGCGCCGAGGTCCTGACAGGGCTGCCAGAGGGAATCAAGCACAGTTAGCTGCTAGATCCGTGTATGCATGGCTGCCTCCCTGCCCTTCAGCCTGAGAGGCAGAAAAACAACTCTGCTCTGAAAAAGAAGGGAGGAGAAAGAGGAAAAAGAGTATTTCAAACTAGCTTGAGTAAGTGACCTGTCTGGAAGCCTGTCTGCCTGTCCCTAAGCTGCTGAGTGACTGTGACACTGCCCTTGAAGTGCTCAAGTGCACAGAGCCATGTGGACCTGGCCCTTCAGTAAGGGAGGAGAGAGCAGGTCAGAACTGAAAATGAGATCCTAAATCCATCTGTATATTGAGGGTGTCTGAAAACCTTTGTCAGTGGAGTCTGCTGCTCATGTACAGAGCAGAGCACCTGGTATAAGGCCTGAGTAAACCCTTTGGATTTCAGGATCTGCATAGGAAGGTGCAGTTCAGCTTGGAGGCAGTTACATGAGGGGCCTTAGATACTGTGCCCAGGGGAGTGGAGAATTGGGTGGTTTTCTCTGTAGTTCTGTTGGAAAGGTTACTGTCTCTGTACACCACATGAGCATTGTCAGGCCTCCCAGACAAGGCTTTAGGAAGCTATTTGTTTAATTCTGAGTTCTGCTCTCCTAACTGGTCTGAGAGAAGTGTTTATGTTTCCTGGAAATTAGGGTTCTAATCGTAAAGGTGTTTAAATTTTCAGGAACTATTTCCCTTTGTGCAAAACCTGCCTCTTCATACCTCTGGGAAGGAACAGAACAGTTCACAAATGTGTCTTCCTAGGCTGGCAAGGGCAGCTGTGGAAGCATCACCCAAGGCAGGGGGTGCAGATCTCCAGGCCATTCCATATTCCAGGCTGTGCTTGAAAACTTGGCTCTTACATTCACCTCTTCTGCCCCTGGAGCCAAATCCCACTATAACATTTGCAAGAAAGTGTGTGAGGGGCCCAAAGTGCCCATCTTTGGTGGGTGTGAGGAGGCTGGAATTAGCAAATCCTCTCTCTTAGCTGGAGTCTGGGGTTTTCTCTGGTGCACACAATGCAGTGACTTCCCTCATATGTTGATGCTGTAGGAGTCTGACCAGACATGCAGCTTTGGACATCCTACAGCAGATAAGAGGTAACAGAGTGCCAGTGTTACAGAGACAAGCTGGAACTGCAGTCAGTTTTCAGGGGATTTACTGTGGATCTTCTTTTCTGGATAGTCCCTACTGGTTTTGGATATGAATGTAAGCAAAGGCACAACTTGGATGCTGCCTTTGGTACGGAAGTAGTCTAGAGCAGTAGGATTCAACTTCTATTTTTGCAGGCTAATAATTCTTATTTCCTGAGGTGGTTCTGTACCACTGTACATCATGATTTAACTGTACAAGGAATAGGATTGTGTTGTGTTGGTTAATTTTGTGAATCTTGGATTCTGTGGAACCTTCCTGTAGCAGAGGCTGTCTGATCAGGATAACCAGAGTAGGGTGTTTTGGTGTCAGCTGCTCATGAGCTGGTACCTCCTGGGTGGTTTCACTGTGACTGAGCCACAGCACACAGTTCTTTGCAGGATTGGACTTTTTGTAATATGTAGATTTTATTGCAGAAGCTCATTACCCATTAAAGTGACAATCTCACCCATGGTCAGTTTAAAAGTGACTGGTTTAGATTTAAAAATAACAAAACAACAAAGTATATTACTGCTGAGAGCTGTAGGGATCACAGAGGTGCAGTGAACTTACTGAAGGCTGTGGCTAAACTAGCCACTCTCACATCATACCATCCTTCCTGTGCTGTTTGCCAAGGGAGTGATGGCAGGAGCTGGGATCCCTACAGGTGAAAGTGGTTTGTGTGGAATTTCTCTAACCTGCCTCTGCCTTAATGAAGGCATTCAAACCTCCTTGCCAGGTAGGCTTTGCCTGGAGTGTTTTATGTGGGCATCTTTATGTTGGTTGAACTGTAGGAAAAATCAACATGGGATGGGAAGGTTTCAGGCAGCCCAGCTGTTGGCAAGGTGTCCCTGTGCCTGCAGGGTGAGGTCCAGGCTGCCAGAGCCAACCTGGGCTTTTTATTTGCTGTGTTACAGCTGAGCACATGCTCCTTTTACTGTGCACAGACCATTTCTATGGCCTGTATTAAGAACACACACACACAGGCTGTTATCCATAATGATGTTTATTAGCATCTTTCAGAGCACTGATGAGCAGAAGTGAGAATTTGTGGTCACTGGTCAGTGAGTGTTGAGCTCTGTGATGAAATCTCTTCCTGTGCACAGCCTCTACACTAGACAGGCCTCCAATAAAACCTGATGACAGGGGGTTTGATGGTATCTTCACTAGGGGAAAAGAAACTAATTTAGGACAAAAATGATTTTTCCACTTGCTACCTGATGAGCTGTGAAGTTCTGCCTCAGCCGAGTGGTGTGAAATTATTGCCTTGAAGCTGCTGATTAGACTGAGCTCTGCTTTTTGCTACAGGCCCTATGATAACAGAGAAAATGAGCACCTCTTCTGGATCTGGTCTCAGGAAATGCTTGGAAGCTGATGCCTGGTGTTGTAGCACTCGTCTCCTAGCAGGTAAGTAACGTTTAGGTCAGTCACAAATGGTTTTTCTATTGACCTCAAAGCAGGACCCTGGAGCTCTGTTAAGTTACTTTGCTTTGCTTTTGAACTGTCCACATAAATATTGCTTCTGCACAGGCGTGCAGCTGTGTCAGAATTGTTAAGTTTGAAATTTGTTGGCAGTCTCGTGGTTGGTGTTACCATTTCCTCCTCTCCTCGTGAATTAACTCTCAGTTCAGTGACAGCTCAGGGTTCTTTCTGCATTTCCTAGCAAGGAGTTGATGCAGTTCTGGATTGTGGTCATACCTTGCTGTACT
This sequence comes from Manacus vitellinus, assembly GCF_001715985.3. Lineage (NCBI taxonomy): Eukaryota > Metazoa > Chordata > Aves > Passeriformes > Pipridae > Manacus > Manacus vitellinus. The sequence goes on from NW_021940687.1 coordinate 2,192,279, forward strand.
GTATTCAAACATGGGGACTGCTCAGTAAATACTTAGGATGTGAATATGTCACACAGCACCAGAGGAACACACACAGAGTTTTTCTAGACTGCTTATTTACAGCTTTAATGGAAGTAAGAGTTGTCAATTCAGTGACTTGGCTCAGGCATCAAGAAGTTCATTTGTATTCTCAATAACAGCTACAGGATTGTTTCATTTAATTCCTTGCTGTTACTTTAAAAGTTTGTTTCTACATTGCGTTTAATTTTATATAATTTTCAGCACCTGTGAAAAATGAGGTCAGTCCCATCCCACTGCCCCCTCTCTGCTCTTCCACTATAGATAGATTTTTTAATTTTTTTTTTTAATTCATGTGATCCCACTGCTGTTCCTTCTGTTGCACACAGTGATGATGTGGCCTTAGAATCAGCCTGTTTGGAAACTTGGCCTGGCAAAACCAACCCCACCAAAATAAACTCCAAACATTTATTCTTGTCAGATCAACTTGGTGAATCTAGTTGCTTTCCAGGTGTGTAGTTAATGCTGTGGGTGAACGAAATGGGGCTGGGCCTGTGCCCAGCTCTGGAACTACACTTGAACTAGATACAGGTCAGACTTGGACCTGTCTTACTCCATCCTGCAGTTTGCTCACAGTGAGATGTTCAGAAGGGATTGATTTACACTTTGCTAATAAAAATAAAAAACATTAGCAAAATGCTAGATTGGTAGTTTTTTGTTTGTTTGTTTGTTTGTTTGTTTTTAAATCCAAATTTCACCTTCTGAAGCTCGGATGTCTCTATTTTGTGTTCCTGTTGTACACTGAACTTCTGGTTTGGCTCTGGACACATAAGTGTGGGCACTTCTTGCTTTTACATGACTGAATATGGTATTCTCAGTGTTGGCTTTATTTTTGCCTACACAAATGCTCAGGACTCGTGAGCTGCTCAGGAGTTCACTGTGTGCTGTTAGGGGTCGTTCCCAACATAACCTTAGGCTGTGTTTTAGGGGGTTTCTTTTCCACCCAGGCCTCACAGTGAAGCTGGATGGAGCTGTGTGGAACAAGGCTTTGAATGAATGACACTCCATACATTCCAGAGGACCTCTTTTGCTCCATGAAACTCCATTTCAAGTGCAGGAGAAGACAGGAGTTGGTGGATTGTGTGGTTTGTGTGGGTGTGCATTTTTTGCGATAAATTCAAACAGCTGAAAATGTTCCTGCAAATTGTGGCTCCAAAAGGCTCTTTGAAGGACAGAGGAGGTATTTGGTGTGGGACTGTGTAATCAAAGCTCTGGTGCCTTGGTTCTTGCCCCCTGGCAGCTATCAGAGCTGGAACCCACAACCCAGTATTTCCAGGTTTGCTATTTCTCCAGAAACTAACTTTAAAATATTATTGTTGTTTTATGTGTGTGAACTAGTCCATGGACACAGGTCTTAGCCCCCATTCAGAAAAAGCCCCAAGTACAATAAGTTTAAGAGGCTCTTGGGGCCACAGTAACAAACAAAATTCAGTTGGTGTGACTGTGGATATATTATTAATTGTTTGTGTTCTTAATAACCTTCTAATGTGCCCGTGAGAGCAAACCAGAGCCAAAAGGCAATAAAAAAGGACATAAATAGTTGAAATTAGTAATGTATCTGCTTTCAGGTCATGAGTCCATCATTTCAGCAGTAGTGGGTTTCTTTGCACTGTTTTTCTATCTTTGCTGTTCAGTACTGCTTGTTTTTATTTGAACACTTTGCCTCCTGCCACTAGCTTAGTGAGAGAAGGTTGTGAGTTGCTTTCTAATTAGATGATGAATTAATTCTTTTCCTTCCCTTCTGCTTCTGCTTTGGATTTCTATTATTGGAGTAGCCTGGCTACTGGTTTCAGTAATTCTTTAATTACTTACTTGTAGTTCTCCTGTGACATACAGACTGTGAGCATGCAGAGCACTTGTTTTGGAGCAAGTCTGACCCCTCTGAACTCTTGCTGGAGAAAGCATGGGAGATAATTTGTGAAACCTCTCCCTCTTCTCCATGGGCACACCTGGATGAGTGCAGGTGGGCTGAGCAAACAGTGTCTTGGAAAGGCCCTTTGAGCTGTAGGTTCCTGCTGTAGGTTGTAGGTTCCTGGTTGCAGTTGTAGGTCCCAGGACTCCTTGTCCTCTCCCTCCCCATCTCAGGAAACTGTAGATCCAGAGGGGAGTTTGTGTCTGAGTTTGAATGTGATGTCACACTGGGATTACATGAATTTCAGATTCATCTCTCTGTTGTGCTCAAATATGAAGAAAATAACAATATAAAAGGAAGAAAGACAAGTACTTATTAAGTTATGACTTTCTGTGGCTGCTGTAGGGCAGTGACTATTTTTTTGTTCTTCAATTTTTGTGGAAAATTCTGTCATCTTTTAAGATATGTGCTCATAATTAGTGCATTAATTAACAGTCCTGGGTGCAGTTTTTCTGAAGGTGGCCCTCCCTGTTCCCACCCCAAGGGCTGTAGGTGCACAGCCACAGTGTCAGTCGGGTTGGATCTGTGGCAGGGCTGTGTTTGGATTAGTTCATCTGCAGCAATTCTCCAGTCCCTGCAGCCAAGTGTCACCTCCTCTTATTCCCCTGGTTCTGCAGGAGAACTGTGTGCCTTTTCCTGACATCTGGCATGTCAGCAGTCAGGGTGGATCCTCTCTGGCTTTAGTGGCCTGCATTTTCTGTACCTCTCATTTCTGTGCTGGCTTCAGGCACTGGGACCCCTCTGCAAGTAGATCTGCAGTGGCTGAGCTCTCTGTGTTAGGGTTTGCCAATTAAGAAAAGCAGATGTAAGATTTGATGAGTTATTTTGGTTGAATTGTCTGTCTGAAGGACATCTTTTAATGTTAAAGGGGCTGGAAGGTTTTGAAATGGCCTTTTCTCTGTCATATCAATTCTGTTTCAGTACCAGAAGCTGATGAGCCCTGCCTGTTTTAGGGCTGGTACATGGAGAGGAGAACTTCCCTGTCATTCCCCAGCATAGCTTGGGATAAGAAAGGAATAACAAAAGAAAAAAAAAAGTGCCTATTTCAAGGATTTTTAGAGCAGTTAGTGATAGTTTAGGATAGTGAGATGTATCTAAAGCAATGGCTTCATTTCTTCCTCAGAGTCTGTGCTGTTTGCTGGCAGCAGATGAATTTCTCTGAGCATTTCTGATCCACATGCACTGATCAGTGCTCTGGTTAATGCTGACTTACAGGAGCTGCTTCTCTCTTATTTTCTGCTACACAGACATGAAGCTTTACAGCCTTAAGTAAGTGAGCCAATGAGCAAATAAGCTGGACAGTGTTTAGGTGGTTGCAAGGTTGGATCCCAGTGGTGAGAGCTTTCTAATATCCCATTCCTTGACACCCTCGTCTGCAAAATTCCTGGGTTTTGCTGAAGAGCTTTTCAAATCAACTTCCAGATGTTAAAATATTCAGTTTATACTTGATGGGGCTGACTCTGTCTCCTGATTTCTGCTTTTAGAATGTAGTTTTTGCTTTGATCAGCAACAAAAAGTGATCAGGTACATTTATTATTCCACGGATATGAGCTGGTGAGAGGTTTCTCATGCATCAGCTGTCTGCTGGAGAGAAAACAGGCAAGGCAGGAACTCTGACAATGAGGAAGAGAAGGACTGCATCTTGTTCCCCAGTGGGTTTGTCCAACAGAAGTAAGCAGAAAGGCACTTTGAAACTCAGACAAGACTTGCTTCAGAGTGGAGACAGAGCATAGCTTTAGCTCTCCTGTGCACATGGACTTTTATGACTTAATCACTGTGTACTCTTGGTTGCTTTACAAACATGAAAAAAGGAGGACACACATCCACAGCACACACTGTATATCCAGGACTCACCCTTTAAGGAAATTAAATTTATCAGTTATATCAGTGACAGCATGAATGTCTTGAAAATACATATTTGATTTGAAGTATCATGTTAGTTTTTATGTTTTAATGTTGTCGGGGGAAAAGTGTTTCTCTGAGTGGGAGGTGAGACAACAGCTTCTCTTGGAAATAGGGTCTTCCTGTAGGAAGGTCAGTCTTCTGCCTTTACATCAGAGTCTTTTCTGCCATGGCAGGCAGTAGGAAGATGATTCTTGAACTGTGCAGGTGTCTCTAAATTACTTTCTACAAGATTTTTTGCCCACTCTTGTCAAAGAGCCTGTGATAGTCATGATTGGATACAAGGCAGTGGACCAATAAACCTGGTTCAATGTACTGTGAAGATCTCTGTGTTTCCAGCCCATTTCTCCTAGAACCAATCCATTTTTGTGAGAGGGGTATCCTAATTGTACTGTAGTGCTAAAAGGGGATGATACTCTTCATTTGAATGAATAAATGATTTTGCTCATGATTTGCACTAGAAAATTGATGGTAAGTGAAATAGCAGTTTATTTTATTGTTAATAAACAGTAAAAAAAAAAGAAAAAAAAGTAAAAAAAAAAAAAAGAAAAAGAAAAAAGAAAAACCCACCCACAATTTGATCTGTTTGGCTGCTCCTTTTCCTGGAAGCACTTGCACCTTTTCAAGGTAACTATATTTGAACTTCATTGAAAAGCCTTCTGACTTGCTGCTCTCAAACCTGGTGCATGCATTAGTACTCCACAGAGCTGGTGCTCGCTGCATATGTTGATGTGTGTTCAGTGATGGGACAGGAGCATGTATTCCTCCTCCTCCTTGGGCTGGGCTGGGTGCAGCCTGCCACACTCCAGCTTTGGAATTTGGTTTTTTCTTCCTCTTTTCATTCTTTCACTTTCTTTTTTTTTTTTTTTCTCTTCCCCCCATGGAACGCCATAGTCGACCACATGCGACAAATTTTTCCCAGCTTAAAAATTGCTGGAAGTTGCAGGGGAGGGGTCAGCAGGCACTTGTGGATTTTTTCCGCAGTGCAAGTGCTCCCTCTACAGCTCAGAACATCTGCTGAGATCACTGGGCAGCACGGTCGGGGTTATCTTTGGGTTATCTTCATTAAAGGACCACGCAGCAGTGTGGTTGTGAGCAAGCAGCTTCCAGCAGAAAATTGGGTCACCTGCTGTAAGGTCACCCTATTTTAAGAACCTGTCTTGTTTAGTCAGTGAAAAAGGATAAAGGGGAGTGGTGGCAGGGAAGAAAAAGAAAAGTTGTAAAGGTTTAAGTCAGACGTGAGATGTGAGAGACAGAGTGTGACATTGCTACAGGTGAGCTGAGGTGGGCAACTGGAAGGTGATTTCCATCGGTCGGTGTGGGGAGGTTTGAACAGCTTCTGAGTGCTAGCACTGGGGGAGTGAAAACCCAACTCATTTAAAGAGATTTGGATACATCTGGGGATGAGATTCTGCAGTGGTGGTTGTGGTATCCAGGTCCTGGCTGTGGTGGCTCGGGTGGTACCTCTCAAACCAGCAGCCAGTGATGTTGTGGGGACAAATATGTACAAGGTTTGTGTGGCCAAAAGCAGCCAGTCCCTTACTTTTTTTCTGAGTTTTTTTTGAAAGACCCCAGAGGAATGGGTTGTGAAAACAAAACTATGTGTTCCTACAGAGATCCAGACAGATCAGCAGCAGTGAGGAGTTTTTCCCATACAAGCCTGCCAGTGTGGCTCCTTCCAGAGTTAGAGCCACATTCCTGGGGCAGGAGCATAATTCAGTCAGCAGGGCTCCTCACTGGCCTCAGAGGCTGCCAGCACAGCAACAGATAAGGCCTTATTTACCCAAGATAGAGAAACACAATCTTGGACACATCTTAAATACAGTTCAGCTTAAGGACAAGAAATAGAACATTTGGAAAAATGTCCTTAACTCATTTAGCTTTGTTCCTAGGTGAAGATGGCAACACTGTGCTAATAAAAATCAGGCTACTTAATAGGTACGTGTGTGCTGTTTGTAAAAACCTTAATATATCAGCTGTTTTGGGATATCTTCATTACTCTGCTGCAATGCATGTTGAGCAGCTGATATTTTAAGATTTTTCTAAAGGGACAATTCAGTAACTGATATTTAGAAGGAATCTGAAGAGGTGGCTGGAGAAATCCCTGACCCAAGGATGTCAGGTTTTGATAAACTGTGGAAGATAAGGCACATATTCCAGGGAAGCTCAGCAAAGAATTACTTGTCCACACATTCATCTGAAACCAGAGGGGAAGCTCCTGGGACATCAGGATATGTCCTGAGAGCTGAAATGACTCTTGAGGGGGTTTCATGGGACATAATTCTTGTCAAGCCATTGTGACTTTGAGGAATAATAGCAGCACTGAGTGTATACATAAATGCTTCACAAAATCCTGCCTTCTTGCTCCAAATTAATGTTACTGCATCATTGGAACATGTGCTAAAAGGATTAAGAACCAGTTAGCAAAGTTCTTGTAGTAATAGTTAGTGGGGAAACCCCATTAAATAGGTGTCTGAGATTCTTTTGCTCTGCAGTGATCTGAGCTATTTGGTGCTTTCATAAGGTCTGGAAGCAATTGTGGTGGCAGCTGTTGAGCAGCCCTGGATGACAGGCAGCAGAGCAGAACTCTGGGGCCTCTTTCTGCAGGGGAACCACAAAAGCACTTCAGTGAGGCAAGTTTGAAATTGCAGCTTTAGGAATACGAAACACAAAAGAGTTCCAGCAAATAGGGGTCCATATTCCTGAGTCAGAAAGGGGCTTTCATGATTGTGGTAGATAAGCAGTACAAATAAATTCTCAGTGAGATGGGTAAAAGGATTCCCGTGGAGTTTGATGGTATAAAAGGCAAATATATTTGGGAGAATGATTTTGCATGTACAAAAATACACATGCACACAAACATATTTTCTTGTTGTAGTGTTGGTGGAATTGAATGTATCTAGTTTTGGTGCCAGGATTTCATTTTATTTATTAAAAAAAAAATAAAAAACTAAAAAACACTAAAACCAAGCAAACCAGAAAATATCAAGAAAACAGTCTAAAGGATGAAGGAAATACTTTGATATCTGGAAGTCCTTACTGAATATTTATTGTAGTAAATAAATACCTAAATGTAGGGAAAAGGTTGGAGACAGAGAGTCTAAGAGCTGAGACCTGTTCTTTTCAGCAGAGAAGGGAGATGTGGTAAGTATGAATGGTGTAAACTTTCCCCAGAAAAGAGGAAGAGAAAAAAAAGTTGAAGGAGCAGAATGCCTGATTGCTTATCATGGGTCTCCTGTTGCCCAGGAGCAGAAGACGACCCTGCTTGTGCCATAATCAGGTGTATTCAAGATTCTCACACAGAAGAAACACTGTTTTCATTCCTCATCAAGCCCCAAGCTGCCAGATAAGGAACAAATTCAATGTATTCCAAGCACAGCACAATCTGTATTAGCAGTGGTCTTAATAAAGTCTAGTCAGCAATAAACCCTGGTAGTCAGAAGTGATTTTCCCTGAGTGTCCTGATTAGGGAATGCTGTTCAATTATCTGGATTCCAACAAGCAGCTGGCATACATGCTGCAGTATAAACTGCAGAAAGGGAGAGTGAGGGAGAGGTCTTTAATTTTCTTCAAGTCAGTGTTGAATCAAAACAGATGGAGTGTATAATCCATTAGCAATACTCTTGATTAGGTAAATATAGTTATTTGGCAAAGAGGAGGCGGGCAGAGCAAATGGAGAGGAATTTCCTTGTGGGTAGGCTTTGAATGTAGGAATATTTGCTGTTACTGCTGGCCAAGGTGGAAGCATGAAGTGTAAATCCAGTGTCAGAATGAACCTTTCTGTGACTTGCAAGGCTGCTCTGGGGGAGCAGCAGGGTTTGGCCAAGTCAGTTCCTTGAGGAACCTCATGTTCTGTGTCACACTGACTGTGTTAGAGATGGCAGATTGGACAGTCTCTTCGGTCCAGAGGGCACAGGTTTAACTCCTTTCCTGGGGTGCATTTTTGCAGGGACTGCAAACCAGGATGCACTTTTTGGACAGAGTAATTGAAGATCTTCTGAACAGCTACGAGCTGGTGAGATGGGTGGTGGAGGCACCGCAGAGTTGCTGGGGGGAGTTCCACACCAGTGGGAGGTCAGTGTTCTTCCAACCCTGTTTTCAAACAGGGTTTGCAGTGACACTCAGCCTGCACTCACTGTCAAGGGGCAGTGGAAGGACTGACCTGACAAGCTGGTCAGAGCCCAGCAAGACCTTCCAGTCAGAAGCCCCTGTGATTGCCTGTATGGATGCAGGGGTTTCTGTCGTGGCACAGACTGCAGGGGACTGCTGGGGACAGCATTAAATCCAATGGCCTGGACTCTGGGGGCACTGTGGGGGCAAGAAGTCCCTGGGGACAGGACAGGAACGACTGTCACACCCAGAGCACAGCTGAGGGTGCTGGCATGTGCCTTGTGCTAAATTCAGGGGTGTTTTTGTATGCACAGGCACTACATTTTGTGCCCTGGGTGGGGGCCCAGGCCAAACCAGTAATCCAGGGAGGGTCTCTTCAGGCCTGGCACAGTGTACATGGAAGACTGGCATGGGGTATCCCTGCCCCTACATCTGAGCCCTGGGGATGGCACCAGAACTGTTGTAATTTGTCGAACTCTGAAGTGCGTTTCTGTGACTCGAATTTTCATCTTGTTATGTCAGTGCAAGTATTTGACTAACAACAGTTGGAAATGGTCACAAGAGCAGCACATGGACAGGTGATGTTTACCTGCAGACCAAGTGCTGCCTACCCTGATATGTCTAAATCTGTTCCCCAGGTAGAGCCTAAACGGTACATGGCAAACAAGAAAGGAACCGAGTGCCTGGGATGGACGTAGAGGCTTCTCTGTTTTGTTTCTCCTGTGGGGACAGGAGCTGGATGTAAGCTGCTGTGCCCAATACACCAGAAGCAGCACTGAACAGAGCTTTGGGTTAAGTCCTGCTTTGGTTTTGTGGCAAACTCTTTGACAGAGGCACCTGCTGCAATGGACAGTCCCCACATGAGCCTCTGTATGATGGGGCAGAGGGGTGACTGCATCTGCCCAGGCTGTTAATTCAGGGCACAGCCTTGTCTTGTGCTGGAAAAGCTGGCTCTGCTTATTGATAAGAGCTGGACATGGGTGCTGGACAGGTTGCTCATAAAAAGCCCTGTTGTATTGAGTTTAATACAATTTTTAAAATAGATTTTTGAAAAAAAAAAAAATTTACTCCCTTTCCTCCAGCCAAACAGTTTCTCACTTACACAGCTCTTTTGGGGTGGAGGGGGATCAGTCTTGGGCATAAAGCATGTACAGTCTCCTGCTTAAATATGTACTCTGAAAAGCAAACAGGGGAGGGGAGTGTAAAACTCCTTATTGGTTGAGGAGGCCATAGCCACGTCATGTATTTATTCTTTCTGGCTGCTTCCTTTTCCCCTTTTAGTTGTCTCCTAGGATTTATTCTCATTTTCCAAACCTGACCAAGTTCAAACAGCCAACTGTAGGAAAGCAAATACGTATTTCTATGGCATTCAGCTGGGCTTTCTGTGTCAAGCTGTCTACTTTATAGCTCTTTCCTTAATAAAGATCCTCTGGTTGAGAGGCTTGAGAGTCCTATAGGGGTTTGGAATTCATTCCCAGCTCCAAAAGAGACCCAGACAGAGCTCTGTACTTGGAAGTAGTATTGGTCAATCACTTTTCCAAGTGCTTACTATGAAGTATCAGTGGAAAACCTAATCAAATGAAGAAAATTGACATAAAAACATCTTTTATAAGTAGTGGTTTTTTATAAGAGTTGAAAAAAAAAGACCTAAAAGGTAGATTTATATAAAATATTTTTATTCTTTTTTTAACAGAAGTACTTCAGTTTAGGGGTTACTCCAATACCAACACTGGCAGATAGGAGGAATTCTTCCCTTTCCCTTCTAGCTTTTCAATATCCCAACACTTGAATACAGGAAGTGAAAAACATGTTCTAAGCAACACCATTAAAACCTCAGTTATCAGCCCCAAAGCAATCAACAGGACAGACAGGGGTAAAGAACAGCAGAGGTTTTAATGATGTCAGATCTTCTTGTTGCCACTGCACTGGGAAACTCCCTGTGATCTTAGGTAACATTCAGTAAAGAGTAACTCCCAATACCTCCTGTCACTTGGTATCAGTGCCACACAGAGTCATGGAATATTCTTGAACAGGTTATGGAAGAGTTGAATAAAAACAGTTCATATTTTAAAAAACGTTTTGGTTCATAAGACTGTGACTGGATATTTACTGCTTTGTACATGTCCCTTTCATTTCCATTACAACCCATCCCCCAATATCTAAATGAAAAAGAAATCTTAAAGACTTATTTCTCTACTATTTGTTTCCTAGTAAGGCAGTGAAATCTTCCTTTTAAAATAAAGTACAGGGCATTTCTCATTGTGAAGTCCCCACCAAGAGGACAAGCTGCTTGTAGCCAGAGATTGGAACACTGCCATTGCTTTGCCACAGAAGTGGCCTTTCTAGTCTGAGGAATCCAAAATTACTTTGTGACCTCTGTAATCCACATTTTCTATTTTTCATCATCATCAGTCTTACTAGTTACAGGACCAGGCCATCAGTGATATAATCAGAAGCAGGACTATTTCAATAAGCATCTCACTCCAAGGTGCTTTCTAGATGGAGCTGTCAAAATATTTTTCTTTTAAGGCCCAGTTGAGCACTAAGAGCAGTCATATGCACAGATCCAAAATAAGTGATTATTCCCTTTATGACTGTTATTCTTGGGTGCAAATAAATAGTGGCTTCCCAGGAAAACTGGAAGTAGTTCACATTGAGAATGATCAGTACCACGTGCATTTTGTATCGTACTGGAGAACAGGCACAGGACTCCTACAAGCACTGCAAAGGTATAGAACCTTACTGCATGTTTCTGGTTTCTTTCTGTACCAGTTGTGAGTTAGATGACTTTCTTAATAACAATTGAATAGAAGAGCATGGCCTCTGTTAACCAGAGGGAACAAAAACATCCTTCATAGCTTGCTAGATCTTATAATTTTTTTAAAAAAAAAGGATGCAGTGTGGGTTTTCAAATGCATACATTAACTATCAGAATGGACCAGCATAATTTAAAAAATAATTCTGTAACTGACATTTAATTCAAAAATATTTTCTCCTTATTCAACACCAAACAAGGCATTTTAAATGTTGTGCTGAATTTAAGAGGTTGCTTTGTTCTTGTCTTATAGCTTCTAATAAAATTTGGGGGAAAAAATAAGCACAGCTATAGTTCTAGATAGGAGAGGGCCATGTTTCACAGGAAGCTTCTCTTGTTCTGAGGGCTTTGGGCACATTCTTTCCTTATCCATCCCTGGATGGAAAGGTGGTGTACAGCTGCTACCCACCTAGTCCTGTGCTCTTCCATGTACTCCAGCAAGGCTGAAGTGGCTTGCAGCTGAACACAGAAAGGACAATCTCACCTGTGCTGGAACAGCTGTTTAAAAGAAGCTAATTGACAGTATGTAATTACTTCAATTTGTTGGCAGGAGCATTATTATGTTTTACAATAGAAAAAAGTCCTTCTACTGTAAGTCTGCTTATCCTGAACTGGAACAGTTTTGCTGGGAAGGGTAAGTCATCTCACCTGTAATTTCCAGAGTGCCAGGCAGACCACCTGAATTTAAAACCCCACAAAGTGGGAAATATCTAAGCTGGTAACTCTGTAAGGTCATGCTTTGCTCTCCAGCCCCACATGTTTGCACAGCTCTCCCACAGCAGAGGGGGATTATAAACTGTCCTTTCCTATACCTTCCCAGAACTAATCACCTTTGGTACCCACCAGAAGTGCAGGTGCAGTGACATGGGCCAGCCATGCCTGTGATGTGAGCTCAGGGACCCTGGATATTTCTCTTAATGTGCTTTCTTTGAGAGTTTGGGATGGTGATTTGGGCCCTTGCTTGAGCTGGCTGCACGAGAGCTGCCCCATCAGACAGTGTAAACACTCCAACTGGCATCTTTCAGATTCCTCCAAAATATGACAGGATGTATAAGACAATAATTCCAGAAGAATATCCTAAGTCAGGACTATCATTAGGTTGAGTGTCTTACAGCACAGAACATTTGCCTGTATAAAAACATGGGAGGCACAAAAGTAATCCCAGTTTGGATTTCTGCACAGGGAACTATATATTTTGTACTAGAGGTACTACTTTTAGTTCTTACATTTCAACTCTTCAACCCCTCAGTGTTACAGGGAGCAGACAATAATCCTACAGAATGAGGGAAATGAGGTTTGAGCTGCCTTTTTTTTTAATTGGTATGTTCATAACACAGAACTATGGCAGCATAAAAATGAAGACATGAATACAAATGATAGAACTAGCCCAAGATAATTAATCCCTGCAAGAAGATATTTTCTTGCCTGTGCACAGAATGAAAACAAATGCAAGTGAAATATCCAGAAACCTCAAAATCAAAAGCAAAAAGGATGATCAAAGGACCAAATGGGAACTAAGGCTTAAGACCCAAGAACTCCAAAGTTTTTATTGATGTGACAATGTCTCTGAAGAAAAATAAAGTTGATGAAATTTACATGATGATAAACTTCCAAGCTTCCACAGATTTTTCATAAGCAAAAAACATTCATGAATCAGTGAACCACAGCCAGAGTAAAGCCCTACCAGTTTTGCAGACTGATTTAAACTTTGAGCAGGAAGGAAGGGAGTGTACTTTGATTCAAGTCAGATGGGCTAGGATGATCTCAGCTGCCAAATTCCATGTTCTCCTCACTTTGTAAGCTTAGGCATTTGTATTTGGATGGGCATTTAAATAGATTGCAGCTTTACACAAGCCAAACCATCAAAAGTTGGGTGATAAATGAAGACAGGAAATAGAAAAATCAAAATAATGCTGGATTTGTTACAAAATCAAGGACAGACTCAACAAATCTGAGAAGTTTTTCCAACAATTTGAAAACCTGCAGATGGAACAGTGTCCCAAATTCAAGGCATAATTCTAAGCCTTATAACATTACCTGGAAAAATTATCTCCATTAGATGAGGTTAGGACGTATGTCTGCAATTCCCAGACTCTCAAGTTAGATCTGAGACAGGCTTGATCTTCATCAGTGGTTGAGACAGTTGAAGGAACAGGCTGTGGCTTTTCCAGTGGATTTTGAAGTTTTGTTTCTGAAATACTAAATTCCATCATGGGCTCTTTCATCTCCACCACAGGTGCAAAAAACCAGTAATGCTAATTCCAGCAATCCAGATCCTATTTCATATGCAGAAATTAACCCAAGGGCAAGTAAAAAAAATGCATACATCATCCCATTCAATTACTCAGCAGTTTTGCAGACATACTGGAAAAAAACTAGCTTTCAATATAAAAATTGTCTATGAAACAGTCTGACTTCAATTTGTCTGCATGGATCATAATTCCACGTGTGCTGCTGGATCTGTAAAAGAGGAGAGAAAAATGAGCACTCAGTTTCAGCTGCCTTGAACTGGCAGATTGGTTTGAAAACCAGTATAAACCCCCAAGAATAGTTCTTTGCAGGGCACCAGTGCCCGAAGGACAGTTCACAGCCATGGTGTACAGAGGTGCTTCTTTAAGGGTTAAGATAAGGCCAAGCTCACAAAACTGCAGGAACAGTGAGGGTCTTTAGCAGAACTGAACAAGTCTGTTCTCTGCCTTTCAGAATCATGTGAAGTTACACCCATTACACCACCTGATTATTTAACAGGTCCTCATCCAAGCCTGTGCACGGTACAAGTGAGGGAGGACACAACAGCAGTCCAACAGGCAGGGAGAAAGTCAAAGAAGCAGGAAAACAAAGATTACCATGTGTGTGTTGTCCTGGCATCTCAGCTGGTGTTCCCATTTCTTTTTCCTTCTGGAAAAGGCTCTGGAGCAGTTTGATTTCTTGATCATAGTCCTGCCATTCCGGAACTATACGCATGGCTGCTTGCAGCTTGGGCTCTTTGGTCATGGGGTTGTTACACTGCAAACAGAACACATGGGCTTTTCAGACACTTCAGGTGTACAAAATGTTTCTGCACTGAACAGAGATATGCTTCCCTCTGCTGGGATTAATCTGGTGGGGGTGAACATGTGTCTGTATTTTAGCTAGAGAACAGCATAAAGCCTCTTTTCAAATTCATAATAATGTCACTGCTCCAGGTAAGAGAAAATACATGTTTTCAGCACTCAAGTTTTTAACTTCAGCTTCTGTAAGTCTCAATACAGGCTGAGGTAGGGAAGTGCCTCTAAAATTGGTCACTGTATTTCATTATGATGAAAGAGTGAGGAAGCCACCCTGCACTCACCAGATCAATGGTTTTTGCTCTCTTCTTGGAGGAATCATCACACCATGTTTCACACCACAGCCACTCCTGTGGGAGGGATTTAATTGGCACCTGGTGGATCATGTTGTTTGGCAAATCCTGTTGTGCAGAACAAGAGTTAGTAGCCATTTCCACAGGGTGCAGGATGGGAGAAGCAACTCCCCTCCCAACGAGACAGTACTGAGAAGGTTAACTTTTGTAAAGAGGTTTGGCTTTTTTTTTCCCCCAGTGCAAATATAAAGTGATGAATCCACCTCTCATCCCATTCCAAACAAAGTCCTTTGGAAAAAGCTTGTGTACTACAACTTCTGATCTTACTTTGTTGAAATTTAGTTATTTAGCAAACAGTACTAAAGCAGTAATATGAGTCCAGTATCAAATCTGAACTGAACCAGTTTGGAAGACTAGACTTGGCTGATTAAACCATTGTGTTATTTTTTCCATCCATCACAGTAAAAGGCTTATCTCCAGGTTATTAATCTGTGCACAGTAAAGCAGTCAGAGCTGGGCAGCTCAAGAAAGAAGTACCCAATTATGTTAGGTATTTGTTTGTATACTGGAAAATTTGATTGTTTTAAGACATTGAAGGGAAAGGTGTTGTTTGCACCCACCAGTTATATTTGATGCTATCAATACCTGCCTCATTTGAAGGCAGGGTATAACAGGACTGCCACTGGCATCTGGCTGGGATGAAAGTTTGGCCAAGAAAAGAGAGGTGCTGACCTGCCACCATACCCCAGTAAGCCAAAACCAACACAATAAAACACACCTGATCAAGGTTGGACAGACTGTTGGGATCCTGACTGAGACCCTGGTACTGTCCTCTGAGTCGATCTCCAGCTGCTATCTTTCTGAACTTCTTCAGATCCACAACATACAGAGCACTACAGGAGATGGTGCAATTAGTAATGACATTTCACTGGGGGTAACTCACTGCAGACCCCGAGACACAACATGCTAAAACAATCTCATGGTAGCAGCACATCAGATGATCTATTACAAGGCAGGAAAGCAGTTCTAACAAGGTTGTGGCACGTGCAAAAAAGAATTTTCAACAAATCTATCTTAGCTTTGCAGTCCCTTCTTCCAACATCTGTTATTAACAAAGGAAGACGTCTGTTAGTTAATGCTTCAGTTCTTCATCTGTAAAAGTTGTAGCATACTGAAAACAACTTCAGTGTCCCTAGAGCTTCCAAGGCCATGCCACCTTAAAGAGGCAACAGTAAGCAAAAAGTGGTTCATGCAGTATCACACACCTCAGCTAATTTTCTGCTAAGTCGAAGTAGCAGCAAAAACTTTCCTTCTCTTTTTTTGAAAAAAAAGAAAAGAAAAAAAAAGAATTCTTTGGTACCTGATGTGGTATTTTCTTCCAGCTAAATGACTTGCCCAGTATCCTGATTTCCAGAACCTGTAGCCATCCATTTCTCTTCGGCTGTCACAGAAGGGAGTGTATCCATAAGGAGCACCATCGAGATTGAAATCTCTCAATTCCTTCAGATCTGTGCGCACAATCTGAAGGGAAGGGACATTTTATTTTTATTTCTAGGAGCCTGCCATGGGTTATTTGGCAATGCTGGTCAGGATTCAATTCAAACTGAGCAAACAGCTAAAGGAAGAATTACCTCTTATATGTGGCAGTCTTTAGCATCATGTGTAGGTAGAACAAAAACACAGTACAAAAGGTGTTGTCTCCCCTGCCCTTAGAGCTGGAGCAAATAAAACAGAGCTAGAAATAATCTGATAGGGGTTGGTTTGACAGCTGAAGTGAAAAACTGTTAATATGCAGCAAGAATTCTCACTGTATGTGAACTCTACTGTGATCCTTTGTATCCTTCCCTCTTCGAAGTTTGCAGCCCCTTCAGGGATGAAGGCTTTTTAAGGTCTTTTTGACACAGATGTGGCATTAACACTACTCTAAAAATACCACTCTGATGGGAAAAAATACCTTAATATCTCTTACAAACAGAGAAAAAACTGTCTAAAATAAGAACAGCATAGCTGGAAATTTATCCTAGGTGATACATCAGCATAAATTGTAATGGTTTGAGCTGGTGTGGGATCACACTGTACATATGCCAAAAACCCTAAGGCAGTTTGCACTCACATGTTGCTAATCTGTACTCCTCAGATTCATTTGTATTTTTGAGGGAGTAGTATTTTTGCAGTCCTGCCTGTGCATGTTTCCTGTGCTTTCCACCCGTTCAGGAGTGAGCACACACAAAGCCTTATGGTCTGTTTGTTCTGCAGCAGGACGTGGCCTTATGCACAAGGGATTCACCTTCTCCTCCTCTAAAAGCTGCTCAGATGTGGCCAAGTTAAAAGCAGGGGCCTGGGAGGGCAGGGTGTTTGGTGACTTAGGAAAATACTATCTGTGGTAAGTGATCTGCAGGGTGGGAGAACAGACCAAAATGGAAAAATAGAAGAGTGAAATGAGAAGCTATTTGGCAAACTAGCTGGAATCACAGTGAGGGAACAAGGAATCAGACAACATAAAAGACAGGCCAACAAAACCTATCTTGGTGGGAACAGGCACAAAGCCCAGCCCTCACTGAAGCATGTTGTAGTTACAGAATAAACCTCCAGTCATACCTGTGAAGGGCTCAAACTTGCAAACCTTCCAACAATATGGAAATTGCATTCAAAAACATACTATAAAAAAAAAAAAAAGAGAAAGAAAAAAGGAAAAGATCAAGTAATTTCAGCCTCTGTGTTACCTGATCAGCATCCACAAACAGGATTTTATCCACAGCTAATGGGAAGAGCACATCTAGAAAGAGGATCTTGTAACCCCAGATGATTCGCTGTTTCTCTGTTTGTTGGTGGAGCCAGCGTGGCCATTTATACTGGACAAGCTCATACTGGAAATTATACTTCTTGGCCATGTATGGGATGAACTCCTGCAGAGGAAGGGGAAAAAAGCAGCTTATCTCAGTTCTTTGTTCCTCTGCAGGAAAAGAAAAGCGCATCACAAGAGATAGAGTTCAGTCTAAGGCACAGAATATTAAAAAATGAAACACCACAAAGAAAATTAGTTTCATTGTTACTTCACACAAAGACAGAGCCCCAAACTGAACAATCAGTACAAACTGTAAAGCCAGCTGTCGTAAGACAACTAAATATTTTGGAATATTTCCGCATGCAATTCCTTATGAGCCGGTTTAAAAGAATGCATTACTCAAATCATAAAATTTCACAGATGGAAGAATTATTTAGGAGTATACAAAGCAGCATAAGTGGGAGTAATAAAATGAGAGAAAAGAATTAGGAGAATTTTTTTACTGGAACAAGTTGTCCCATTGTTACATCAGCTGACATTCTCATCTGAGGCATTCCAAGGGATGCTGGTACAGCACAGCCATTGGGAAGGGAGGGAGAAGCAGGTTGTGGCATCTATTCCCCATCATTGAATAAATTTCTAATTAGTAACAAACCTTGAATGTAGGTGATAAGTAGTTCTTCAGAAACCAAAACTTTAAAGGAGTCTTGGTATGTTTCAGCACAGACAACATCATTATGCTATCAAAAAAAAAAAATAAATGAAGCAGTTACAGGAAAAGCTGCCACCCACTACAGACAAACTGTGTAACAATTACTAATTGCTGGTTTACATGATTAAACTGTTTGCAATTTTGTGTCAGGTAACTAACCTTCACACATGAAGAAAAAGTGGGTAGCTTCAACCTATTGTAAATTGCTTGATTTTATCTACAAAATTACTAACCTCCCACATCTGTATATTTTAACTTGTTAGAGAATATATGACCTGTTGCCTTTCACAATCCTTTAAGAATAGAAGTTCAGATTCTTTTTGCAAAGCAGCTATGACTGTAACTTCTTAACAATACATTAGTTATATTGTAGTGAGAAAATTCAGGACAGCAACATACCATCTATTAAACTAAGTCTATTTTGAACTTATGAATATTCTGCAGACAAAAGTTCCTATGATACAGTAGATTTTTTTTATACTCTTGCAAATGCTACCCATTTTCCTTGTGCAAAGCAGGTCACATTATCACTTGACATCCCTGGATTATAAATTCTGAACTAACCGTAGGAATCTCTCATATAGATGTCCTGAAGCCACAGAGAATATGTTTAGTACATCATCCTTATCCTGTTTCACATCTTCATTCTTTTGTCCTCCTGTGAATCCCCTGAAAGGACAAATATGGTTATATGAAGGACAAGACAGCAAGGGCCAGGTGTTCAGGAAAGGCTGCAGACCCAGGAAATGGCTGCAGCCTTGGTTTAATACAGTTGGTCTGTGGGGTTCAGTGCTGTCCAGGGCATCTCCCCCAGGACACAGTGCTGTGCACACAGACATGGCAGGCCCAGCAGCTCACAGATGAACACCTTTTGATTGAGAGAGTGCTGGCTGAGGTGCAGCTCCTGGGAAGGAACAATGTTTTCAGGCTCCCAAGTAGCAGTGGGGGGAAGGAAGAGGAAGGGGAAAGTGCAAAGCAGGAGCCCAGTTCTCTAGAAACAAAGGAGTCCTATGAAAGATAGCCCTAAATTCAAGCAGTCTTAATAGACAGCTGTGGAATATCACAGACATAATGGCTTTGTCAAATAGCTTTACAGTTTCAAGAGACTCGCAGGTTATCATTGAATTAGTTTTACCATTTGAGAGATTCCCAAAATCCAGATTCATTCTCACTGGTGCCATCACTTAGTAGATCTTCATTCATCATATCGAGCTTTTTCTGAACCTGTAGGGCAAACATGGCTTTAGTGAGTGGATCCATATATTGGGCAAATGTTATCCTGACACTGGTTCTGTTTGTACCTGTTTGAATTATGGCCCATGAGCTGACAGGTAACCTAAAAGCTATCTGTGAAAACAGCTTAGTAATGAACTGACATTTTCCAAAGGGATTCCACAGCTGCTTTTAGACACCAAAGGCATGTTAGTCTGAATGGTTAAAATGCTTTCCTAAGAGGTGTTCAGTGAGCAACCTTGATGATTGAGGCTGGCAAAGGAAAACCCTCAAAGAAACCAACACACACACCTCAAAGAAAAAAAAGAAAACAAAGAAAAAAAAAGACTTCAAAGCAGATACACAGGCAGTGAATCAGGAGAACATTCCAGAATTACTCAGGTACAAGCAAATGCTGTCAGGAAGAGTGAACTGGTTGTGTTATAGCCATCACTTATCTATCAGTTGTCCTCCTTAAAACTTCTCAGCTTTGTCATTACCTGGCTGGCAACCCTAAGAGGCAGTAGATAAGTAATTTAACATTTTTATCTTTTTAAAAATGTATTCTCACCCACTCTGTGTCAGACTGATAGAAAATGTATTGCCAGACAAATAAAATTTATCTGTAACAAATAAAATACTGGCTCAATGGACACACAGACACAAAGATGTCACGTAAAACTGCTTTTTCCTGAAGTTAGAAGCACAACTAAGTCAGGAAAACATGAGTATAATTGTTTCTCAGGGACATACAAAAGGAACAGCACTCACAAGTCATTCTCTCCTGTATCAAAAGCCCAAATCAATCTACAGATTGATCACTGATACCGTAACGTGAGCTTTGTGTGGACTGACTCAAGTGTGGGCTTGTGGGAAGGGAGATCAGGCTTCAATCAGTTTCTTCCCTGCTGGTGGTCAAAGAGTCTTTTTTAAGAGCAACTCTAGTTTTTAAACTCACCTTCACTTTAATAATTTTGCTCTTGAAGTTATTGAGAACGATAATAACTTCGCTAGCCTCAGGCGGAGAGTCTGTGCCATCGTGGCTGAAAAGACAGTAAAACACTCACCTTTACTACAAAGCTTTTATTTCTTCTGCACATTTTTCTACACCTATTAAGCCCTAGCACTGTGAAACAGGTTTGAGATATGTGACAAAGTAACAAGTACACGTATTTCAACACACTTACTGGGTTTTCTAATTAATTGCATCTTGCATAACTTGTGTTCAGTATGAAATGTAACTTGCTGTTTAATTTGCTGTTCAAGTCACTACACTTTGGCAAGGGAACTGTTAGATTCACGTATTACAATGCCTACCTACTTGAGAAGTTTCACAGGAAAAAGACTGAAGTATTTCTTATACTGTCCTACCTGTAGATCCTGTAAATATCTTCAGATCTGCCCTTTCTCAGTCTTAGAGTCCATGCACCAGGATTGGCTTTTAACTGGAAGTAACCCTGGAAAGTGAAAAGAATATTTGTTAGTTTCCAGAAAATGCAAATGCAGAAAAATTTAAGTCATGTATTTTTACTCACTGTTTTATACCTGAAAAGTTATTTGCAAGCCAGCTGATTAACATAACCTTAAGGCTTTAAACCCCAGAGGACAGGGAAAAAAACCAAAAAATTTGATACAAAATTCAAAACAGGAGTATGTAGAGGTGTAGCATTATTTGTTAGATGAGAGAAAATCTTTCAGAGTGTTCTGATGGGAACAGTGCAATTCCAAAGTCTTTTTCTGCAAAAGCTTGCCTTCATGAAGGGGTGAGGGAATTTCAAAGCACTAGTTGGTAACTACACAGCAGTACACACCAAAATCTAAAGGAATTCTGAAGCTGAACAGACTGGTATTTTATCTACAGCAGGAAACAGTAACATAATTAATATGTTACAAGCTACCTCTTCTACAGAACTTAAAAAATTACAACGTGAAATTCAAATATTGTATTCTAGTTGAAGCTTCAGATTCCAGATCTGAATATTTTTCTATGGTTTAGATCATTACACCTATAGAAGATATCAACAGCTTCAGTGGCCCATCCAGTTTTGTACTGTGGCCCCAAATGCTTGCACTTCCTATGTAAGCCAGTCTACTATAAAAACAAAATTAAAAAATATTTCAAAAAAAGGCACAGGGCATGTTCCTGGTCTCTTGATGCCCCTGCACAGTACAGACACTGAGCTGAGGAAGAGAACTCCCAGATACAGCATTGTACCCTGTGGTACACACATTCTGGTTTAGCTAATTAGAAAAAGGACACCTGTGAGCCATGAAGCTTTACTTCCCAACATACACACACACAGTGTGTTCACATGTAAAGTAAGGGACACATTCCTTTCTACAGGCAGAAATACTACATCATTCTAGGATACACTCTGGCTAAGAAAAGGCACAGACAAAGAGAAAATGAGGGTAAGAATTTAAAAATAAGTATTTAGCATCAGTGAATATTTTTTTCTATGTTTTTTCTTTAATACCTTTAAAGATTAAAAGGCAATTTACTCCAGTTTTTCAGTAACATTACATCTCATGAAAACATTCCAAAGACTTACTTCCTTAGCCATAATATCAGTCCATTACCTCTCCCACGGCCCAGTGTGGAGACTGAGAACAGACTGAGCCCTTATGCTGTGACCTTACAAAGGCAGCTGCAGGGACCAATCATATGCTTGGATTTCCAGCACCTTTTCCTGACTAAAATAAGCAATTCCCATTCTTTCACACTTCCTTTGCTTTCTACAATGTTGGCTATACTTGCTGACTCTCTCTGTTTGTTCCACAGATCTCCTGAAGAAATGGGTCCCAAAACAAGACAGCCATCCACCTGAGGCTCACAGTACCAGAGCAGATGGCCTAAGGGGTACCACATCTAGGAAAAACAGCTGTCTGACCTTCCCTGGAAAGAGGCTGCTTAGCAATACTGGCAGCATTTTAAGGCATTCCAGAGGACCCTTCTCAGCCAGCTGAAGGGAAAAGAGCACATCCTGAAGAAGGTCAGAGACAGTACAAACACTGCGAGGTTTCAGCCAGTGTTAGAAGCAATGTGGTTCTGATGTACTTGGAGGCAGCTGTGGAGTGCAAGCAACAACCCATACCCACAACCCACACCCCAGAAAATCCTCAGGGGTTTGTGCAAGTGGCTGTGCTGACTGGAGCACCAGTGAGCTGTTGCCCACTCCAGTGGAACACTTACCAAGTTGGCCATAACGATGGTATCAACGATGACAGGGCTGGTTGAAGTCCCCAGTGTAAACTGGAGTCCTCGAGGGGGCTGCCCAGTTGTAATGTCATAGCAGTGGCCTTCCAGCAGCAGGTACTCCAGTTCATATTCTGCAGCTACAACACTATCCACCTGGAAGGAACAGATATTGCTGGCTGCAGCACTAGCTCTGAAGTGCCAATTTTTAGTCCTTTAGCCATAATTTTACCAGAGTAATTTTATCATTAAACAAATATCTAGAAAGCCTCCAAGATCTCAGCTCCTTCTAGCGACAAATTTCACACAAATACTGTTAAGAGTGGCCCTGACCAAATGAATTTGAATCTCAACTGGTAATATGCTAGGATAAGAAAAGGGAAGGATTGTTGCTCTACTCCACAATTTTATTTTTTTTAACATTTACCAGAGAATGTACTCTGGCATTTCATAAAAGGTATATGACAGGCTCCAGAACTTTGACTGTAAATCTGTTTAAAACTGGTCTCACCTAATACTAACCATCAGAAATAAGCATTTTGTTTTGCTTTGTGTTACTCATACAGTGTGTAAGGTACTGTCAAGAAACATCACTTTCTTTTTCTCTACACAAAACTAAAGTGCCAAGAAAAGAAGAATTAAAAAAACACCCCCCACAAACCCAAAAAACTTGGGTCCCTACCAGGCTAAATTCAGATGTAGCCTGAGGACAGTACATAAGCAGAATATTAGAATATTAGCATCTTCTCTCATGCACATCCAAAAGGACAGTTTAATTGCTACAGCACCAACAGACTGGATATTGGGAGCTGGAAATGGTGCACCTGCAAAAGTAAAGCTGCTGTTTATTTGGAAGCTCAGGATGGCACCTTGAATGCCTGAAGCATTTTATCTCCCCCTCTCTCAGGCTTTCAATTAATCTAAGGGGTGGGCTTGAGAATCAGAGGCTTGAAATGTGTAGCAATATCACTGGTTCATTAACAGCTTTACAGTTAAGAGATGAAAAGCAAAAAAAGTCCTAAACCCAGACAATACCAAACCAAAACCCAAAGCACACAAAAACACACCCAGTTTCCTAGATTTCTGAATAGCTAGTACAGGATTAGCAATATCAGAATATACCACAATAATGCATCATATTCCCAAACAATATCAGAGAGATGCAAAAGTAAGAGGAGACTAACAATAAACATTCAGTGAGAAAGGAACCCATGTTTGTAATGACCACAAGGCTGTACAGACTGCTGCTTTTCCAGAGGCCTATTTATAAGGGGTTTGACAGTCTCAATACACATGCAACAGACAGGTTTTTCCTTATTTATCCCCATGTATGCAGGGCAGCACTGCCCAGATCTATAGTTTAACAGTGTGCTTCAAGGCCTGTTCAAATAGCAGTGAGCCCCTGAACCTACAGCAGCTGAGCAGATTTCTGCTGCATGGTTTTACTCTTGTACTGATACTGCATGTCCTTTTGTGGCCACAGGAACGTTTGCCAGAAACAAAAGCTGGGAAAATGAACAGGTGCCTGAAACCAGCTTGGTGGCTTCTGGGAGCAAGGCAAAGGTCCTGCTTCAAGCCTACAGTATTTCTGAACCTCTGGTTCAGGCATCCACGTGCAATTGAGAACAGCAATCTTGCTCTTGGGGAGCTTAGGTTTCCCTGCATCCCTCTTAGAATTTAGAGGTCTGCAAATATCCACAGTTCTATGTTTACTGGCATTTTAAAATTCTACATTTCTTTCCCATAACAAAAATAAGCCCTGGAAAAACACCACCATTTAAATGCAGTAGTAGGAAAATACTGGTTTCTCTTACCTCCTCTAAGTAAATATTGTCAAGGTCATAGGGGGTTCTGACAGACTCCACCATCCAGCTCTCGGGGGTATTTAGGTTCAGAGTGAACAGTGGAGACTGGGGCATATCCAAAAACTTGGCAATTGGTCCTGGAGCAAAGTTATTCTCTGCTGTGAAGGAAATCTCTGGCTCCAAAACGTAGCGATAAAAGCTGAAATTTTGGAAAGAAAATGTTAGAACATATTTCTGCCAAACTTTGTTAATATTTCACTCTCACTGAGTTTGCAGATGGCATCAGCTTTCCCTGGCCTCCAATGTCTCCAAGGCTTTGTCCAAAGCAACATAGGTTGTGTTGACCTTAGAACAGGTCAGAATTTCCATATTGAAGGACCAAACAAGAACATGCAAGATTCAATCATTAAGATTAGTAAGTTATTTAATTTTTTATATATATGAATAAAGGCACCCAACTTGTAAACCAGCAGAACTACCTCGTGCTGTCCACAAATTCCCAGATTCTCTGTGGGAAATTATGCTATTGTATAAATGATCTCAAAGCACTTATTGAGACTTCCTATAGGACATTTGACCATTTCTCCTGTGCTTGCACATTCCAACAGGTTTTACTCCTCTCTCTCTTTAACCCTGGCATGGAATTGCTTACCTTTTCAGTGGCATGTCAGAAAGTTTGGACTGGCAGTTCATAAACACTCTCAGGTTCATATTTATCAACTGGTTCAAAACCTAAAGTAATGAGAAAGAGACATCCCTTAAAATGCTAATGAGGAGAGCTGACCAGTGCTTTTTTAAACAGGACCTCAGGGAGGCATGTTACCTGCTCGTTCCCAATCCTCCCTTCTCATGATTTGCTTTACCACACTCAACTTTTAATTGGTGGTTTTAAGAAGAGTTACCTGCTCCTCCCATTGCAGACATTCTTTATGGCATGCTGAGACTTTCTTCCTCAAGAACAGAGTCATTGCAAACTAAACTGTTCAAACAGTGAAACTAAAAGCTCTCAAGACAATACCTGAGCACAGTTTTGTTAGTGTGTAGTCTAGCCTAACTAGTTTTTCCACCAATAAATGTATTGTGCAATTCAACTCTTAGAAGGCCACTGGTCACCACCCATTTAAGGAGGAAGATGAACATTTCAAAATGACAGAACTGAGACAAACTTTTGAAGTGCATCACGACACTGCCCACATACCAAAAGTAACGGAGCAAGTCTTTGAGCATCTCTGGTCACAGGATCAACAATAGCCACAACATCAAAGTATGTCTCCCCCTCTTTTGGTCTCAGTTTAACTGCACTAAACAGAAGAAAACACAATTCTGAAGTTTCAAACATACAGATAAACATATGAAGAACACTACTATCCATCTCTTTCTGAACTCAAATTGCTTCTTAAATGCTGTGCACCTTCTGAAACTAGACAGAGGAAAAAATAGGTATATACATATATGTGTATAGAGATAGGTAGGCAGATAAAATTAATTTCTGGAATCTTTTCTTCCTGAAAACTCTTGGGGACTTTCCTATTGCTACTTAGAGTTTTTTTAAGAATGAAATGCAATATAAAACAATGAGAAAATTGAAAGACACAGAAAAGCATATTGTTCAGGAAATGCCCGAAATTCTATACCTGTACTGTTCTTCAAAAAAATGATACTCAATCCTTGCCTCTCCTTTAGGCTGAGCAGAAAGAAGAGCATCCACTTTCATTACCAAGTCACTTGCCCTGAAAAGAAGGAAAAGAAAGGTTTGCAGATATTAAAAAAATGCCTGTACCTATCACATTTCTGCCAGTCAGCAGCAAAAGAGAAGGCAGATGAAATTCAGATACACAAACACTTTTACTACCTCTCTACACAAGCTCTGAAGAATTAAAGATATTTAAGGGTTAATCCACCAGTAATTTAAACAGGTTGCAGCCTTATTACTGAGGGTGCCAAAGGGTTTAACTCTAACAAATACAGAAGAGCTGTATTTTTAGGGGTATTTTAGCATTTTAGGGGTCAACTATCTTACAGGCACTGCATTCCTGAACTGCACCAACCTCTCAAACCCTTGTTCCACAGTGATCTTCCCAATTTACATTGCAACTCTAAGCAGTAGGAAGCAACTCTGTATGTGGAGAAACTTTTGAGAGAGAGGGGTCCTATCATAAAAGATAATTCTTTTGACAACTTCTCCCTTTTTATTATTCCCATCAATTTTCAGTCTTGTATTTTAAGAATATATTCCATCTTGAAGATGTAAAACCTCTTGAAAGTTCAATGAAAATTGATTTGTGCATCGTGCTTTTGCCAAGAAGCAATACTGTAACTTAAAGGTCTGTCAGCTTTTCCTGAGTTAAGTCAGTCTCACAGACTTACAGCTGTTCAAACCCACAAGCCTGGTGAAATCTGCCAAGTTCTACAGTGTTTTTCCAATGCAGTAGATAATTTCAAAAGCTTTTGAAAAACTTTTGCAGCATTCAAACCTACAAAAAACCCAAAACCCACTGTTCTGTCCAAAAGTAGCCTGTATTCAAACTACTTCCAACATAGCAATGGATGCAAAAGTGTTTGGAATGCTGTTAAAACCTGTTCTCCTAGGATTCAGAATAACACAGGACTTCTGCAGAACAGACCTCATGCTTAACATAATTGACCACCAGCCTTTAACAATCAAGCAGCACCATAGAAAACTGTGATGCTTAATATGGGAGAAATTATCTCCACAGCTCTGAGCTCCAACACATGAACCAGGGGACTCCTGTTCTTCTGAACTCCAAGATGACTTTTGATTAGTTCACCTCTATGCTTTGTGCAATAACTATCTAGAGCTATGACTTCCATTTTCTCATCTCTGCTTCTTTTCCTAGTGTTTCTCTCTAAAAAGTTAAAAACAGTTTACATGATTCCATAGTACTGATAGGGAAATATATTACTACAATAACTTTTATGTTTATAAGCCAAGAAGCACTTCACTAAACCACAAACAAATTCAGAAAGTGTACTCCAGTGTCTCATTTGCTTCCCTTCTTTCTGCTTTTAAATCTACTGTAGTAACTTTACCCATGAGTTATTAAGCACTGACATATTAGAGGCACTTGATTTAAAACAGTGTGTCAGGTAAGATTTAGCCAGGGGAAAAACCCAGTAGTAGTCTGAAGGCCTTAGGATTAACGAGAAGTTAGGTTTCTCTGTCCTTTGGAGGAGCCAAAAGGTAATCCAGTGCAGAAAACATTCTGAAGAATAAATGCAGTTTGTACCACTTCATAACTCTTCTCCCAGCAGCAAACAACTAAACCTTGAATGGAACTTCATCCAGCTGAGCACAGCAGTCAATTTAGCCAGCCCCTGCACAAAGCATCACTACCCTCAGGATTTTTTCAGTCCACCTGTATCCCTCCTTGCCCCTAATCCAAGAATCCACCTCCTGAACTCCTCAGGTAACACTGCAGGCTGTTGCTGCCCTTGCTGCCGTGATCCAGGGACTAGCTCAGCAAGTACCAAAGCTTTTACAGTTTCATGTTCATTTCAGCAGTTCCACAGTAAATTCCAACAGACTCAGGTACTTTCCCAGTTTCTTGCTGCTCGTTAGTGAGGCTCCAGTCAACACAATTCCTGCAATCTCCAGTCCAAGGCAATGGACCAGCCATGGCAGGTTGTACTACACACAGATGATGCCTCAAGAATGATGAGCTGTGAGCACAGTAGTGCAGTCAGGGTGTCAGAACTGCCTCCTGAATCTGGGGGATAGTCACAGCTCCATACCTCCAGGAGATGGTGAACTACACAAAAGTCACTAAAAAGCAGTTTAAACCAAATAATTTACACTTTTTTCCCTTCTCCCTTGCCCTCTGAAGAGCTGAGTCTTGACCACAGGAACACAAGTGCAGCACCCACCCAGAGTGTACTTGACAAAGCTTTCTCCAGGCTGCAGACAGTCATGTTATCAGCCCCAGCACCTTTTTATAAGCCTCCTCATGTTTACTTACAGATCTTCTTCAAATCCCAGTTGCTGAATCTGAGATTTGATTTTCTGGCCCGATGTCTTCAGTATGATATTTTCAAGGAGATGAAAATCGTCCTGATTGAACATCTCACCATCCTCTAATGGGCCAATAATCTACCAAAAAAAAAAAAAAAGTAGAATCACCATTATTAGGTAAAGGCTACATTGAAACAAAATTCAAAGATGAATTTAAATAAATACTCCAGCCTAATCTCAGTGGGAACCAACTGTTCAGGCTAGTATTAATGTCAATGGCAGCAGAGTTTAACAGGTAAATCTAGCTATTTAGAGCCAGGAGTCCCAAACTAAGGCATAAAATGCATAATAAATTATATATGCAATACTACATCTGGAAGGGGCCAATTCCAGTAGTCTAGCAAGACTCCAGCAAATCTCTCTCCTCAAGCCTTCAGAAGCCTAAAAGCTACCTAGAAAACTCTTGCTGTTTTGCTAGTGAGAGAAATAGAATACCAAACTCACCACCTGAGACCTTTAACCCATTGAAGTATACAGTAACCACTTGGACCAGCATGGTTTTTTCCTAACTAGGAAGCAGATGACAAAAGAAAACACAATGCTGTACATAGTTGGGTTTCATTATTTGCAGTGAAATACTATTGTAATATCATTTATCTAATCTAAGATAAACTATCATAAAAAGAGCTGGTGACAGAGATCAAGGCACCGTAGTCAGGGCATTTTGTCCAGTGAACTGAAGCAGCACAATCTTTCAAATTTACCAGCCTTTTCCACCCCTGGCCTCAATTCACTGCCAGCATGAAAGGAACTCTTATTATTGAGAGATCTGAATTTGTACCAAACACCAACAACTAACTGCACACAGCACAAAGAAAAAGTCACACAGGTCTGAATAAATCCTAAAGGCTGCTGAGACTTGAAAAAGGCTGAGACTCCTGTGTCTGGTCCCTAGACTCTGCTGCTCAGGATCAGCTTCTCTCCCACATGTTCAGTCTCTCTTTTACTGTCTGCTGATTGATCTCACCCGTCCATTGCTGATCACAGCCCTCTGCCCCTTCTTCAGCTTTAGAACATCTCTGCAATACATTGCATGGGACAGAATAAAATCCACCTTGGGAGATTCAAAGGCTTCTTTGAAAATATTGGTATCCATACCCTGAAAGATAAGAATAATTGACATTGAAATAGGAGGAAATGCTGATTTCAGCACACTTTTTAAAATGCACCTTTTTGTTTATACTCAAGAACATCTTCATATTCTGCTAAAACTGATTCCTGCCCCCCTTTTCTTTGTGGTCTTAAGCCTAGTTTTTGCCTGTCACCTTCAAACATTATCCCAACTTCTACTGTGAAGGGTCACAGCTACTTAGACCACTTCCATTATTCTTAAGTGACTCTTGTCTAAAGTTTTTAAACATACTTAGAGAAATGTAATTTTTTCCTCAGCTTTTAAAAAAAAAAAATCCCTCTCTTAACCACTCAAGAAAAAACTGACTCACTTTAACGGATCCCTGAAGTCACATTTATTCTGACTTTTCAAAGTTACATAGCTTTGATGTGTGTGAGGATTTACTTTATGTTTCAATGGGCTGTTATATTTAGGTAAGTTTAGTTATCAGAGATTAAAAACACCAAGGCAGCAAACCCAGCAGTGTTACTCTCCATTGTTACTGCACCTTCTGCATATGAATATACTACACTAAAAAACTCACTGTAGGAGCAAGCAAAACACCTTATCCTTGCAAATGCCAACAGACATGCTTACCCCAACAGCAAATTCCAAGATGTCAGCTCCTGCCTCCAGTGCCTTCACAGTTTCTTCTTTTGCCATCTTGGTGATGAAGTTCTTGGCATTATTTGATGTTTGTGTCTGCAGAGCTGCCCATATGGCTTTAGCAACAACTGTATTCTGGCTGTTGGGATCTTCACTGGGATTATTAATCATGCTAATTCGAACATTATTGCTGGATTTCTGTGTTTAACAAAACAAGCATTGGGAAGGTTTTAGATTGCAGGTGGGGTTTAAATGAGAAGAATGCAGCTATTGTAATAACACTATAGCAAAAGCCTTGCATTTCTTAACCAGAAAATCAGCTTCTAAATTGGGTAAGTAACAGCACAAGGTTAAAACTATGAACTAATTTAACATCAAGTATTTAGCTTATGTATAGGCACCAGTGTGACAGGAATCTTCTAGATAATCCTGTGCTACATAGGAGATCTAGGACCACCACTCAGAGTCTGGCAAACCAGTGATTTAGCAGTTAGCTGTGTGCTTTTATGACTCAGTTATCTTCTCAAAAGAAATGAGACAGAGCAGAGAGCAATGCTTATGCTCATCTCCAAACCAAAACACAGACATTTCATTCAACACCATGGGCTTAAAAGAACATCTTTATTGTATTAGCATAGTGTCAAGAGGGAATTCTGTCCTAACACAAGATCAGCGATGTTTCAGCCCCTACAAAAAAGATGAGGCTGAAAACTGGAGACCCAGCAGAGAAAACCAGATTCCCCAGGTCACACCATGGGAAGAAGCACAACTTGTGTTTTTGAAGATACTACCAAGTGCTTTGTTAGCACTGCTAACCCATTCCAATGAAAACATTACCTACCTGATGTTTAATGGCATCATACAACAATTGCCTCCCTGAAGGTTTGTCAAAATCACCAACAATCCAAAAAGTAACTGGTCTAACAAAGGAATCATCTGCAATTACAGAAAAAAAAATGGTAGGAGAAATTGGAGGGTGGAGGGAAGGAAAGCTTCTGTTTTTCATCATTTGGAGGTAAACTATGATGCACATGCAAAGAATTCAAAAAGAGTAAAATTCCATAGAAAAGTTATGGATGAAGCTAAGCTATGAAGCCTGGCAAGACAAGAGTAATAGTACTGATATATTAGTTTTCATTAGATCATTCGAAAAACCCACATGGGTCAGCATGCATCACTCTTCCTAAGTTGGATTCTTTTAGTGGTTTTGTTTGTTTGCTGCCTTTTTAATTATAAATTATAAAGAAACCTATAAATAACTTGCAGATTCCAACTAGGGTACAGACCTACCACATCTTTGCACTGAAGATGTTAGTTTAAAAATCAGTTTTGTATAGAGACAAAAGTGCTGGAGCAAACATGCATTTCAAAAGCAGCTTGCTTCATTCCCTGATGGTTCTAAAGCCAGAGTTAAAAAGGAAGCAAAAATTCCCAGAACAACATATGAAATGCCAAAGCATGAGTTACCATAGATCTCCTTGGAAGACATTCCTGGTCAAAAAGCAGAAAGGAAAGAGGGAAAGGAGAGAGACATTAATAATTTTATAATAATCTCTATGTGTATCAAGAAGCTGCAGTAGTGTACTGGGCATAGATGAATCACTGCAGTTCAAATCCAACAAGCAACAAGTTTGTGCTGATTTTACTAGAATAAAGCTTTGACTTTTTCTTCCCCTCAGATAGATGGATGTTATATTTTCATGCTACAGCATTAGTTATACTACATATTACCAGTTTCATATGGTTGGGTGAGGGTATCATTCTGAAGACCATTTTGAAACACTGCCATACCATCGTGACTTGGATGTGACCCTTTATCTTCCCTGTTTAAAAATCAGCATGGCAGTGCTTTATCAGAGCTGGTGCTGAGCCAGCAATACTTATAACTTCCCTATTATTTTAGAAAATAAATGTGCTACAGCATTACTGTAATCAGGTAGTAGCTATTAAATATCCTAAGTGATAGAAAAGGCAGTGACCCAAAAATGTCAAGCCATGAAATTGCAAACTAATGTACTTTCAAATGAGCATGCAGAGGTGTAGGTCTAATTAATGCTCTACAAAGGCAAAACAAGAAACTTGTTCAGATCCAAGTGACTGAACATGAACCAAGGGCAAACACGAGACAGAAAGAACAATGGGAACATTTCAGGTAGTGCACACAGGTGACAGTGGCTGGAGATAGTACAGGGGAAACCTGAGAGAGTCAGGAACAACAGGAATTGAGTCAAATGACAGCAGCTTATTTCTGTTACCTAACTGAAATGGATATAGGAAAGGCCTGTAAGCCTGATTAGGCTCTGTATCATATCTGTGCATGCATTTCCTACACTGAAAGGTACAGCTGAGTGTTAACACTGATGGGGGACTTTATGTGTAACTGTGACAATACTGTCTTGAAAAAGCAGTTCATACACTGGGGCAATAAAAACAGCACCGAACACATTAGGTGCTGTCCTATATAATGGGCAGTAACAATTACCTTCTGAATCCATGTAACTTTTAGGAATTTTGAATTATGAGACAGAGAGCTAGAACCCCTTTTATATTTTTCTAGTCATTGTCACTGCAGGATCAGAGCTTACACTGCTGCATTTCTGCAGGTACAGCGAGAGCAGGTTGGGTGGGACTTCATTTTTCAGTAAAAAGTTGGGCTGGGTTTAAAGAGGGGAACATTCTTGTTCCATGCAGATGTCATGTCTTATAAAAGAAATAAAATCTTTCTTTTTAACATTTAGATTGCACCACTACCCACAGGCCTGACCAAGGCTCCGAGCGTGTGTTGAGAACTGTACAGATGCTTAGAAACACACATAAGATTTGGGTTCATAATCCACTGCAGATGTTACCTTTCTTTGTTAAGTAGGTCATGCTGTTTGCAACAGCAGCTGTCTTATCTTTAGACTCCAACATGGTAAATCGAGCAAAGTCATCCACAAAAAAGTTATCTGAGGAAGAGAACAAGTATAAGATGCCAAAGCAACTAGTCCACTTAAAATGAAAGAAAAATCACTACTATTACCAGAACATTAAGAACACATCCCTTTTCGCTCCTTGTAATACTGCTTTTTATGTCTATTAATACACAGGCTGAGAAATGTATTTTGTTGTCTCACAAGTTACTTTAACAACTGCATTGCACATTGGATAGGCAGAAGTCAGTCAAAAGAATTGTCCAAGTCTCACTTAGTTGATGCTAATATATGTAAATAATATATACTTAAAAATCCCCTGTGTTACTATTTTTTCAAGCAACTCAAAAAAGGCAGTTGTACTGTCATTAAAATGTCACTGCACTGGC
This sequence comes from Manacus vitellinus, assembly GCF_001715985.3. NCBI lineage: Eukaryota > Metazoa > Chordata > Aves > Passeriformes > Pipridae > Manacus > Manacus vitellinus. The sequence continues at coordinate 2,225,173 of NW_021940687.1, forward strand.
TGTTCAAACATCTAGCCATGGAAAGTTCTGCTAAATCTGAAGTAATTCCAGAAATGACTGTTAACCCCTGCTCAAAAGAAGGTCAGAACTAAGAAACAAGCTGCTGTATAAAACAGAATGCATCATAAAACATTGTGCATTATGCAGTCATATAAAACATGCATTATACGACTGTTCTTGGCTTTTCCCAGCACTACTAATTTCTCAAGTTTATGAGTCATATTCCCCCAAAGGTTTGTATAAAATCAAAACAAATTCCTATTTTGAAAAGATGTAAACATTAATGTTGCTGTTGTACATAACATCTCCCCTGAACCACAGCTGGAGCATCACTTGGGGTGGTGTTAGTGATTTGCCACTAGAGCTTTCCATTGAGACAGCAAAAGTCTTTGACTCAGATACTTCAGGTTTAATGCAATTAAAAGCATCTCTTACTCATTCCTGTCAGATCTAGGTACTCTCTGTCAGATGTTAGGATTCTTGAGTTAATTCTTGGAACAACATTAGGCTGGTTCATGATATACTCAACCACATCTTGGTCATTAGATAGTTCACCCTGAAGGAAAGATGAAAGAAGCAAGATTCATTACTTCACATATATAATTGCCTTAGATAACTTAAAAAAAAAAAGCAGAAAGCAATGATGCAAGTTAAGTTTTCTTGTATATTATGTATTTAGGGACTTGTGAATCAGTTTTTCCAAATCGAATTTCTCTCTAAAGCCACAGCTGAACTCAGCACCTACCAGGTACACAGCTCGCTGGAAGATGCTGGTGGTTTCCAGGATTTTGTGCATTGTCATGGTTTCCAGGTCATCAGGATCCAGCTGATCTTTTTGAAAAGGCATTCCATTGAACAGCACAACAGGGAGAGGGCCTACACCTGTTTGCTCATAGTAACCTCTTGCTGCCTAAAGACAGGAAAAGAAACAGCTTTACCATGTCAGCCCACTGCCATGATGGTTCCTAACGAGCCACACAAGATCCACCAGTCTGTTCTACACACACCAAGAGATCCTTACAGCTTCTGTATGATATAGAGAACATTAATTTTACACAGTGCATAAGACTCTGTATTTTACATGCACGAGGTGTCCTTGACTTTCAAAGCAAAAAAAGTTACTTCATAACACAGAAATAAATGCAAAATACTCCCCAAGTTCATATTGTGAATTAATTCCAATGAGCACTTTCTGGTAATAGCAGAAAATGCACAACAGGAAATCTGACTTTGCCTGTGGAAGCAAATGCAATGCAAGCAGTGACAGCTGTAACACAAGACAGGGTAGAGAATTTTCTTATTTTTCTTAAGAATGGGTTTCTCAAACCTGTGAGAAAACATTTACTTGTGGAGCAGAGGGTTATTATGTCAAGACAAATTTCACCATTTCACAGTAACTATTGCAAAAGTCACTGTCACTGACACTCTGTTAGGGACAGAAGTCAATCAGGTTCTACTGATTAAAGGTTCTGGTTGAGGTCTCTCCTGTCATACAAAAATGTCTTACTTTTATGGATTTTCATTTCCTCAAAAGGGTTTTCTCTTCACTATCCGAAATAGTATCCATATCCATGGAATATGGAAAGCATGTGTGCATATGAGCCTTCATGTATAACCCTGACTGCATTCCTTACATGTAGGCAGCATCATGTGTGTTATGTAGCTACAGTATTTTCATTATTTGTTTTAGAATATGCAACAAAAACAGAAACATTCCCCTATAGAACCTCAAATAAAATCTGCTTCATCTCACATATAAGTGGTCCAATAGTGATTTGTTCTCCCAATCCTCTCCACACAGAAAAGCATCAGCCCTAAAAATAACTTCAAGAATTATTTGCAGAAGATTGTTGAATGCCTTGATATAGGAAAGGCATTTTGAATTCATCATCATGGCTTTAGCTCACACAGTATTCAAATACTGGTACAGAAACCCCACACCAATCCCTCCCAGCATTAAGCCTCTTGGTTTTCTCATGAGCCATTCCATTACCTTGATTTTTTCTAGCAATTTTAAACTCTACCGAAGTCTGTATTCCAGAATGAAAGTATGACTTAGGAGTTACATGGAAGTTACCTTGGTACTATACATATAGGTTCTAAAAAATATGCACTACATGGTATGTATTATGTATATTATATAAAGCTTGTGCTGAGCATAGAAGTCACTCAATGTGATAACAAAATAGTTACCTGCTTGGTAAGAGAACTGGATCAAGAAATTGTACGTAACTAGATTTTTAGAACGGTATTTAAGCAAAAAAGGTGGAAAAAAGCTCTATTTCATGAATTCTTACCTTTCTGTTTTGATCATAGGCAGAATCAATTCCCAGAATGCTGTTGACTTCAACATAAGGATACTGTTTCTCAAGAACACTAACCACGTGCTCCACTTTCAGCTGATCTCCTGTTTTTACTTTGTTGTATATCTGAAAGGGGAATACAAGTTTACAGCTGCAACCTTAAAGCCTCAGTCCTTATCAAGGTATGCTGTCACCTGTATTACAGTAGTTGTAATAAGTTATTAATAGCCAGATTGCAAAACATATATCCATATTTATTATCTGCAATAACAGCTCCTAAGCACTTGTAGCCATTCTAATTATCTTGCTATACCTCATAGTCATTGCAGTGAGATTGGAAGGAAGTAAATAAATATTTCTTTACATAATAACTTGCACCTTTAATTAGAAAAGGTATTTGAGGGGGAAAAGTAGTGCTTTGTGGAAAAAAGCCTCAAGTAAAGCATATCAGAGCCACCTTTCCCTTCAGAACTTGGGATATGCTTATAAACAATACAACAGACCTCACATGTAAAGTAGATAACTGTTTCCCTCTTCAAGGCACAAGATTTTACTTTGAGTTACAAATATATAACCCCCCCCCAAAAAAAAGAATAAAAGTCATTGTCTTTAAGTCACCTGCAATTTAATGCCCCAGCTTGCCAATTTGTACAAATGTCAAACCACAGGTGAAATGCATTTACCAGCACCTTTATTATCCTTTAATGTGACCAAAGTACACAGCTGTAACCGTTCTAACCAAATTATAATATTGAAGGGATGCAGCAGTTCAGAATTCCCTGACAGAATGACCAAAGGGACAGAATCAGAAAAACATGCAAAAGTGTTAAGTGTCATATTTAAACTTAGTCTTACTTGATAAAGTTAGGTCAGAAGCACTTTACAAAGACACGTGTATTGTGTGGTATTTGCAGAATACTAACCAAGTCAAAGAACAATTCCTTCCATTATTTACATATTAGCCCATTAAGATAATCTTACATACATGGAAAATATTGAAACATTAATTTCCCTTTTAAATTAATACTTACAGACATAACAGTCTGGAAAGCATAATTGTTGTCCATTTCTTGTGCCACATAATTGTATGTCCTAAGGAGGGCAACTCCAGGATCCTGAAGTCCATCAACATCCTCCGAGTCATTAACCACAAAGACTAGTCCTATCCTGCAATCAAACAGATCCCCAGACCATCAATTTATTACACTAATAAACAACCAACTTTTCATACAACTGTCAGCTACGACCATCATCTTAGACAAAGGCTTTATCTGGGATAGCCTGGTAAGAAGTTGATCAGAGGAGCCAGGAACCAAACTTAGGACATATAAACTGTAATATTCCATCAGAATCTTGCTTTTCATTTCTCTCTCATCCAAAAGTACTTAATTTAAATTTCTTTTGGACTGTAAAAGAAACTGAACTCTGTTTTGCTAACAGCAGAAGTTAAATTTAAAAAATATACACATACCTCCAATAGAAGGTATGTAACATTTCTGCAGTGTCCTAGCAATGAGAATTTTACAATTGCAAAAGTCACAAAAATAAAACTGATGTAAAAACCCCCCAAACATTAAAACACAGCAATTACCTCAGTGGGATGTGGTTACTGAAGAACATCTCTGCCACGTTCAGTAACTCTGCTGTGGTCTCTTGAGTAGGATCTACTATCAGCACCTGCACACAAATAGTAAGTGAAAAGTTTCCATTCCCTTAAGAAGTGAAGAAGGAGGTTTTGATCAGAGATTGCTTTATTCAGGTCTCAGGGCAGAACTCAGTCCAACTTTATACACTGCCAGGGAGATGAGGCCCACAGCTTGAGGTGGTTCAAGTCCCTGTTTGCCCCTAACCAGAGTTCTTTTTTCTATAGGACCACTCTGCCCCACTCTGCCAAGAATTACAGTGCAGAATTTATAAACTCCTTATTATATCTTACTTTAAGTAATTTACCTAGAGACTAAAAAGACACCCAGGAATAAGCTGAGGGCTGTTGATCATCTTTTGAAGTCTTGGCACATGACTGCACTGAAACAACTGAAACAACTAAAGTTCATCTGAATTCTGCTAAGAAGATGGTATTTAACAAATTTGAGGGATTTCATTAACAAACTTCAGGTGTTATCACAAAATGCACCAAATTCATACTCAACAGATGATAGTCTCCTCCACTGATGAAGCATATTTTGGCACATAGTAGATGCCAGAGATGCTCAGTAATCTCTGACTCTCAGTCATAACTTACTAGTACAAGTAGAATAAAACCTTTTAGGAAAGCATCCTATCTCAAGCTATTTGAGTGACAGGGAATCCAGCACACATGCGAGGCAAATTTCAAAAGCTAATGTCCCAGCTCTTGACAAAACAAAATGCACATTTCTTTTCTACTCAGTTTACCACTTACAAAGTTATGGAAGTTTTTTCTAATTTGTCTGATCACTCCTGGAAACGTGGGACGCAGCAGTTCTTGCACACTGGAAGGCCAGGAATTATACCGACTGTCAACTTCAAGATTGTTGATCCACTAAGAAAAAGCAAAGGCATTTAAATGATTGACACTCCTCCTGCTCGGGTCTGAGACTAAAATATCTGCAAATCATACGCTATGCTGAGAGCTGCATAAATAAGAAATTAAGCTTTTCAAAAAGAGCTAATTATATTTCTAACCCTATTTTCCTCTCTGTCTTCACTGCAGTTTCAGAGCTGCAAACCGAGCACTTCTGCCTAAAGCACGCACCGAAATGGCAGGGCTCCTGATGTCCACGGCATAGTCAGAGTCTGAGGGCTGGATGTTCAACTTCAGGACATTGTGCAGGGACAGACCCTCAATTCCCAAGCTGTGCAGGCCTTCCATGACACGGGCTTCGTTGCGGAGCACGTCAATCAAGCTGGGGGGAAAAGGAAAACGGGGCTGAAGTTTAAGGACACAGCAAATAATTTGATTTTATCCTAAGGGTTAACACGAAAGCTATAAAAAAGTCTGCCATGTCTGGGTTCTTATTTATCACCTGTTTCTAACTGTCCTAAGAAAATTGAGATAACTTTAACTTATTCAATGTCAACATTAAATCAGAATAACTAATGCACGATATACATACATAATTTCAATTTCACATTATTGAAACACATCTTGACAAAGATATGGGGTGGTTTTCAGATGAAAAATTTACAGTGATTTATACTTTGAGACTTGGTCTGCGATCTTCAGAATAAAACCTGTATGCTGACAGCCTTGGAGACCAAAATCTTGCTAGTCATAGCACAGATCAAAAGAACAGTACAAAGGTGACTTCCCATTTCAATCTTCAAGGGTATTCTAATTTTCACATTAGCTTTTTTGTTAGAAATGCACTTGAATGAGAGAAGGAACCTTTCCTTTTTACAGTACTTATCGATTAAACCTAATCTAGATATAGACTTTGTGAAGAAGGTTCAAAATTGGCTAAATAACTTCATAATTCACGCACAAGCAGGAGGAAAGCTTCTAAACAGGAAACAATTATTATGAAAAATAAAACATTCCTACCTAAATATGTCCTGAGTGTCTAAATCAATAAGTAGTCCATTGATGAACAGGGCAGAATCTCCTGGCTGCAAACCCAATGTTCCTTTGAAATACTGAAAGGAAGCAGGAGGCCATTACAAGAGTGCACTACACAGGAAATATTATTAGAGAGTTTGATGTGTCAAAACGTAGATTTTATCTCCCTTACTGCATTACAAATTGCATTACATTACTTCTCAACTGCAGTCTTTGCTGACTTTTTGCACACATCCATTACCAGAGGAAAACGCAGCTGAAGTCATTTAGTGCAGAGACATACAAATTGAAATTCTATTTGTTTCTTCCTACACAATTCAGTGGTGGATTGGAAAGTCCCGGAGAAGACTTTTTAATCATACTCAGATAAAATAATTAAAATGCTTGAGATAAATAATTAAATTCATTATTTTAGCTGACAACCCACAAAGCAGATGGTCAAATAGCATCCAGTTCCCTGTCTTAGCTCCTTAACTTGCAATTTTGGGCAGAAAATACTTAAACTGCTGGATTTTGCATGGTGCTCACTATTGGAACTAACTACTGTGTTTAAGGTACCAGTTAAGTCCTGACCTGGTGGATATGTCATCAGTGGAAAGCAGATGAGCTGTCTCAAAGCCAGGTAGCACACACATGGAAAAAATCTTTCTAGTATTTTGGTATTTCTTCCAAGTACCTCTGAGCAGTACCCCATTTTAATGAGTACTTGCCCCTGAATTGAGGCACCATCACAGAGAACAATATTGAATCGGGAGAGATGAAGGAAACTTCCCAACTCTAGCATGAGAAATTATGTTTACAAACTGAAAAAATTTCTTCCAATACCTCTCATCTTACAGTACCAGTTACACATCTCTACTAAGAAGAAATGTTAAGGTGAACAGGAGACACATAGTGACCAAAGCAAACCAAGGAATAGCAAAAGTACCATGTGAAGTACCAAGAGCAGGAAAGCAGCTTCTAATCAGAAAAAAATTACGTATTTTATTAAACAAATAAGGCTTCTAGAGAAAAGCTGAGTGTTAAATTGTATCTTTCTGTGGATAATTACATAGTAAACTCTAACACACTACTAGCAGTGAACTTAACTATCAAATAATATGCACACAAACTGAGTTGTGCAAAGAACAGCTCTAAAGGGCAGGGTTAGATGTAGCCAGATCTGGATCTAGTAGCCTAGGTATTCTCCGGGAAAAAAAGAATCCACAAAATCATGGGTTTACCTGTGAAGGAGTCTGATCTAACACATAACAAAAAAGCCACCAGGTAGCTTTACCTTGCACTTACATCCTATACTTTGTCCCTTCCAGAATCACACAGGACAGCAGTGTCAAACCCTATCCCTTCTTTTCTGATTTTATCATTACTGATCAACAAGGCATTTCTCTCTCAGAACAGGAATCTCAGGGGACTTGTAAGTAGATGTTGTGTAGCTTTGCATTTACTACTAGGCTTGCCAGACATCATTGGTTAGATTTTCAAACAATATGTGTGTACTTAACATACCTTGTCTTTTTCCTAATAAAACCTTTCAGTGAGACTGGAATGTGTGGATAGAGCAGCCCAGCTCATACAGCAAAAGCTGCTGTTTGGCTTTTTTGCACTGTTATCTTAGAGTTTTATTTTGCACTCTATCCAGACCCCATTACCTGGTGCACAAAATTCTGTACAAAAGCCTGTACAAAATCCCCAAGTGGCTCTTGGTTTTTTCAGTGCTTTGCTAATGCCAAGTATGCAACTTAGCTGTCAAAACACTGCTGCAAACACCAGAGCCTACTCAGTGTCCTTCAAAGGCCCCTCATGACCTGGGGGTTTTTATGATTCTGTTTCAAAGCACATGTAGAATTAGCTGGTGAATTTTATCCCTTCAGTAGTTTCACTCTCAAAGCACCAACACTGAAACGATTTCCTCCACACAGTATTAATCATTCTAAACCATGGCAGGTTTGAATTTATTCTGTGACTCTTCCTGGCAAACACTGATGAATACAGGTACCTAAGCATCATCTCAAATTGGGTAATGAGAACTAAATTTCTTCTGCATCCTTAAAACTGTAAGAAAATGCTTAATAGATCTGTCTTTCAAGCAATAGCTTTCTAACAAGTGTAGTATTTTTGTATTTGAGCAAACAAAGTAAATTATGTTCCTAATCCATGTTTAAAAATCCACCACTTCTCTTCTGAAATGCACACTACAAAGTCGTGTGTGAAAATACTGGTCGTTATCTTGAACAACACCTAAACTTTTAAACAGAATCATTATTTTCAAAGCTTGAATTTCTATTAAAACAGAAGTGCAAAGTCACTATGTTACTTTCTGGAAGCATTACCTTTTGGTTCTCTTCAATTTCTGCTCTGAGTTCTGAAGAAACAACTGTTTTTGTTATGGCTCTACAAAAATAAAAAAAATAAAAACATCGTGCTGTGAATCATCATTCTGTGTACCTACTTTTCCTACTTTTTGTACTTTACATGTTAACATAATTAACCCTCTAACATAAAGAGCTGCAATCAGAAGCACTGGCACTTTGTGATACTATTGAACAGTAGGATGCACATTTTTCTCACAGCATACAATTCAGCAGCACAAAAATGTTAACCACATGCCACCTCAGTGTCTAATTTCACATTAACCACAATAGAAGTGAGCAGCTGCCAGAAAGGTAGAGGTGGAGGCTGGCAAATAGGGGGATTTCACACAAAATAGGGGGATTTCACTCCACATGGCAGGTTCCAATTCCTTTCCTTACTTTGGATCTAGTGATTGCATCATCACAGAATGGGCAAGTACAGCCCACAGATCAGACTAAAAACCCAGTAAGAGTGCAATGCCTGCCTTAAGAAGATCTAAATAGCACCTTAACATTAGTTAGGGGGAAATAAGACCAGTTGCTTCTTATTCTCATCTCGGGTGTATCTCCACCTATGCAAAAATGAAAAGCCCCTGTAATATCAATCTCACAATCCAGGCCATGGAATTTATCAAGAGATATTTCTAGACTGGTTGGGCAGACCAGATTATGACTGAATTTTTTGATATTGATTTGAATACGCCAAAGACAGTCACTAACAAAGTGCAAAACCCAGCAGATTTGCACATCTCTGACATGAGACTGTTTGACAAAGAGGATCCCAGAAAAGCAGGATCCTGTGAATGGATAAACATTAAGGCCACCAAACAGAAAACACAGCCAATAAATTCTTGAGGACTTGATGCAATAGGTTCAGAAACATTTCACAGCAAAAGAGCTCAGGCAATTCTGACAAATTTTCCACCAGTCCACATCAGCTGCCATGCAAAATAAACACTTTAAGATCCTCTTTGTAACTGTAGGCTGAAGAACTGCATAAACATTCCCCAGTGTTTGCCTCCAGCTAAATGAAACTCAGATATTAACCCAACCAATGCTGCCTGTCTCAGGTTCTGCTCAGAAAAAAAAGAGTGAGAAAACTTCCTAGAACTCATAATTAAAAGTTACCTGGCCTTTGTAGGAAAGTTCTGACTGAGATCTTTCATGACCATGAGAGCATCCACGGGGGGAGCAGTCAAAATGCGAGCAGCAGTTTGAAAACTCAAATCTTAGAAGTAAAAAAAAAAATAGAAGTCAAGAACTCAAAACAGAAAACAAGGCAATGCAGAGGCATCATAACTTCAGCTTTCAACTTTTTTGCATGCTACCTAAGAAAATTGATTTTCTATCTGCACCTGTAGATACCTTTTTTTAAAATCATCTTTTTTGTATTCAACCTCTATCTGTTGCCTTGAAATAAGTAACCCTTCCAAACTGAACCAGTGCATGCTGCCTACAGGTTGCTTCAATGAGTCCAGACCAGCACTCTTTTTTCTTTGCTGAGGTGGGAGAATCTGCCCTTCCATTCAATATAGGTACATTCCCTTTGGCTACCATTTATGTTCAGCCTTTCAAATTACTCTTTTTGAGAGGATGAAGAGTCTTTCCACAGGCCTCTACAGATGTTTTCTGGGGAAAGAGCCCAGAGGTGCATGCAGGTGATTTTGAAAGACAGTTTTCCTCTGGTCTTGAGAAATCTCAGCTTTGTACACCAAGAATGTGACCATGGAAAGAAATTTTAATTCCTTTTCTGTCCTGCATTTAGTGGACCATACAAGCAGCCAGTCTCAGAGCAAGTGGTTCACTGCACTTCACAATATAGAAAGCAATCCTTGTGTCACAAGTCCTGTGAAACAATCTTTCTAAAAGCTATTTCAACAGGACTCTACAAAAAAAAAGGCACTTTAAAAAAAATCCATTATTTTCCAGTGCAAGAATTTACAGTCAAACTCTGTCAATTGTACCCCCAGCAACCTCGATTGTGCAGAACACGAGAAGATATATTTACACTGAATTTTTGTAGACCAATACTGAAAGCCTTCATCCAGGTTACCTTGTAGCTGCCACACTTTCAAAGGTGCCATTTCATTGGTACTTTCCACGAGGTGTTTTCTGAGCTCCTTCAACTCTTCTGTCAAGTCAGGATACAGCTGCCTAAAAGGGTACAAGGGTCAAACAACTCCTGTGGTTTCCTGTAAGCAAGTCTACAGCTAATTCAAAGAAACTCCCATATGGAAAGATGCTGCTAAACACACGTGGGTAACTCAGACATGTAAAAAATAATAACAAAGCAAAAGATCAGCACCTCTGCAACAAGAGTTTTAAGAAAGACCAACCACTTACAACTGAGTTTTACCTTAGTTTTCCAAACAGAAATCCTTGCACTTCATCAATAGGGTCATTTTCATCTATGACTGTGGCATTCACCTCTGTGCCTATAAACACACAGAGAACACCACTAGCACCAAGCTACTCAGAAACAGAAAAGCAGGAGAATCTGAGGGTTTATGGGCACAAGTAAATAAAAAGTATACACACATATTACTCTATCAAAGTAGTTTTGGCAGGTGCATGAGAGTTTGCAAAACACAGATCAGTGCTCTAAAAGCAACAAAAGCAAAATAACATGCAGAATTCTCAGCTTTGTCTTCCCCAAAAAAACCAAGAACGGAAAAGACATTCTGATCTAAGGATGGGTAAGTTAATACAAATTAAGGTAGAGAAACTGTTTTACACCAGCAGAGAATGGCTGGCTCTCTGGTAAAATATTAGTTGCATTAACAGTGCTATTACTAAGATCTAGCCCAGATCCATGACTCCATTGTGCCCAGCATTTCACAAAGATAGAGGACAAGTGCCAAGGCAAAGGTATGCCCAATAGGGAACATGCTCCCAAAAGTAATTTTGGAGCTAAGGAAAGAATTCAATTCAAACAAACAGTCATTCAGAGTAAAATAAATATAAAATTATCTTTGCAAAATTAAAATGTTCACATTAAAGTACTTGAAACAGTAATTCACCTTTCACCTGTGTATCATCCTTGGCCTTATATTCTGTACTTTTAATAGCCAGTTCTACACCATAGCCAGAGAGGTAGACTTTTTCTTTGCTGGGATTCTGGAAGGAAAAGCAATTAAAAAACAGTATATTACCACTCTTTGTTTTGATGTACAGATTAAAAGCTGCCACTTCCCAAAGCTAGGAAATCTCAAGCTGGTACACATTTCAGACATAACTGGTAACGAGAAACAAACACAGTGATTCTGTGATTCTGCAGTAACATACTCTAATAATTATATTTCCTATTGTATTTCAAACAGTTTTTGAAGTTCAGCAAGCATGAATTATTCCTATGAACCAAAAACCATCAAAAACCACAAAGAGGAACACAAAACAACGTTTTCAGGATACAGTGTGTGAGTCAAGTAGAGCTGGATACATTCCTGTCACCAAATCAGATAGAAGGGGGAAAGGAACTTCAGCTGGGAGGTTCAAAAACGAACATTCACTGAAGAGTTATCACGGACAATTACAAAAAATAAAACTATGAGTAAGAAGAGATACATAATTAGGTCTGACTAATGAGAAAAATATGATCACTTGTTAAAGCATTTTGAAGTATACAGGACTCACAACAGTACCAAGATCTCACGTGTAATACACTTAATTTTGAATATACTGATAAACAAATTCCTTTTATAAAAGGAATGTGGTGTATCCAACGTATTACTTTATTTGATTAAAAGTGCAAGTAATGCTAAAAGGGAACCAGCCAATGCTTTTTTTTTTTTTTTGCATTCAAGCCCTGGCTGCTACATTGCAGATTTGGGTAACATTTAGTAATACTCAGGAAACAAGTCAAATAACCAGTTTCTCAGAGCTTTTAAAATGTTGTTTTAAGCACTAATCCAGTGGCCACGAGCAATTTAGTGGAGGAAGATGGAAACCAGGATAAATTGCACGAGGAATGGTGAGTGGTTCTGTAACAAAACTGCTACAGAAATCTTACTGTTAATCCTTGCTTTGCCTATCAAATAAATAAGTGGTCTGATTATGACAGATCCGCTGTTTCCTATGATCTAATATAAGTAGAGAAACTTTTTTCTTACATTAAAGTCCCTAATTAATCGAGTTTAATTCTGGATGTGTGAAATCAAATTATGCTCTCACTTAAACAATCAGGAGATTTAAATTTATAGCTGTATTCATCAGCTATACGCAATAAGAAATAGAACTTTGAGTATTCCAAATAAATATTCCAAAACAAATGCAGCAGCACATGAAGTCAAGTTAAAGGGAACAAACTTGGGCCAGTTTTCTTTTTTAAAACCCGGGGTAGTTACTCTTTCAAATTCAAATACCTGAGTTACAGTGCACAGATATACTTACAGCAATGTAGTGTCTGAGGACATAGGTGATTTCTCCTGCCTCAGCCTTTGAAACAAGCCTCCTGTGGTGTCTGTAGAACTCCTCTGAGCCAATCTCAGCATAAAAGATGACAACAGGACTTTCAGGGTTTGATGCTGGGTACTTGTGGTCCCCCTTGAACAAAAATGGCTTTGGCCTAAGAGGAAACATTGAAGATTGCCACAGTGTGATTCACAGTATTTCCTCACTCAGTGCAAGAGATGGACTTTTTTTTTTTTTTCCCATTTAATCACTGTTCCTGTTCTCACTGAATACATGTGTCAAGCTATTCCCACATATTATCAAGGTTGGCAACACCTGTTGCACGTTGATAATGCTTTGTTAAAACTGAACATATGAAAACAAAACAAGTAACTAAGAGCTATTTTGAATCTAATATTACTCTTATTTTAAAAATGAACCATTTCCCTTAAATTTCCAATTAACTTTCTCCCCTTCCCCTCATGATTCATAAATTCTGTATAACAAACTAAAAAAGCTGATAGAACAAATATTCCAGGAACACAAATTCATTTGAACTTGTCTTAGTATACAAACAAGAAAGTGAATGAGGAGACTATTTTTAACTCCTGTCTTTATATTTTGTCTAAAATACAATTAAATATTTAAAATATTCCCAGTGAGTCGGAAAAATTGCATGTGAGCTACAGATGCCACATGTTTGCACATTGACAAAAAACTCCTTACTTACAAAAGCCCAAACTAGCAAGGTTACTATGAAAACAAACTGAAATTTAAGGGCTTGGCTTGGTTTTGGTTTGTTACTTTGTTTTATTTTCCAAAGAGGTATTATAGCTTCTTTTTGTTACTAGCAGTTACAATCAAGTTCTGTTCGCTCAGAGAAACCTGAATTTGAAATACATATTGTGTGGAAATGCTTTCCTTCATTAATGCTGGGTTAAAAATACTGTGAATGCTTCCAGCAATTCATGAAACCATCTGTTACACTAACTCTCACTTTATTATGCAGCCCAGCTCCTTCTATTCTCTCTGCATACTGAAGGCTTTACACTCTCCTGAGAATTCCTACTGTCCTTCAACAATTTCAAGCTGTTCCAAGATTTGTTTCCAATTTTTCCTGTGCACATTCCTCCTAGCAGAATATCCAAGAGTAAGGGATAAGAAAACAATCATTGCCATCTGGATTAATACAAAATAAGAGACTACCACTCCTTTGCAAGCAATTGACAGGATAAACCAACACTGAAGAAAGTAGAAACTACTGCTTTATTACAATGTCTCCACAGTAATAAGTCTAAATTTTAAAAGCTAATCCAGAGATAGGAAATTAGGCAAATACCTGTCTGAGGCTGCCCGTAAAAGGTCTCCAAGAGAGTCGAATTCACACGTCTTCTCCCCATGCACAACAAAAAACAGGGTACAGTCCTTTGGTGGAGGTTCATCTGCTGCTATCTGTATAAAATATTTGCAATAATGTAGGTTGAATAAGTGAAAAATGTAATAAAATTCACTTAGAACAAGTGAAAATTATAAAGGTGTAGCTGTGCAGCAATCAGTATTATTTGATTTCTTATATTCCAAACTAGTAGTTTTCCCATGTTTGTGACATAATTTAAATGCAAGGTGAAATTGCAAAACTGAGAGCTAAGCCTTAACTTATTTCCCAGTCTGTTATTATCAACTGTAATGTCAGTTCCAGGTACAGAAAGCAAGGCTTGCAATTGTAGGGGGTCTGGTTGAGGGATTTTTTGCATTACACATCACAAACCTCTGTGTTTGTTGAATATTAAACGACAAAATGACTCCAGATAAAAAAGGAAGATGTTTTACAGTATTACCTAAATAAAGCACATTCTAATGTGAGACAATTTGCACACAATAAAATGAACTTCCATTTATGAGTTGTAATCATTAGAGAGATATATTAATGGATTATTATCTTTAAGTGAGTACAACTGAACAACAGGAACAGCAGCAGCACCACAAGTACCAACAGAGCCTAAGGGATTTTCCTCATAAAAATCTCCACACAATTATTAGTGAAGCAAGCACAAAGATATGCAGACATGTCAAAATCCCAATTTGTTAATCTACTCCAGACAAATATTCAGCACCCCATGAAATTCATATATACATCTGCTCTGCAGCTCAGGTGTATGGAGCAGTCAGTCAGGTCAGGGGTTTTATACTCTCAAACATCTCCTTCACAGCTCGCTCCTGCTTCGGCCTTGGGCAAAGCTCTGCACATTATTTGAGCATTTCCTGTACTAACCTGTTGAAAAGCTTGAACAGTTGCAGAATAAGAGCGTAAAGACAAGGAAAATTTCAGCAAATTCTGCTGCAAAGGTGACAGGGTCTGGCAGGCTACTTTCAGCATTTCCTGGTAAGAAGAAGAATCACTACCTGCAAAGTCAAAGTAGAGCAGTTATTCTCCTATACCACATTCTCATTGAGGAGGGACCTTCCATCTCATGATTTATACAAACATGGGCTAACCAGTCCACAAAATTAATCTTAAACATGCACATGACTGTTCCTCCTCAATTTTCATTACTATCAGTTCTACAGATGGATGAGAGTGGACTTCAATACAGACTCATGAGAGTAAACTTAAATACATTCCTGAGGATGCAAACACAGGCTGGGGAGGAGGGAAACAGTTAAGAGCTCCCATTTAATTTCAGTTGAGAAGTAGTAACACAGAGAAAAGGCATTTACAATATTTTATTCTTCATGTTGAAAAAGAAACTGGCAAGCAAAATGTTTCAGACCCATCCACTACAGATTTTGTCAAAGGGATATCCAAAAGCCTTGAGCATATTGCAGCAAAAAATATTAATGAAATCAGCATTTTAAAAGTCAAACGAGGACTAACACAATGGAAGACAAAATGTTGTTTATTTTTCAACTCTCAGTCAGCATCAAAAAAAAGACTATGAAAACTTACCATCCTGTTCAGATGTCTTAATATTCTCACTGGCTTCCACAAAATTCCAGAATTTTTCTTGACCTTCTTCTGACAAAAATTCACTGAGTAAGAAGAGAAGTTAGCTAGATCTATGAATTTTCTCTCAAGTTACAAATGTAATACATTGTCAAACTTTAAGAAAGTTCGTTCCTAGCGTTTATTTACCTCTATCAGAAAACTGGGTTACCAGAGAAAGCAGTGCAGGAAAGCCAAAAACAAACACAACACACCTAAACAAATAAGAGTTGCAGACCAGGACACACACACAGTACATGAAACCACCCTGTAAGGCACCTACTGATCTCTCAAAGACCACTAACAGGCAGCAGTGCCCATCCTGGGACCTCTCCTCTCTAATGCATTTCTTTGCTAGCCCTCCTTTATGAGAAATATTCATTTTTGATTATTTTGCTGTAACAAACTGTAGATTACTGGAACTATCACCTTTGTTGGGATTTCTTGTTTGTTTCTTCGTAAATCAGCAGAAGGAGAAGTCACAGCTTTGTGAGTAGGTAGGTATACAATGTTAGACAGTAAAATTAATTCTCTAAACGTTGCTAACAACAAATACTGTATCATGTCTAAACATGTAACACGCTTGATGCTGTAACAGAAGGTTTGGAGCCCACTCACTGCCACAATGACCTGTGTGTTCTGCCCCAAGGTGGCAAGTGCTGCTTTAACACCTGGGTAACAAATTGCAGTGCTGGGCTAAGTACACTGAACAGCAGCAATGATTTTACACTGCAGTGCTGCATCATGCTGCAGTTCATCCCAGAACAATCCTACCTATCCCAAGTCTTTGAATACAGTGAATATTGTATTCAATGGATATTGTATGTAAATGTGCCTTTGGCATAACATTTTGATTTTTTACTTACTGTTTCACACTCTCTTAGGGTGAGCTTTTCCCCAACAAAGATCTCATGGTGTGAGAATATTTAAATCCTGGCATTAACACCTGTGCTTTTCATTTTACTGCTTAAGGAACTTTCAGTCTTAAGCTTCAACAAAGAAGGTTACAGAAAAGTAATTTCACCTAGGACACACTGGTCCTCTGACCCCAAGCCCTGCCCATATGAAGGAAACCCAGTGATGCCCAATTATTGTCATGTGAAGCAATCTACAGTAACACAGACAGCATTCCATATTTGGCAACACCCTTAAGTGACACAAAATTAAGCACACACACACACTCTTAAACAAAAAAAGTCCTATTTTGCATTGACATCTCCAAACTAAAATATAAAAAAATGAAATTATGGGGACTTCAAAAGTGCTAAGCAGACTGGCAGTGAAAAGACAGCATTTTGCTTTTTTTTTTTCATAGCATCTTTAGGGGGAAAAAAAGTACCATAGAAGAAATCTCCCCAGAGTGACTTGCACAACTCTTACCAAAGCAGTTGACTTTAATCACAGCTCACATGAACAAAGTTAAACTCTAGCTTTACTGAGCTAAACATACACAAGCAGCAGCACATATCAAAACCTACAATCAATGCTGAAGTAAAATACCTTTTGCTATAGAATCTTACAAGATCATGCTAAACCTCTCTAATCAGTGCCTTGAGTAAAACTTCATAAAGCAAAAAAATACAATGTAATTGTTTATGGTTATTAATGTTTGTTCTGATGCACAATGAAAGAATTTATCATGCAAAAAGAACTACTACTGTCTGCTTTAAAATCTCCTCCCATCTCCCTACACACAGCAGTGATCAGGTTCAACTGTTATTACTAACAATGAGTTAGTAATGACCAGAATCCAAGGTGCCACATAACAAAGAGAACACATTATTTTATCCTATAAGCATAATCTGATTTGTCAACAAAAAATCACAATGTACATACCTTGTTTCAAGGAGTAAAGGAGTTGAAGACCACTTCGTAGTTAGAGATGTTGTCACAGCTTTAGAATCTCCTTTTACAAGGGAAGAGCTGAAGCAGATTCCAAGAACTGCAATAAGTATTCCCATTTTATAGAAGCCTGAAAATGATGATGAAAAAAAGTTAGTTTTGCATTGTCTCTTTTTATAAATACAGAATCTCACATATCCAAATATATTAGGACATTTTAAGCTTCAGTGGCCCATTTAATGCAATACACCAATGAGATGATCATCATCTCACCTGGGCTTACAAAATCAGAAATACTGTGAAAACTTAAAGAGAGGTAAGGAATTTACAATCTGACTCCTGAGCTGCAATTAAATCTAAATCAATTCCAGCTTCCTCTGTGTTTATACTTTCAAATAAACTTGCTTCAGCTCTGGGACACCTATATACTACTTACTTTAGGAGGGGGTACTTCAAACTGAGTGAAAAACCAACCCACCATTCATTTCAGGGGAGGTAAAGTCACACCTTGCATTTCCAGCAGGCAAGTACTAACCAGTGTCAGATAAAGCAGGCAAGGATGAGGTTCCCCAGTCAGCCCTTTAGGTTCTGCTGGGCACAGTGGACTGCTTCTCTGAGGAATGAAGAAACAAGCATTTCCTGGATGCACTAAGCACCACCAATTTTAGAAGCTGAAAAATGAATGAAATAATGAAAACAGACTCAAATGATACATCTTACTGCGAGCAATAAGACAAAAAGAAAAAAAAAAGACCATTTATTTAGTGTTCTTCATGGGTACTTTCATGCCTTTGTGTTCTCTGAGCTGTACAGCAGAACACAGCTGAGTGGAATTTCCTTGCCCACAACTCTTACACTTACAGAAGACCTGAGTTCTCCTGTTGGTTTTTCATTAGTCTCCAAAACTTCACATTTTTTCCCCCTCTCTGACTAGACTATATTTTCTACACACCCAATATGCACTCAGATACTCTCTTGTTTCTTCATCGTTATTTTTCTGGATAACTCATTTTCCATTTTCCCCCTGCAAGTGAAAAAACATCCCACGCCAAACCCAGGTATATCACACCCACCAACCTGCCAGGATCTAACTCATGCTTCTTTTTCATGATGATTTCAATGTAAAAAACAGTGTTATATATCTGTAGCTCTAAGCTCTACCTGTATATACACACAGACAAAAAACCTGAATCCTGTTCCCTTTAAAAATTTACATTCCATAGCAATCACTCAGCCATTGTTCTTTTTCTCAGGATTAAACCAGAAATGCCTGCTGTGATATCCAAAGAGCTGCTTGCTCAGCTGCACTCAACGTTTGCTTTATGCCACACCTGGGAAGGAGGCAGGTGGCATCACGGAATGGTCAAAGCCATCACTCCCTGTGTGCAGAGGGGAAGTTCAGCCAATATTTGTGGAGTGAAACCTCGGCTTCCGCCAAGTGCAACAAAAAACCCACAGTTTGCAGTTCCTCCCAGAGTCGGGTCCTTCTTATTCACTGCAAATCATAAACACACAAATGAATATACTGAACTGTATTCTCACAACTAAAACTCCTGTGCTGCTCTCTAGTGCCTTCTTTCCCGTTCTGGGAAAGACTGTAATAAAAGCCTTTTTCTGTATGAAATAGGAAAGAAACCAAAGTACACATTTGTCTCCTGACACCTGTTCAGCCAACTGAAAACCTGCACATTAGAAGTTAATAACAGCCTTGAATAATGACAGCCATAAAACAAAGGAAAGGCCAAAATCTCGAAGAAAAATACACCATGAAAAAAGAGGTAAGAGGCACGGGAATGAACCGTGTGACACGAGGGGATCCAGCTGTGCTCTGTGCCGGGTGACAAAGCAAATCCCAACCCGAAT
>NW_021940687.1:2245251-2246262 GCF_001715985.3 Manacus vitellinus
CCGGCCCTGGGGAGCGGCCATGGTAACCTCAGGGCCTTCTCCAGGGCTCCGGTGCAGTCTCGGTTTAAAGAGGTAACGCCGGAGGCAAAGGTGGGACCCGTGTTTCCGCCTTCAGCGCGTCCATTAGCAGTCGGCAGCCTGCGCTGCTGAAAGGACGCTGTGTGTACAAAGAGCTGCTTCTTTCGCTTGCTCGTTCATTTACAGTGTGAACTAAAAGAAGCATATGGCAGATTAAAACCCAGTTGTCCTTCGTTTATCTTCTCTGTACTTTTCACAGCTCTCTCTCAGAGCTCCCTCTGAGCTGTCCCTCTTGCAGCCCGAAGAAGCCACCTCCACCTTGCCGTTCTCTGTGTGCTCTGTGCCCAGCTGTCCCTGCCGCGTCCTCTGAGCGCTCTGTAGTGTCACTGTGGGCTTTCTGAGTCACAGGGATGGGGCAGCAGAACTGGGATCTCAGGCAAGACGTGTAGAGCCAGAATAAAGCCGGGAGTCCAAACTGGCAAAGTAACTTGGGCAAGGGTAAGGGAGTGTCCCAGGAGCTGAGCCACAGGACAGCTGGCTGGTTGACGGTCATCCTGGAGAGTGGTGTCCTTCCGAAGCAAACTATCGCCCATGCCAGGGCTTCCTCAGCAGCTCTTTGCAAGGCTGTTCACAACACAAACACGAAAAGTTTGCAAAGATGAGCTAGGGATTACTTACACGTGGTCCTGTAATTTCAAAGGTTTTCCTTCTGTTTTCATTTTAAAACACTGAAACCCTGAAAGTGACAGATGTTGTCTGACTTCATCTCCGAGCTCCAAGACATGAGAACAATGTCATGAAAAATAGTGGTGTTCTGAGCTGTGTGTAACCAAACCTGCACTGCTGGTGTCTCTGGGTTGTGATGTGATTACCAAGGTTTGTGGGTTTGGGGTTTATTTATTTATTTTTTCCTCTTTGCCCCAGTGCGTAGCAAACAGCTATGCCAGGCACAGCAGGGCTGTTGGGGTCAGGAATTCATTGATGCCATCGGTT
>NW_021940687.1:2247417-2268432 GCF_001715985.3 Manacus vitellinus
TTTCCCCTCGGGCGGGAGGAGCGGGGCGGCCCCGTGGGTGGTGGCGGCCGGCCCGAAAGCTGCCGCGGTCACGCGTGGGGAGAACAGCGTGAGAACCAGTTTAGCTGCCGACTCTGGAAATCGTCGTTCGGGCAGGGTTGAGCCTTTGATGCCGGGTGTCTTTGCTCGGCTACACCTTGTCTTGTCCACTGTGTGTTCTTAGAATAAGTGATGAGTGTACATGGGAACATCTCATGTAGCTGGAAATGGGGTCGGAACTCTGATTCCAGCTCCTCTGTCCCTGCCACAGTGACAGGTTTTCAGCAGGCCACCAGAGGTGGCTAAGGGGAGAGCAGCTTTGTTTTCAGCAGAGTTTATACTTGTTTTGTAGCTTGTTATTCCAATATATATGGCATTAAATGAAGAGTTTTTCATGCTAACTATTTGATGTGGGACTTAATAGCCGTTACTTAGATAATTAAATATTTTTCACCTGAAAGCAAAGTTAGTCAATCTTTGTTTAAAGAAGGTGTTTAAATGGACTTCTCAGAGTTGACCCTGTGTTGCCCAGCATTGCCAGGCCCATCAGTTCTGCGGGGAACAGGCAGAATCCGTGCCAGAGTTCCCAGGGTTTTCCTCACTGGAATAGGTTTCATTGTAAGGGTGACTTTCTGTAATTTAGACATTTCTGACATGTCATCTCTGACCTAGTGGGTGACCAAGGTGAACTTGTTAAAAGTTTTTACCTTTTTCTTTGTTTTCACTAGCGAGTGATGAATCCAGTCGTGACTCAGAAGTCGCTCCCAGGGAGCACATGGGCCCTGGGGGCTCCATCCAGCCTCGGGAGGAGAAGCAGGAGCCGGTGGTTGTTCGGCCATATCCACAGGTCCAGATGCTGACACAGCACCACCCTGTCCAGTCTGGTGCCCCTGTGACAGTGACAGCACCACCAGCACATTTGACTCCAGCTGTGCCACTTTCCTTTTCAGATGGACTTATGAAGGTAAGGATTCAAAGGAGGACAAAATCCAATCTGTATTATGAGTTAGTGCTGAGAAAAAATAAATTACACCAAAGCCTTCTGTGCTTTTGTTTCTGAAGCTTTCCTTGCTTGCCTCTGCTAACTCTGCAGTGCTGTGTGGGTTTGGCTGGCCCACATGATACACTTGTTGGTATCTCAGTGTTATTTTTTAGGGGGGTGTATTTTGTTTCTCTATTAAGAGAACAGTGATTTCAATCAGTTTCTGAAGTCTTCTCTTTTCTCTGCAAGATATCAAATCAACTATTAATACCCAGTGTCTGTAGGGCAATACCATAGCCCTGACAGATTCCACTGGTGACTCATGCTGTATACTAGCAGCTGCATATTTCCAGTAGAAAAGTACTTTCTTTGTCCCTTTCCTTGTTTGGAATAACTAAATGTTCAGTATCTTTCCTGTCCAAATATTTATCCATACTTGCATAAATTCTCTCTCCAGGCTTTGACCCCCACCTAAAATGATTTCTGCTTCAACACAGAGCTTTCATTTGAAGTTACCAATGTTTCTGTCTTCCCATTTCCTGCAGCCTCCCTTGAAGCCCACCATGCCCAGCCGGCCCATCGCTCCCGCTCCACCGTCAACTCTCTCAGCTCCCACCAAGGTCCCTGGGCAGGTGACTGTGACCATGGAAAGCAACATACCACAGGCTCCAACAATTCCTGTGGCAACAATCAGTGGGCAACAGGTCTGTTTCTTTGGTGGCTCTTCTCTTCCATCTCACTGCACGGTCAGATCAATACTAATACTGGTACTGACTTGGGCTTTTTGCAGCAGGAGGGAAGGTAAAGAAAGCAGGTTTCCCTGTTTAGTGACACTGATTGTTGGATCAGTCCTGCTTGGAGCATTAAACCTCAGCCTCAGTTGTCACCAGCCCTTTACAAAGCTGCTGCTTTGTTGTAATCATCCAACTGAGGTAGCACAGCCAGGCTGTGATGGCAGAGCCATGCCCAAAAGCTGAGTCTTTCCTTAAAAGCTCCTGCTGTGTCAATGTCACTTGGAGAATTTCTACTGTAGAGAAACTGCTGGAATTTATCACTGCAGTGTTCTTCAGCTCTCCTGGGAGCAGATCAGAAGAGACTAGTAAACAGTTCATGAGTTTGAAGTGTGCTCTTATTTGAAACTGGTTTGTCAGAACACTGATCGCTAAACCCCTGAAGCCTCAGGGTTTTGATGTAAAATGCCTTTAGTTGAATTTGAGTTAGTCTGGGTAAGAACATGCAGCAATTTCAGTGGCTTTATCTTTGTTAATATCCCTAGGAAGCCTAGAATTATAAGAAAATAGAATTAATTTGTTGCAGCATTTGCCAGGTTCCTCCCGTTCTCTCAGCTTTATTGGAGGGGTGGTATGAAACTGCCTTACTGTCACCAGTAGCAGAAGAGCCATCTCTGTGGTGGTTAGGGTGACTGCTGGGTGACTGTCACCAAGTACCAACCATAAAAACATCAGTGAAACAGTTAAGTATTTATATCTTCCAGTGTCAGCAGGCTCTGTAACTTTATCCTGTACAAACACCTGCCTCTTTCTCAACTTGTAATGTATGCAACCTTGGTATGCCAAGTATTTCTCCAAAATCTCTCTTCTGTCTTTGAGGCTTAGATATGGTAATGCTGTGGCCATTAATTCTGTCAACACAGCTGACTGTTGTTTTGCTCTTGAACTCTGTAGGGACATCCCAGTAACTTGCATCATATCATGGCCACCAACGTGCAGATGTCCATCATCAGGAGCAGCGCTCCTGGGCCTCCGTTGCACATTGGAGCTTCTCACCTGCCCCGAGGTAAAGATCCCTGCTTTCTGTTCACAGCCTCTCAGCTAGTGCCTCTGGCCCTCACCTCTGAAATCCTCCTCGATGCTAATGCAGCTAATTCATCAGCTATTAGAACTGCTAGTATGAATAAGTGACTGCTGGCCTCTTAGGAATTATGTTGCCTTCAGCCATTTAGGGCAGGACTGTGTGACAGTGTTTAAAATGCTGCCAGATCCCAGCACAGCTGTTAATCTGGTTCTGTGCTGTTAAAACAATCACCACTTTCAAGAAAAAATATCCACTGGTAGAGACTGCCCTGCCCTGCTAAATGTCATGTACGTTCTTGGTGGCAAACATTGCTCACCTATGGCAGGGCAGCTGGGCAGTTGTGAAGCACCTTCTCGTACCCCCCTGTCACAGGACCATTCATGCATTTCTGTGCATGCTAACACATCATATTGTATGCATTTGCATTTAGCCATGAGTTAAATGCTTGTGATAACTATAGGCTCTTGTCTCCCAGGATTTTGCTTGCTACAGCTTGTAAGGAGATCAGCCCCTTAAAGCAGCCCTGTGCTCAATACAGCCTATCTGATTTCTGACTGCAGCTTTACTTTCAAAGTCTTATGGGTTAGGTTTATAGTTCAACTTTAAACTCATCTGAATTCCAAGTACCATTTGTTATTTCTGTTTCCTTTTATATTCAGTGTTATTTGGTCACTCAAGAAAAATAAATTGACATGAACAAAGACTTTATCTCCTTTAACTAGAGCACATGGAAGGACCATGCAGCTTTATTTGTAGCCAAAATAGTGTTGTTCACTTCATTCTTGGGGGATAGTTGCCACACTTGGACTCTCACTTAGTGCACATTTTCTTTTTTTTTTCCTGCTCTTTTTCTCTTGGCTTAAATATTAACTTTTGAGGTAATAATTTCAATTAGGGACATGTAGGGAAGTCTAGTCCACCAACTGATTGCAAGGCTGTTTGCCTTCTACAGTGGTTTTTTTAATGATCAGGAGTCATCTAACAGTAGACAAATTAATCAATTGCAGGTTTAATTGGTGTGGAGTTTGGGGTTTTTTTTTGGGGGGGAGGTGTGGCTGCTTGTTTTGTTTTGTGTGGGGACTTCTTGTTTTGGTTTTCTTCTATTGCATGTGTTTTTGTCTTCTGAACTTCATCAGGTGCATTGAGATCATTGCTGATACCAGGTGACTTATTTACACATTAGCCCAGTAATCAAGCTGAATTATTTCTACTGACTTCCATAGCTTGGAATAAGAGACCTTGGATTTGCAATACTATTTGCAATATTGTAGGGGAATAAGAAGTACCACTGAAGCCAATTAATTTAAAATAATATCTACCCTTCCCACATGGTGGTGTGAACCTTATTTTTAAACCAACATCCCCTGAGCTGATGTGGAATGCATTAGGACTGAAATACCAGCCAGTGTCTGCAGTCGTGACGGAGCCATTGGGTGCACGGGATTTTAACACGTTTGATTTGTTCCCCAGGTGCAGCAGCTGCTGCAGTGATGTCCAGTTCCAAAGTAACTACAGTCCTGAGACCAGCTTCCCAGTTGCCAAATGCAGCCACAGCTCAGCCAGCAGTTCAGCACATCATTCACCAGCCAATCCAGGCAGGTAGCAGCAGGCAGCTCTGCACATCGTTGACTGCCAGCTCTAAACTCTTCCTAGCATGCACCTGTAGTGTTATAACCTCTAATTGCCTATTTTCTGGGCTGAGGCTACTCTTAGCTCTCTTCCAGGTCTATTTTCTTTCTTTCCTTCATGGACTTGGTGCTAGAAATTGCATTTTTATTTGTCTCCAAAGTGCTTAGAAACTGGGAAGACAATTTATTTCAGACATGCTGAAGTTTTAAAGTTTGAAAAATCTGGTACAGTGTGTTGGTGTTCATTTACTCTTCAATATATGAATTGATGTAGAATTTAAAAAATCTCATTTTAATATGCTTTTGTGTATCTCAGCTTATGTATATTTATAAGGAGAAGATTGTAGCTATTATCTCCCTAGAGTAATGCTAGTGTTTAGTGTTAGGATAGAGGGTTAAACATCTTCACTTTGTGCTTTCAGTTAGGATCTCAATGTAATCATTTTTGACTTCCTGTGTATACTTGGATTGGGATTTCTTTTCATTCTGAGGGGAACTGACCTTTAGGGTTTTTCCTGAAGACCTTTAAGAGATCTGTTCTTGTTAACTTTGTTGGTTACTGACTCTTATGATGTACATGTGTTAAAAACCAGGACAGATATGCTTAGGAGGTTGCAGATCAATTCAGAAAGATTGTACATTTCTCAGAATGCCAAAACATAGTGACAAAGGTATAGGAAAGCCAGTTTTAACCAAATAATTCCTAGTTATTCTGTAAACAGCAGAATTTCCTTTCTGAATGTTCTCTCTGACTCTTTTTTTTTTTATAGTCTCGTCCTCCTGTGACAACTTCAAGCACTATTCCTCCTGCAGTGGTGGCAACTGTCTCTGCCACGAGAGCTCAGTCCCCTGTTATAACCACAACAACAGCACATGCTACAGAGTCAACCCTCAGGTAAAACCTACAGTGCTCTGCCTTGACAGAGGCTGCAGCAAGGGGAAATGCTTGTTAATCATCCAGAGCTGATAATCCTCTAGATGTGGGGTGATGTAATATCAAAACAGTAATGCTTGCACAGTGCAAACGCTTTCATTTCTTTGACTAAAAGTAAATATAAACATGAGGTGTTGTTCTGTGTTGTGAGAAGGAAAGAACTTAGTGAATCAGTTTTGAAGTCCTGCTCCCTGGACAGCAGAGTTTCTTTTATAGGAACTTGTGGCTAATTTGGCCTGTATTTTTTATGAAGACACAGTGGAAAAGTGACACGTGCATGTTGAAAAGCATCCCTGACATAAAATCCCCTTTATGAACTGATAAGAGTTATGATAAGGCTGCCCTCCTGGTTGGGCAGCTGAGGACAGAACAGCGTAGATCAAATTACTTACCTTGTTTTGCCGTGCGCTTGACAGCAGCGTTGCTCTCCCAGGGAGGAGACCGAGGCCTGATGTGTGTCCCTGTGTTTTATCTCTCATTTTTTCTTGATGATTTGTTTCCCTGCAGTCGCCCCACGCTGTCCATCCAGCAGCACCCGCCCTCTGCAGCCATCAGCATCCAGCGGCCCGCGCAGCCCCGGGACACGGCCACGCGCATCACGCTGCCCTCCCACCCCGCCATAGGCACTCAGAAGCCACAGCTCCACACCATGGCTCAGGTAAACGGCGAGAAGGAAATACCCTCTTGCTGCTTCAGATGTCTCTTTTGTTTATAGCTTGAGGGCTAAGATTAAATTGGGGAAGAGAGTTAGGATGAGGTTAGAAATTCGTGTTATTTACAGTCAGTGCAACATAATTCCATACTAGGTATGGATTTTAAATGTAGTAGTCTTTTAACTGTAAGGTTTTCTTTTCTTTTCCTAGAAAACCATTTTCAGTACTGGTACTCCAGTGGCAGCAGCAACTGTGGCACCTATTTTGGCAACAAATACCATTGCTTCAGCAACCACAGCTGGTGAGTGTTCATAATGGTGTTGTGGGAGCATTGTGGGCTGTAGGTTTTGTGGTTTTCTGTTGGCTTTCCTCTTTGAATGTGGAACCTGATAATTTTTGAGCAATTCTTTCTTCATGGTAAAGACTGCATTTGGAAATGTGTGTGCAGGCTTCAGGAGAGAAATTACTGGGTTCTTTGGGGAGGTTGTCTGGTTTTGGGGGTTTTGCACTCTTTATTTGGATCATCACTGGCATGGTAGGGCTCCAAAGAAAGATCTCTTACTAAGGTTTTTTTTTCCTTCAGGTTCTGTATCTCACACCCAAGCGCCTACAAGCACCATTGTTACCATGACAATGCCCTCGCATTCTTCCCATGCTACAGCTGTCACGACCTCAAACATCCCAGTTGGTGAGTGACTTCAGTTTTTAGAGGAGTGTGTACCTGATGCTTCCATTTTTCTGTTTATGCTGGCAGTGTTTGTGAGTGTTAGCAATTAAGGAGGGGAAGAAAATCAGTTCAACCTGGGAGAAACCGATTAACTGGTCTGCTGTTTTAATTCTTTTAATACCAGCAAGAAGTAGATGTTCTAGGAGAAGTATGTAATAAAATGGCTCACTTACTTCCTCTGTTGAATTCTTAGACAAACTTGGGCCTTTTGGCATTTTGAGCCTGCACTGGATAGATATACTGAAAGTTGTTACTGCTTGGTGATAGAATATGGCTTTCATAGTTGATTTTGTAAGTTACTTCCTCAAGTGCTTCTTGAGGTGTTAGGTGTAGCCTAGTTGAGTTTGATTAGTGTGTTCATTTAGAGGTAAAATACTAAGGTGTGAAGGTGAGAACTTTATTTACCTGGATTTTGGAATCTGCCTGAGATGTTTCCTACAGAACTGCATAAGTTTCCTTTTGTTCGTCACTGTTTTCCCCCTGATCGCCTTGTTCCTTTGGATTCTTGTAATATCTTTTCTGATCCTAAATTTCCCTGGGGGGAATGTTGTATCTCTGTACATCAGTGTTTTTCTTTTCATGTCCTCTGTCCACGTATACTTGTCTGCCTTGATCTCTGTGAAGTTCTGCTCTCAAAACTTGGATAACTCAGTTCTTGACAGCAGAAAGGATTGGGCTGATCCTAAAGAAAATTAACTTCATTTGAGCACTGAAATGACTTTGTTAGGAAGTATAATTTGTATATATATTTAGAATATCTATCTTTTCTGGTATAAATTGATGAGAATTGCTTTGTTCTCCTTTTCCTTCAGCCTATTGAGGAAACTTATCACTGTGGATAGGAGATCATCTGGAGAGGGGGTGGGTTGTTTTGGGTTGAGAGGGAAGGGATTAGTACTGGTTATTTTTACAGGATAATTAATATTGCCTTTGCAGTGTTTACCAACTTCTCCTTTGACGATTAATTGATTACTTGTTTGTCTTTATGCAGCTAAAGTGGTTCCCCAGCAGATCACTCACACTTCTCCCCGGATCCAGTCTGATTACACAGCAGAGAGGAGTAACCTCATACCTCTGTCCAGCCACCGGGCATCTCCAAACCCAGTAGCAATGGAAACCAGAAATGACAACAGGTGGGGAGAGAACAGCTCTGTCAGTGAAAGTGTGTGTGTGAGTAGGGTTTGAGTGCCCTGCGGCTCTTCTGGGCTCTGATATGCTGGAAATAATGTTTTAAAAACCTGAGGGGGGGATTTGGTAGTTCTGAATCAGTCATGATAGTTGAGATACTTGACAGCTTATGACAGATGAAATTGCAAAATGCAGGGAGTGGGTCGAAGGGGTTGAAGGTGAGCTGTTGAACTTGTGTGTGTAACACTTGCTCTCTTTGATGCCTGTAGGCAGTCGGTACCTGTCCAGTTCCAGTATTTCTTACCTACATACCCCCCCTCTGCCTACCCTCTGACTGCACACACCTACACCCCCATCACCAGCTCCGTGTCCACCATCCGCCAGTATCCAGGTAAGCAACTTGGGGCAAGCAGACTCAGATGCTTTGTTGAGCTTTTAGCTTATATATGAGCTTTAGTGGTAGAAGGAGCTAAAAGGCTTTTATGGTTGATTCTGTGACAACTGGTCACAAAAAGTCTCTGGTGACTTGCTGGCTAAGGGGAAAACTCATGGGCAAAGTGGTATTGAACTACTTCAGAGCCTACTAAATCCAGGTAATAACAGTTTTCTCAGGAGTTTAACATTCAATATCCTGGAGTTTGCATCTCTGTAAGTAAAAGTTTTTGATTCTACAAATCAAAACAGTTCAACTCCTCCAAACCAAGCCAGCTCTTCAATGCATTTTGATTCCCTGGTGTTCTGACAAGCACTTTTAATATCTTTTCACATGAATGTACAGTTTGAGAGAGAAACCTGAACCAAAAAGGGAAAAAATGAGCTGCACTGCACACTTGTGTTAGTGTTGTGTTTAGAAGAATGGAGCAATTAATGTATTTGAACTGTTGCAGTAATTTGCACTCAAAAAATGATGCATAGTGTGAGCCCATGTAGTCAACCCAAACGTATGTCATTCTGTGACAAAATCTGGAGCATTTTTACCGTACTGAGTGGTTTAGGTCTCTCTCTAATGTGATAATTTCCATTATCCAGACTGTAGGAACATGCATGATTTGGATTTTCATGGAATATCTGTGTCTGCTGGCAGCATGTTACCTATGAGCAGTATAGAGGGAATTCAGAAGGACTTGGAGGTGACAAAGCCCATTTGTTGAATGGGAAAGTATAGAATCATGGAGTTGTTTAGGTTGGGAAAGACCTTTTAAGATCATCAAGTCCGACATTTACCCAGCACTGCCAAGCCCACCACTAACCCATGTCCCCAAGTGCCACATCCACATGTCTTTTAAATCCCTCCAGGGATGGGGACTCCACCACTTTCCTGGGCAGCCTGTGCCAGGGCTGGACAAGCCTTTCTGTGAATATTTTTTTCCTAATATCCAGTCTAAACCTTCCCTGAAAGAAAATGATTGCACACGGTCAGGAGTTCCAGTTTCCACAGTGAGCACAGCTGATTGTAGGCTAATGCTAATATTTAGAAAAGCAGATGTAGGTTCTTCATCAGGAGATCATCAACAGAGACATTTTGCTTTTAAATTGACTTGAAGCATCCGTGGAAGGTATTAATTATGGCAGCTGGTGGTGACAACTGAAAGCAGAGGATACAAGGTATGAGGAGGGACATGCCAGGAGCACAGCCAGGTGAGGGCTTAGGTAAAAGTACAGAAGAGACTCACTGAGATAAGGAGAGTTTAATGCAGAATTTGGAGGAAGAATGTTGCCTTTGGCTTTCCAAATGCTGGTTGTGTTTTACATAGTATCCCAAAAGGATTTTGTTGGATAGAAAGTTTTGCAACAACAGTGTTTCATGTAAGGTGTTCCACTGAGAATTAAATGCCATACTTAATACAGAGACATTTTCAGGGACCTGGTGCAGATTTCAGGTTTTTGACAGCTGTTTTTAGAATGTCTTGTCAGCACAAGAACTTGATGGAAATTCTGTGTCAATGACAAAACCAGCTTTTTCTGCATTGTTAACAAGCAAGGCCATTGTTGGCAAGCTCACCCTTGCGTTCTGTGTGTGGCTGCAGAAATCCTGGTGCAGCTCTATAGAGACTGGAAATCTGGAGACCCAGGGAGTTCAGATAGTCCAGCAGTGTTGTTAAGTGCTACCTGGGAGAACTGTAATATGCTGTATAGTGGATCTGGAAGGATGGAATCATCGTTGTTTAGAGCTGTGAATTTATTCAAATTAATTGAACTTCTTAGAGCAGGTGTTTCATTGGGAACATTACCCTGCCACTAAAATATTTTGTGTTTACTTGAGCTGTGGAATCCAGCCTGTAACTGTAAGCCCTGTTCTGAGCCAGATGAGGTTGTACTCAACTTCAGCGCTGAGTTAGCTTCAGAGAATAAGAAATTACTTAGGCTTCTCATTTTTTTATTTATTTTTTTTAAGCAGAGAAAATGCCAAGCGTTGGTACTTGAAAGTATTGTAAAATAAGATAGTGAGCAAAACTAAGCACAGCTTTCTGAGACTGCAGTTTGAATCTAACTAAAAGCAGAATTAAGCTTGATCTTTTCTCTCTTGTTGCAATTTGAAATAAAAAAAAACAGAATGAAAATCACCAGTGATGTTTAATTCTTCTGGCAGACAATCTGGTCTCTCTGCTCTCAAATTTACTAGAGCAACAAGCAGGGTGGCAAATTTATTTCTCAAAGCAAAAAACAGTCTTTGAAAGTTAGTATTTGAGTGACAGGTGGCAGAGGAAACTGAGGTGACCTGCTGGGTAGGTGTGACGAGGTGCCTGTGTTGCTGCTCCCAGTTTCAGCCCAGGCACCCAACTCGGCCATCACAGCCCAGACCGGCGTTGGAGTGGCCTCCACTGTTCACCTCAACCCCATGCAGCTGATGACAGTCGATGCGTCCCACGCCCGGCACATCCAGGGCATCCAGCCGGCTCCCATCAGCGCCCAGGGCATCCAACCAGCTCCCATCAGCGCCCAGGGCATCCAGCCAGCGCCGATCGGGACACAGGGACTCCACCCCGCCGCTCCCATGGGCGCGCAGGGGCTGCAGCCAGCACCCATCGGGGCCCAGCAGCCACAGGGCGACACCAAGACCTCGGGTAAGAGCACCACACAAGTCCTCGCTCGGGGCCGAGGAGGAGCAGCTGAGCTGCTGCCCTACACGTTTTGGCTGTGACTGATGATCCTGTTACAGTCCCTGTGCTCCAGGGGTGGACGCTGAATACGTTCATGCGTGTCTTCTCCCCACAAATATTTCTGAATTGATTTATTTTTAAAGCTCACCGGGTGGAGCGTGTGGGTAGCCTTGGATGGGTTACTTCAGTGGAAAACACTGGTTGTGCCTGAACTTAAACAAATCCCTTCAGTAAGGCCCTGTGGGATAAGTAACTTCCAAGTGAGCAATGTTCTCTAAACTGTTCCAGCTGTGCAGTAGATCCCAGGAACAATCAGAATACAGCCAGGTATTTTCTGTGGTTGGTAACCTGATCTTGGGCTGTGAGAGAAACCATCTTTCATTAAGAATAATTTGTCTGATGAAGCCCCGACAACTTACTGAAGGAATGGGATATGGCAGCCAAGGGAATATGCTGTTGCACAGCTGGCAGACTGTGTGGTGACTTCCCAGCTGTCCACACACTTTGCATCCCTTAGCTGGAAAACAGGCTCTGGCAGGAGATCAGAACTCGAACACAGCTTATGGAGCTTACTTGCAAGTGGCATGTGTTGCCATGTAGGCTCTCCTAGGAGTATTATTCTGTTGACCCAGTTGTATTGGTGATCTCCCTAGTGATTTCTGCATTTTCCATGTCTCCTGGAAAAGATTATTTCCCTAGCAGCAGTTGTTAGGCAGGAGGTAGTTTCCATCTTCCCTGCAGAAGGTTCAGTGATCAGATTGCTTGTGGCAAAGATATTGCTTACAAAACAGTCTGAAAGCACTGCAGTTAGAGACTGAGGGACTCAGGGAGCATGGACAACATATGCTCTGCAAACACCTGCTTTGTCATCACATTTCCTTGAGTAAAGGCTGCTTTCTCCTCTCTGTCTCTGTTCTCCTCTGTGCTGTGTCCATGTCCATCCTTCCCAGCAGTAGTCTTGGCAGATGGAGCCACCATTGTAGCCAATCCTATTAGCAACACATTCAACACGGCTACTGCAGCAACTACAGTTGTGCAAACCCATAGCCAGAGTGCCAGTGCCAGTGCTCCAGCCCAGGGCTCCTCCCCGCGCCCAAGCATCCTTCGCAAGAAACCAGCCACTGATGGGTGAGTACAATTGAAGGTGACGTGGGAATGACACCTCTGTGCAATCCAGCCCGGCCAAATGGAATCATTTCAGTGGAGATAAGAAAAATTCTAGCATACTGTTCAGTCAGCAGTGCTTGTGAGTAACCTGCTGATCTGTGAAACACTTCTTTTCCTCCCCCTGGGCAGGATACAGTTTTCTACACTGTCAGTAATAAAATGGGAAGGACAGTTTGTCTCCTAGCTTTCGAAAGTGACCTTTTGAGGGAAAGTGGATTTGAGGCTTTGTTGCTTAGTGTAATAAAAGAAAGAGTTCATAATCTACTAAAATTAGAATTCCGTGCTTTGTCTTCAGTGCTTTTCTTGGAAGAATATGTGGATGAGTGGAAAGGATAGGATTAGTACCCTGCTGTGAAATCTGATTAGGAAAAAGGGAGGGAGTAACTTAAACTCTTAAAATATTTTATGTTGCCTGTCTATTTTTAAATGCCTGAATAAAGAGGCAAGAGACAGCTTTAGAATTAACAATGCATTTCGTCCCAACTAACAACGGAAAACGTTTGGAACCGGTGTGTCCTATGAGACTAAAATTGCATATTTTTTTATTGAGGTGGAAACCCTTTTTAAGGCAGAGAAGCTGGAGGCTGTAAAACTATAAGAGAAATTAAAGAAGCAGAGGTAGATCACTGAAGAACATTTCCATTTGAGAGGTTGATTATTTTAGACAACAATTTGACTTCTGGTCCCATAGGAGACTGAATAGGCTCTAAAATACTTTGATCAGCCCTGTGCTGCCTAACATCCATACTTGGGGCTTGAGGTCCTGGAGTCAGGCTCTGACACAGTCTAGTCCAGCTAAAGGGAGCAGGTGCCTGTCTGAGGACTGTTCAGCTCCAGATGATTTGCTCAGTCTGGAAGCAGCAGTGCCGGACAGCGGCATGGCCAGACCCCTTGGTCCACTGCTGGAGCCTGGCAGTCCCAGCAAGGTGCTCTGACTGGCAGGATAAAAGTAAAGCTGCTGTTCTTGGAGAAGCCCTAAATCAGAGTGAGACTAGGCCAGAGCGACTAATCTTTTATCTTAAAATATAATACTTAATTTGAAAAATAAAATGAGACCCTTTGTGTAGCAAATTGGTTATACTGAAGAGAGCAGCGATACAGCGGTAACTCTCATCCTGTTCTGTGTAAGAGAGAGCTGATTCCTTTGCTCTCAGGGGTATTTATCTCCACACCAGAGGGGTGGGAATGATGGATCCATCTGTCTCTTACAGGCTGGCCGTCCGGAAAAGCCTAATTCCCCCTCAGCCACCTGAAGTGGCCAGCACACGTGTGGAGAACACCATGCGAAGCACATCTGGATCCCCGAGGCCTGCTGGGTAAGACTTGAGGAAACAGCCAACTGCGTCGTAATAGTTTCGTTATATTTGTTTGAGTTGTGTTCTTTGGCTGTTGGGGAGCTTTTTTTTCTTTTGGGAAGCAAACTATTTTGAATTTGTTTGAACAAATTTGAATTAATGCTGTGAAGCTGAGGTAATGGCCTTTAAAAGCTGTGGTGATGAGCTTTCACAGAAACAAACAAAACCCCTCTACCATTGTAAGAGGAGAGGCCTCAAAACTTTTATTCTGTAGTGCTTAGAAATTAATGCTGGCAAAAGGTAAATGCAGCTTCTGCCCTGCTTCAGTTGAATTCATTGGCTTTAAAATTAATTGGTTTATAACTGTTAAGGATGGTGGGAGCTCCTGCAGAGGATGGGGCCAGTACAACTTTGGGTAAAAGTTCCTCTTGGCTGCATTGTGAAACTGTTTTGATCCTTTTACAAGTGTTTTGAAGTTACCTGGAATTAGTCATGAGATTTGCTTCTCACAGTGAGTGGAAAAAAAGTAGTATCTCTAATTAATAAATACAAAAGATTAAAAAGGGAGCGGAGGAGGAAATGTAACTGAGATGAAGCCTTCTGTTGTGAAACACTTTACTGAGCCTGGTGGGTGCAGGAAAAACTGGATAGTCTGACTATAGTTTGGCTTGTTCACTTTGTGCTGGATGTTCATGACTAAGATACAGTTCACTTCACTTCGTTTTGCTTTTTTCTGTGTTACAGTGGCAAGCCAAAGCCTGAAATTCATGTGTCCATGGCCACTCCAGTCCCAGTGTCTATGGAGGCGGTGTCTAACCAAGGCAGCGAGCAGCCCACCATCGCAGTGCCCCCAACCTCCCAGCAGCCCCCCTCTGCCATTCCAACCATCATCGCGGCAACCAGTCCCACCTCGCAGCCCGCGGCAGCGCTGTCCACCATTCCAGGGGCTGTTCCGGCCGCGCCGCCCACCTCCACCACCATCGTGGCAGCACCAGCCCCTCCATCCACCATGAGCGGTGCCCTGTCAGCAGTGCTGGGCCCTGTGGTACCCGAGATCAAAATCAAAGAAGAAATGGAGCCCATGGACATCATGAGACCGGTGTCTGGTAGGTGGCTTCTTTTGTTGTTGAGACACTGGAGGAATTAGAAGGATTTTAACACTTCCATCCTGAAAATGAAATGACATCTCTTCTGTGTTAGCACAGAACACCAGGGTTCCCATATGCCTTGTTACTCATAAACTTCTTTGCCTTGTCCCTCATCTCCCATGAAATCACTTATTATTGTGGCTGCTTTGTTCATGTTCAAATGATCCAACTCCTAAGAGTCTCTGTGAATTCCTTGCCTAAAACGCATGTGCTCAGCAGTGGTACCAATATATTATGGAACAGCTCAGTTAATTCAGTTTTCTCTCAAAAACTACTGTTCAGGTCCAATGGTCTTTCTTGTATGTGAAGAAATCGTGACCAAAGTAGGACTTCCCAGGGCCCTCCTGTGCATATTTTTCTCTAGATGTTTTCAGAATATTCATAGTATTGCCTTACTTATCCAGCTTGGCAGTAGCTGCTATCAGATGGCATGAGGAGTAAAATCTAGATCCTTACAGATCTCGTTGGACACTATATAGTGGCAACATTGTAGGAATGCATCCCACGTTCATGAGTATCAGAGTTCAGGTTTAGTTGTTGGTTTTATTGCTCTCCTGAAAGCTGTGTGTTATCCTGTGAGGAAGCAGCTCCTTGCTGTAGATGTCTCTGGAGCACAGGCAAGACAGCATTAAACCCTTTAAAGTGGTTTTGTCTCCTCCTGGCAATTGTGGGTGTGCCAAGTTGTCGAGAGATCCCATCCCAGAAATTTTGTGCTGCAGCCTTAGTCCCAGCTGATGGAGGTTTTCCCTCCAAATATCAGAGAGTGTCCCCTCAGACTACTTGCCTCGCTGCTGCCCAGCTCCAGAGATGTGTTGATTGGTGCAGTGACCTGCTCATGGGTGCTGAGGGCCTGGCAGTACAAGCAGACTCCTGCAAGGAGAGTGCTGCAATCCTGCTTTGATTCCATACTACTCTCCTACCACAAGAGGAAAGGGACTTGCTTGCAACACAGACAGATGCTAGCATGGATGCCTTTTTGTAGCTTTAAACTAACATAAGCCTCAAATATAAACCAACTGAGGGACAACTGGCTCTGCTCTCATCCTTTAGGCCTTTGTATATGAGACACTAAAGACTTCAGCTTATAGGTTTGTCCTAATAATTGCTGCTGGTTAATATCTGGCCTGTGCATACACTTCACACTCCTCACAATGTGCTGAAACAGGAGCTACTGTTGGAGGTAGTGTTCAAACAATATGTTACCTTCACACTGCTGATGGTTTGGGTTCTTTCCTCCCTTTCAGCAGTCCCTCCTTTGACTACAAGTACTGTGTCTCCATCTTTGGCACTGCTGGCCAACAACCTTTCCATGCCTCCAAGCGATTTGCCACCCGGTGCCTCGCCGAGGAAGAAACCCCGTAAGCAGCAGCATGTCATCTCCACAGAGGAAGGGGACATGATGGAAACAAACAGCACTGATGATGAGAAATCCACTGCCAAAAGTTTGCTGGTGAAAGCGGAGAAGCGAAAGTCTCCTCCAAAGGAGTATATAGGTAATCTCACCTCTGATGCCTTTTTTTCTCATTCAGGTGTCTGTATTTTCTCTTCTGTTTGTTTCTCAGAGAAGGTGCTCTGTCATGCTTCCGCTTCCTAAATATGAGTAATAGGGAATCCAAGTATCTGTTCCTCAGCACTTCCTGTATAGTGCTGTTCAGGGAAAATGACCTTTCTCAGCATACATTTTGTATGTGGTAGAGCTTGCTGATCTGCTGCTGGAGATCCTGTGGCTGCTGATCTGCTGCTTTCACTACTCCCTGATGATAATGTGGTTCTCCCTGGATCCTTTTGTAGATGAGGAAGGCGTAAGATACGTCCCTGTGCGTCCCAGGCCGCCTATCACCCTGCTCCGTCATTACCGCAACCCTTGGAAAGCTGCTTACCACCACTTCCAGAGATACAGCGACGTCCGGGTCAAAGGTCAGCCTCGGGATGTAGCAGGGAAGAAGGGAAGGAGGCTACACAGGATTAGCAATAGTTCTGTAAAACAAAAAATGGTGTGGCTATTGATGAATCTAGTTACGAACAGTGGTGGAAACTTGCTCAAGAAAGGGATCCTTATAAAAGATGTCACTTTATAAAAGATACCACTGTGGCAATAGGCTGCAGTTGAGTTATGTCATTTACTACCTAACACTTGCTAATTTAATCACAAATCTTCTAGGTTTAGTGTAACTAGTCTTGTCAACTAACAAATGGGCTTTTAAGAGGACTTTTTTTTCCTAATATGAGGAAAATAGAGATCAGATACTGTCTTTCAGACTTTTTAGCTAATATCTTGGAAAGCAAACTGGCTTTTCAGAACTGTGTAAATATGTTGAGGGAATAGAAGTAGTACAAGATGGCCTTTTACTTGTTCAAGGCAGGGTGTTCAAAATGCTGAGCGCTACATTCCTTAAATGGGAAAAAATGACTTATAATATAATCTTTCTGGAAACACACATAACCTGTTAGTAAGTGAGAGCAACAGTCAGCTGCGTGGCAGATGGGAAGTCACCTTCCTATCTGAATCAAAACATTGGTTATTGTCATTTATTAGGATGTAGGGGGAGCAGCACTTAGGTTAATGTTGTTTGAGAAGAGAGGCCCGGACACCTCCTGAAATTTGAGTACTATATCTTTGTGTTTCCTGTGACAGAAGAGAAGAAGGCCATGCTGCAGGAGATTGCCAACCAGAAGGGTGTATCCTGTCGTGCACAAGGGTGGAAGGTCCATCTCTGTGCGGCGCAGCTACTACAGCTGGTAGGTACATGGGGCTTCCAGCTTCCCACAACACAGGGGAACACAGAGCTGTGTGAGACAGGAGGATGTTGTTACAAACTCAGTGCACTGGGATACCATAAAGGAGCTGGTGTGTAGTGCCCAAAGGGAGTGGGATGTGCTTTCCCCTTTCTCAGGAATGTGGCATAAGTGGCTTGGAAACTTGGAGTGTTGGTTTTGATCCAGACATAAGAGCTGATGTATTTTGTACAGATGATCAAAACTGGCAACTCCCTCCTGCTGATGCACAGGTCTGAAGAAGCGTCTGTTTGGGATGGTGCGGCTGATCTGAGGAGGCAGCACTGATCCACATTCCTGGATGCTTCTGTTTCAGGTTGGGGGTGAGGTAGGTGCTCTGCATTTTAGCACCAAACTCCCCAAAACCTCTGCATTCCTGGAATAGTATTGTGAGAACTAGGGGAAGCCGTTGTGGTTAGGATCCATGTTTATTCAGAAAAGGAGAGATCCTGTAGATAGGATGTGAGTAGGAATGATAGTGCCATGCTTTGTTGGAGGCTCCATCTTCTGAATCACAAACAGGAGCAGCTGAGAGGGGAATGGATTATCACCGTCTCTGTGTAGCTTTGTTAATGTGGGCGAGCATTTGCCAGCCTGGCAGTGACCCTTCTCATGAAGGACTGATGTCTTTTAGACAAACCTGGAGCACGATGTGTATGAGAGACTGACTGCCCTGCAGGAGGGACTCATTCCCAAGAAGAAGGCAGCGACCGATGACGACTTGCATCGAATCAATGAACTGATACAGGTAGGTCCTGTGGCCTCTCAACCCCAAACTGCTTCACCCTTAATTACAAAGTATCCTACTGCCATTAATAAAAGCTAAAGCTGGTCTAAAAAAATCGTGTGGGTTCCCTTCCTGTGTCATCAGTTACAGGAGGCATTAAGAAAAGGCACAGGGATTGCTTAGACCAGACATTCTGCTGCTAATGACGAGTGTTTCCTTTCAGGGGAACATGCAGAGGTGTAAACTTGTGATGGATCAAATCAATGAGGCTCGAGACTCCATGCTAAAGGTCTTGGATCACAAGGATCGTGTTTTGAAGCTTCTAAACAAGAATGGAACTGTCAAGAAAGTGTCCAAATTAAAGCGAAAGGAGAAGGTCTGAAGACAGATTAATGACTCTGGAAATGGAGAACGTGTACAGAATGGAGCTGAACCTTTTTGTAGTTTGGGTTTATTTTTAAGCAGAGCATCTGAATAAAAAGGGTGAGTTTAGGGAACAGATGGACACGTGAAGCCTGGTGACTGAAGAGATTGTCCTTGATCTTGTCACAATGAACAAAGATTTCTCTCAGGCTCATCCCTTTTTAAAGTCTTTTCAGTCCCACTTGTTTAACCCTCCTGATGTGTCAAGTATGGACACACCTGTAAGACAGGATGTTCTGCAGGGGACACCAGGAGGCTGACATACAGGTATGGACCCAGACAGCAGCCAAGCTTCCGAGCATTGGGAATGACACCACTTTCAGTTACCCCATTCAGTTCTCGTTCTTCTGACCTTCCAGTGTCTGAAGCAGCCTTCTTACACCAGTGCCACTGCACTAGGGGATCTGCCACAAAGAATCTCCAACAGCTCAGAAGTCCTAGCTGTCAAGTTAAAAAAAAAAAAAAAAAAAAGGAAAAAAAAGTGGGGGGAAATCATTTCAAAGTGATATTGTAGTGTCTGTGTGTGTGTCTGTGTTGGTGCTCTGGGATACTTGTGTTGAAGTACCTCCTGCAACAGAGGGGCTTCCTGTAGCTGGTGTAATGTTAATTGTACGTACCACATACATCCTGAAAACGTGAATAAAGGAATTGGAGGTTTTTGTATGTGAGCAGTTTGTGTACCTTTGTACCAGTGAAACTGTTCAACCTGCAAACTCGAAACCAAAGCCTTGGAAGAAGCCTATGGAAAGAATAAAGAGCACGTTGGGAAGCAGCCAGTGTCCTGTGCTGCAAGGGGCGGGGTGAAGCAGTTCCCAGTTCACCTCCTAAAGATGGAATATGGATTATCCCCCATGCACTTGTGCATTTAACCTTAATATTTTAGAAAGGTTGACAAATCAGTTCATTTTTAGTCTACTGAGCAGGAAGCTTCAGTTTCATTAATCCAGTTAAAGGGCTGTTATCCTGCCTTTATTCAGAACAGAGTTCTTTCAGAACTTAGATTTTAAAAAAATAGTATTTGATTCTTCTAATTTCCTGATTTTTTTTAACTAAAGAAGTAAGTAGAATGTCCATATTCACACTGTTCTTATGTTCTTAACACATGCAAACCCTATTTATTTCAGCTTTGGATGGCAGTCTTTCGTATTAGCTTGATTTTACTTGTTCAAATGAAACCACTTCCATTGTAAGACACAATTCTAGTATAATGATATTGTAACTTTGGTATTAGGAAATTTACAGTAACTGCTGATTTTTATTTTTTTTTCCCCTTGGCTAGAAGAAAGAAAACAAAATACCCTTCCAGTTTTACAAGCCTGCAAGGAGTGTGTGGATGTGTATGTTGGAATTAAAAGGAGAGGTAAGACATGAAAAGGTGGGAATCAAACTGCTGCTCCCACCTGCATTTCTTGTGCCTCAGGAATATAACTGGCCAAGTATTTGTTTGATGTTGTCAGGGTAATAAAACACAGTGCCAACACTCCCATAGGTTCCTGAGGACTCTGCAAGAAGGTCACTCACGATTATTAAGTGGACTTCAGTTGGGTTGGGAATTGTTTCACATGTTGACAAAGGGCTTTTGGGTTAAATCCAAGGCATTACCAGCAAAGTGTGAGGTATTTACGCAGGAAGGGAGCAAAGGATTCTTTTAAGGACCGCAAAAGTTAAAAGCTTGCTGTTAGTTAGTTCTCGTAGGTATTCTTATCTGATTCTTTGCAACCTTAGTTTTCCTAAACTGGTATTCAAGGCTCCTGTCTAGACTAAAAGGATGATGCTGTTCCATAACCTTAGAATGGCAAAAAAGTTGCTGCAGTGCTGTGGAAATCATGTAGATTCCATAGTGTTCCAGGTCAGGAGCAACCTGGTCTAGTGGAAGGTGTCCCTGCCCATGGCAGGGGGTGGAATGAGACGAGCTTTGAGGTCCCTTCCAACCCAGACCATTTTGTGACTCTGTAGGAGACAGTAAGATCCAGTGATGTTCGTCTGGATTTCTCCAACTCATGTTTTCATGCCTCTTATTTACTGCTTAAGCTTAGATCAGGAGTGGCACGCATAAATGCCATTTTACAGTCTTAAAAGAGTTGAGCCAGTTTCTTTGTCTCTTGGGTTTGAATGGGCAGCGAGTGTATAGTGGAATCTGCTCTTCAGCTTGCTCAGGTGTTATGGTTGTGTTCTCAGGAGGTAACTGGGAAGTAGCCCTGTGGTTTCCTCTATCCCTGAACACCAGGAACCCCTCCAACAGCCACAGAATCTTTTATTACAGTAACTCTCATCCCACAGACCGAGCCGCTGGAGGAGATTCTCTCCTCTTAGAATGGATACAGAGCCTGTGTTTCTGCCAGGTGTCCTAAAACCCTTGATGGAGTAAGTACTTCTCTGCGTTTGTTCTTTTTTACAGTGCTATGTAGAAAGGTGCAGGAAAGGATTTGCGTGTCCGACGGGCAATTGGAAATACTAAAAAAAGTGAATTTTAGCTCTGGTGCGGTTGTGCCAT
>NW_021940687.1:2269552-2287564 GCF_001715985.3 Manacus vitellinus
TGAATCAAGTGTTGTGCTTCCAAATGAATAAATAATGATTTAGCCTCCCCAATGCGGCTGAGCCTTCAGTGGTAACTGGGGAAGGCTCATCTATCCCAGCACCCTCACTGAGCCAGAGCAGGTAACTTTTAATAAGCACTGAAACATTTACATGCTCACTTTGTCAAAGTTATGCTTTTCCTTTTCTTGTTTTGGTTTCTTATTTTATTATTATTGCAAAGGTAGAGATCGAGGAAAAATTTTAATTTTCGTTAGGTCTTGTAAATTGTTCCTTATGGTCTCTTTAAAGCCTTGAGGTGAGGGTCCCTAAGCAGAGCAAGCACTGCAGGCACGCGTGGTTTGTGTGCATCTCTGAACACGTCTTACACCAGTTCTGGTTCAGTTCAGGATTGTGTGAGCCTTGCCATGGCCGATGAAACTTCGTGGATAAAGTTTACTCTGTTTGCACGTGCAGAGAAGGCAGGGACTTGTCACACCCTGAATTTCAGTGCGTGTCTCCCCCCACCCCACGGTTCTGTGTCCGTGCTGTCGGCTCAGGCATCGCTTACACGCCCGGGGGGGTTGGAGCGGTGCTCTGATGGTCACTGAAGTGCCCAGGTACTCGTGAGAGCCGAGTGTGGCTTCAGTGCTCTGTGCTGTTCTCCCGGTGTTTGTGCTTTCCAGCCTCATTTTACAGATGGGGAGCTGGTTTTCCCTCTCTTAGTATGTTTGATCTCGTGGTGATGTGGGTGTTTAAGTGCCTGACACTGACCTGTGGTCCTTGCCTGTCATCTTTGTTCATCTTTGACTGCACAGCCTTTCCTGCCCGTGTTTGTTCCACCCCTTCATGTGATGCATGAGCTAATTCTTTTCTTTGCAAACAAAACGCTGCTCTGAGTTGGTTTGTTCTTTTACATCATACCTGTTTCCTGCCATTATCACTTCCCTCTGTTCAGACTGCTCTGTCTTCAGCTCGTCCTGTCCTGCACATCTTGACTGTACACCCTGTGTGTTTACTTGTGAGCTCTATTGATTCACCCAGTCCTGGAAAGTAAATACAGATTCCAGTTCATGTGGTCTGGAAAACAGTCTGTTGTTTAGAAATAGTCTGTTGTTTCAGTGCCTGTAGCTCCTCTTTGATCTTGCCAATGCTAAATCAAGGTCAGCACCCCTGGGAGTCCAACCCCAAGATGTCATTTGGGGCTGCTGTCACTCTGCTGTTGGGAATGGGGAAGGGAGATACACTGGTGGTTTGTCAGCAGCTTGTTTGCCACTGGTGCAATTGGTGAGCAGGAAAAGTCGTGGATAGGGTGTATCTGTAGTCCTAAGTCTTTTTTTCTTCTGTTTTCCTCCAGTTTCATTCTCTTTAGGGGAGGTCTGACTGGTTTTTTGGTGATGAACCACTTATTAAAGTGCTTAGTACACCTCATCAATAACTTGAAAGTGTGATTTCACACATGTTGTGTCACACTCTTTCAGTTTATATGTGAAAACACCCATTCTGCCTGCTGAACTGACTTTGGTGCTGTACTTGGTCACACGTTGCAAGGGTTTTCTTCCTCTGTAGCGGAAGCAGGGAAGTTCTTCACCTGTAACTCTTTGTGTGTTGCTTTTTTTATCCCCCACCCCCTCCTTGCCAGGGTTCTACAGTGCTCCAGGCAGCAAGTTTTGAAGCAGGATGGGAAAAAGACGCTGTGTTCCTCCACTTGAGCCCAAGCTGGCAGCTGGCTGTTGTGGGGTGAAGAAGCCCAAATTGTCTGGGAGTGGAACGCACAGTCATGGGAATCAGACCACAACTGTACCAGGCTCCAGTTCAGGTCCTCTTCAGAACCACCAGCACACAGACGGGAATAATGGAAGGGAGAACGTATCTGACTTGACTTTGGGCCCAGGAAATTCCCCAGTTACTCGAATGAATCCCACTTCAGGAGCTTTGAGCCCACTGACTCGGCCCAATGGAACTGCCAACAGCACCAAGAACCTGGTGGTGACAGCGGAAATGTGCTGCTACTGCTTTGATGTACTCTACTGTCATCTCTACGGGTTCCCTCAGCCACGGCTTCCTCGATTTACCAATGACCCCTAGTGAGTACATCTGCCTGGGGGAGGAGAGCTGGGAGCTGCCAGAGCTGCTGTGGCTTGGTTGGATGGAGGTGAAGGGTTTCCTCTGGGGAGTAGGAAAACTGGTGTGCCGGGGGAGGGGGGGCATTCTGCTGCTTGCTTTGTCTGCCAGAAACTAAAAATGATGGGCTGTAAGTGCATGAAGGAGTAAAGTATTGTGGGTTGTGATGGAAGTGAGCGAGCTTTGAAGAGTGGCCTTCAGGGGAGAACATGCTTAGCTCTACAGAAAGAGAGCTGGGCTAAGTCTGAGGAGGTGTGCTTCTTCAGCTCACAGTCTCCTGTGTCCCATGAGACACTGTGTCCTTCACTGAGAAGTGCAAACCCACTTCATGGTAACGGAAAAGTTTGCCCCCTTCTTTCTGAATAGATTCCTTTGCAAAAACTTAACTGAGTGATTCCCCCTGCAAAACTGTTCTAACAGAACAGTAAAATAACATTGTTAATTTGAAGAGGCTCCAGCTAATGGGAGACACTTGACTTGGTGAAGAGACAAGGCAATAGACTTCCTTCTGCAAAGCAAATGGAAAGGGAATAAAGTAAGAAGTTGAAACAAGTTTCCAGCTCATCCTGAAACAAATGCTGAGCTGGTGAAAATTGGGCAAGGACACTCACAAGGCTGTTCAGCTGTCCTAGTTAATGGGTTTAGCAGGGAGGGGAATCAAAAAATTGCCAGTTATAGAAGACACTTTGGGAAGATAGTGTTAGCTGGGCAATGTGAGGAGAAATCATAGAATCATTTAGAAAAACATGAGTCCAACCATGAACCCAGCACTGCCAAGAGAGTTAACTTTCAAGGACGATACCAAGGTTAGGGGGAAAGGAGATGTGTATGAGCAGAAGTGAGGAGAAGGATTTATGAAGCTGTTTGGCTTTGGTGAGATTCAGCTAATGTTTATCTGAAGGTTGAATGCGTAGGTGTGGAAATGTTAATGTTGTTAAAATGTTTGGTGAAAGAATTATATGGGAAAGATCAATGACAGATAGACTTTCTGACACTCCTCCAGGGGCCTCTTCCAGAACAATAGATAAATTAATGGTGTCAACAACTTTTTATTTTAAGTTAATGAATTTTAAATTGATGTAAAGGAACAGTGGCTTAAACAGGTCAAGGACTTTTTCTGTGTATTCAGTGTCTGCCCACCTTACTGCCTGTCAGGATGGATGTGG
The DNA here is from genome assembly GCF_001715985.3 of Manacus vitellinus. Lineage (NCBI taxonomy): Eukaryota > Metazoa > Chordata > Aves > Passeriformes > Pipridae > Manacus > Manacus vitellinus. The sequence continues at coordinate 2,272,820 of NW_021940687.1, forward strand.
GTTGTGCTTTCCATGCAGTTATTTTCCAAGTAGGATTATGGATACATGTTCTGAATGCTGCCACAGACTAAGCTGTTTAATATTGTAAATACAAATGAATGAAGAAATGCTCTAGACCAGGCTCTCAGATAGTTCCAGGGACTCCCCAGGCTGAAACATTTCTGCTGTTGTTGCTACGTACCCTGGGCAGGCTCCTTTTAGAACATTTTATGTTAGTCTGCTTATTATTGTGTCACTTGAAATGCAGAGGGGTTTTTTTTGCTGTTGTTCTGTTAAGTCAGTAAGAGAGATGGTTTTACACAGCTGCATTCTTTTGGTGTCAGAGGAGATTTCTGGCTGGATTTTGTTGCTTTTTCTGTTGACTAGTTTCAAAAAGGACATCCTTTGGGGAATAGCAGCTGGTTGAATTTTATGCCCAGATTTGAAAAGTTCAAAGTTGCTCATTGGGTATTTCTGTGCTCATAATTACAAGACTTTTAGATCAGCACACCAGCAAAGCATAACCAGCCCTTACCTCCTCTTCCCCTGCAGGCAAATGCTTACCTAAATTTTCTTGTGTTTCAGCATTTATGCTTTTGCTTCCAGCAAATAGTTGGATGTTCCCCAGGGAAAAGCATGGGGTTTGCTCTGTTGTAGAGCAGCACATAAGGATGAGCTGTCCCACTTGGGACACTCATGGAATGAACTTCAAGGCAAATGTCATTAAATATAGGAGTAAGCAAAGTGAAAATACAGAAATAATTTGTATTTTGGCCCTTTGTGACATAATGAATGTCAGTGGAAGAGATCTTTGAGTAAAACAAAGGTTTATCCAGGAAGTCTCCCTGGACAGACTGTTGATGGAATAGAAAGAGGCACAGCCTGTTCTGGATAGCAGATTTTTAAATTGGTGCTGAACCCCAAAGTAAAGACAAAAGTAGGTGTGAAGGGCAGGATTTGGCATAAATAGTGTAATAACATAAAAGTTACAGGGTTCTGACTTGAGAACCACCATGAATTTCAGTTACCATCTTGAGGGGATATGCTCATGGACAGCAATCCTGATGGGAATTATGGTAAGATACCTATAGAGTAAGGTTCCCTTATTCCAGTGTTAGCACTGACATTCACAAATCAATGGAGAGACAGTGGAAATGCAAGACTTGCAGTTATGTCTGAATTAACTTGGTAAAGGAAGAAAATATCCACTTTAATATTCAGGTTATGGGAAGAAATTACAACTTGGAACCTGTGCAAATAGTTAATCGGTTGCTTCTTCTACTTTTGTACTTCAATCTGATTTGTTAATAGTAGGTATTACAAACTGGTGCTAAAACTACACCATGGAAGTTTCCAGTTGCCATGCAAGACAAATAATAAGGAACTTGCATCATAAAATCTGTTCTGTAACAGGTTTTTCCCGAGTACAAGCTAAACTCTGATTTGAACAGGCTGTATTTTTCCACTTTAAAACTCCCTTTGTAGTTGCAATTGGAGAAGCTAGCTTTTAGTTGCTGAAATTCCCCTCTCAGCCTAAAAACCCTCATCAAACACAGCTAAGTGGGGTGTTGTGTCTGGGGAAGAAACAGTTGCCATAATCTGCTGAAGGTATGGCTGCAAAGTACATGTAAGTGCTCTTGGGTGAAGGTGGACAAAAGGTTGTTGTGACTTTTCTTAGTGCATCTAGGAAATAACACTTTTCAAGGAGGGGCTCTGGAACAATGGACTTACTGTCAGCTGCACCTGCAATTTGCTGAGTGCATTTATTCTTCAGAGACAGAAACATCTTTTCTGCTGTGAAAATAGTGAAATTTTATATACATTTACAAAATTGTGTATTTCTTCTTTTTATGCCTCGGTTGTTCTGACCACAGTGAAAAATTGTTTAAAATGTGCTTTAAAGTATTTTAAGATATGACAGCCTTCTGAATGCAATTATCATGTCCCTTCTGATAATATCTCTTCTATTATAGACACAGAACGCTCAGTGGAAATATGGGTTGTGGTTTTGTTCCCTCTGGAAGGGGAAAGAGGCGAATTGAAAATGTGAACCTGCAATTTGAATTGAAGGGGAACTTGCTTAGATTTGTATTGTGAGAGTGATGGGTTTTATGTTCTCCTTTGCCTTTCCTGTTTGGGATGAGTGTCACATGGGCTCAGCAATGGTTTCAAAACTTTAATTAGATTAGGGAAATTTCCACTGAACTTGTGACAGTAGTGTTTCTCAGAGTTCTCCTGTGTAAGTTTAGTGTCTTTTTTTGGTTTTTGTAAGCTTTCTAATGTATTTTCTTACACTCTGTTTCTGTTTGCTCTTGCAACATATGGTAGCCATATAAAATGTAGAGCAATGATCTCCTGCAAGTTGCTTTGAAGTGTTGTCAGAAAACTAGAACAGCAAATCCCCTGTCTTGGTCAAGCAACAATAGGGTTGTTGTTGGGTGTGGAAGGATGTTTCTGCTTCCTCTGTGGGCAAAGTCCTTCACAATTATCACTTACAGGCTATTTGCTATTTTGGGTAGTACTTCTGCCATTGGTCACAGCTGGTGACTACATCCTGAATGATGGATTTATGCTGTGATAGTTTTTAATTCCATTGTTGCTCTGAGGAACATCACTCGACATTGATTTATCACTAGAGTTTAAATTGTGTTCTGACAACTTAGAAGTTCTGTTGCTGTATTTGAGAAATCATCCACACTCTGTGCTGGTTTTGTTATCTGAACAGAAGATCTTAGTATTTTTTGTAATGTTTGCTGCAAGGATACATTGCTTACAAGAGCTTCGAGTATGTGAGGAAAGTAAATGCCTGAGCAGTGTTGTTGAATCAGTCTTGATGGCTCAGAACTCCTGTCAGTGTTTAATCTCAGAAAATCACATTCTATCATGCTACTTAAAGTTCTGTAGAAATCCACAGACTGATGTCTTGTATTCAATACTCTGTAATCTGAACAACTTGTAGAATCATTCATCCTGGTTTTATAATTAGAACAACATCATCAGTTGCCTTACAAAATTTTCCAGATGTTTGGTTATTCTTGTAAAACTGCAGCCACCACTGTCCTTTCTTTAGTGTTTCTACAATTCTTTGCAATTTCACTCACTTCTGTAGAAGTTAGTTTTTTGCATTTAATGTTGACAGTCATCTTTACCTGTTTATCTCTTCACAGAGCTCTGTTGTTCTGAACTTGTTTTTCTTTGAGGCTAAGTCATGGGTTCTAGTTTAACAGCTTGAAATGAGCCTGCTGAGTTTGAGAATCTACTGTTATGCCTGTAAATTCCTGATAGTAGGCAGGAAAATGGAAATCCAGGTGATGTTTGAGTAGGAACAATAGTGATTTAGGTTTGTGTCCAACAGGAGAGAATATGTGTAAATATAAATCAAATGGAAAGTAAGCAAAAGATTGGCCATAAAGTGCTCATGCCTTTGGGATGGACCCAGAAGTCAGATCCTCATGGAAGTAACAGGGAAAGAAATAATTTGGCTTTCTCTTTATTCCTTTACAAAACAACAAAAACAAAAAACCAAAACAAAACCAAAAAAAAAAAAAAGAAAAAAAAGAAAAACTTTTATTGCAAATCTGATTTATAGATGAATTGCAGAATGCCTGAGGATCTTTCAGGTTCACTGGTACCATAAGTAACTAATCTTATTTGCTTCACCTATATTGATTTTTATATGGGCTGTCCTGTAAATTAGTGGATGCTGTGAAGTGCAGCCAATACTGACAGGTACTCAGTGGGGTCAAACAACCATATCCCTCATTAGATTCAGTGCAGAATCTGTCCAAGAAGGTGTCCATGGATGACTTGCAGAGCACTGCTGGAGAGGAGTGAGTATGCTGAAAAGGTGGAGGGAGATGATGGAGTGTGGCAGGGGGTGGGCACGAGGTTTGGGCATTGCTGGGCAGCAGGTGAGCAAACCTGCCTTTTGGGGTTCACTGGAGAGAGAGAAAGCAAGGGCATGTGCATGTGCTCTTTTACACCTTGGTACTCTCCTCTTAGCAGCCAAATATCCCTAGGGGCTGGAAGGTTTCTTTTGTTTTTTTCCTTTCCAGTCCACTCTTTGTGACGTGGAAGACGGGGCGAGACAAGCGGCTTCGTGGCTGCATCGGGACCTTCTCAGCCATGAACCTTCACTCAGGACTCAGGGAATACACATTAACCAGGTAACTGCTGGAAATGAAATAAATCTGAAACTAGTTTCGTTTGCTGAAAACCTGTAAGGATTCAAGGTTAGTATGTTGGATCAACATGGTTCAGTGTAATGTGCTTCACAATAAAATACACCTGAGAAGTGTGTGATATCCAGGGTGAGGGGGATAGCAGGATTTAGTGGAACATCTTTGCAACAGGTGACATTTTAAGGCTAATTGCAAATCTGTCTTGCATGCTAACAGTTTTAACATCTTCTGTAGCATATATTTTCTCTCTTACTGTGGTAGGTATTGGACAGCATCACTGGCATTACAGTTTACTGGATTAAGGAGGGATGCAAGTCATTTTCTCTGCAGTAGCAGAGAAACGTGTTTCACGGAGGCATAACCAAAAGAGGAATCATTGAGTACCTGACACTTCAGTTTGGTGCTTGTATTAGGCAATATTTCTTCTCTTCCCTTTAGTGCACTTAAGGACAGCCGATTTCCCCCCCTGACCCGCGAGGAGCTGCCCAAACTCTTCTGCTCTGTCTCCCTCCTCACTAACTTTGAGGATGCCAGTGACTACCTGGACTGGGAGGTGAGAACAGGTGCATTTGGAACTCTGCATCCCTCTCTCATTCCGTTCGGGTTCGGGTTAGTACACGGTGATGTGTCTCCTTCGTTACAGGGGTGTGTGGGGGTAGAAGAGACTGGAAGTAGAAGAAATGGGTCTGGAAAACTAGAAGGGAGGAAGAGAATGGGCTAACAGTATGCTTTTGGTTGGGAAGGGATCTGAATGGGAATAAAAGAAACATGAAAGTGGTTTATGGATTTGGCCCAATGGGAGATGGGTGTAAATACATGTGTGAAAGCCTGGGAAGTCTTTTGATGGTGTGAATAGAAACTGGAAATAAAAAGTAGTTAAGACTAAAGGTGTGAATGATTTTTAGGACCTTGTACATGGAAGTGTATTTAGTTCAAAAAGGAGGTATATATGTGGACTTTGTAGTTGGGCTATTTTAGACATGATTCTTGTGTACAGAGATTTTTGTCTCTTGCCCAACACAAGAGATGGAAAACTGTCAGACTTCTGACAAGACTTGCCTTAGGGACACTGGTGAGGCTCAGTGGGGAAAGGTGGCAGAGGTCCTTTGTGCTGCTGAGAGAGCTGCTTGTGAGACCTGCCTGGTAAGAACAGAGAGTGGGGAAGAGAATGGCCTTGTCCAGGCAAAAGCCAAACTGTCCAGAGAGAGATACACAGTGTTGTGGGAATGACGACTCAATCGTGGACTCAGTGCTAGCAAACACCTCTTATTTGGCTGTTCATTTCCATCTATAGGTTGGTATCCATGGGATCAGAATAGAGTTCATCAATGAGAAAGGTGTCAAACGCACAGCCACGTATTTACCTGAGGTTGCTAAGGAACAAGGTGGGTTTGAGATGGCAGCCAAACATGTCAACATGTTGTGTCACAGAACTGGGTAACTTAAATCTATGGATTTGGGGCTTGGATTGCAATGCTGTCATGCTGTTCTCATAGTAGTGCTGTGGAGCCACCAGGCTTAATCTGGATAACTGACACCTGCTACAGTTGGTGCTGGGTTTTCACCTGGCCTTTCTCTCCTTGCACAGCTGTATCTTAGCGTAAAAATATTTTAGGGCTTAAGAAACAGCAGATCTCAAAGTATGGATCTTCCAGCCTCATTCAGCATTGCCTCTTTCCTCTTCTATGTTTCTCCCACCAACTCGGATAACTGCAGGCTGCACAGCACCAACAGAAGGGTCCCTTTCCTCCTCATTCTTGCTAAAGTAGCATCCTCCAGAGGAGGGCTGGAAAAGGGCCCCTCTGGAGCACAGTTCCCACTCAAATAGAGTAGCAGTCACCATGGTAACTGCTCAAAATATTGCCTCCTTTCCTCCACTTAGCAGAGTGGAGTGGTTACACCCTCCTGGCTCTGGGGCAAAAGACTAAGGTAGTAATTTTAACTCTGATCTCTCACATAGCAGTGCACTGTGCTATCACTAGAGCATCAATCCCAGTCTGTCTCTGTCAAGAGCTAAGTATTCTCTTATTTTCAAGGCTTATGGAGCTAAACTGAAGTGGCACATGGTGAAACAGTTTCGGGTCCCCACAACAGAAGCAAGGCACAGACCTTTATAAGAAGAGAGGTCATATGGAAAATGGGATTACTGTTTCATAGACCAGCTCCAGTAGGAATTAAAAGGGGTTGGCATGTGCAGATAGTGTACATACATCAGGCCATGTATGTCCAGTTCAACACTGGGATTTCTAAAGCTCAGTTTCCTGTTTAGTCGTTTGCTTTTCTAGAGGCCTTTTAATGCATCTCTTATGTTTCTGAAACATCTTTTTTATACTGAAAAATTTCCCTTACTTCTATTTTTCAATAGACTGGGATCAGATCCAGACCATAGACTCCTTACTCAGGAAAGGTGGCTTTAAGGCTCCAATTACCAATGATTTTAGGAAAACAATTAAACTCACCAGGTAAGTTGATGTATTTGTCATCTTTTAATTTTGCTTTATAGCGTTTTGTGGATAATTTAAAGTATTTGTGCTTGATGTAAGTCTTCAGCCTCTGTCAGATGAGACATGTAATGTGAAAGACCAAACCAGAAATGCCACGTGTAATGGGATGAAGCACAATATGTTTGGTCCAGGCAGGATCAAAGTTGGCATTTTCTGAGAGAAGGGTCACTGGTTTTAATATTACCATCTATGTGAAAGATCAGAAGCAGAACCTTTGAAAGTTAAAAAGGTTGATTTTTCAGTATCTTTTCAATGAACTTCCTTTTCTCAGTGTGGTCATCTGTGGATGCTGGAGCTATTTGTAGCCGACAGCTGTCTTCAAACCACACTTGAATTTGGCTGGTTTTCAGAATTTGCTTGCTTTTCTATACCCCCAGCTGTCTTATTGGTTTCTGCTCCCTTTATGTTAGTAAAAATTGGGACATTCTGGTTTTGTATAGAAACATTAATTTATCAGGTCGTTTCTTACCTCTGGAGAAATGAGTTGGGTGTGCAGGGTTTTTTTTAACAGAAGAGGACAGGACGAAGGTTTTCATTAAAATCTGGTCTTAGTGCAACTCACAACCACTTTGTTTATCTGTTGTGTAGTGTGCTTTAGGAAAACCTGGAAAACTCTGATCTCTAAAGGAATTTCAAATTTTGTGAATTCTGATTTTACAACATAGACTGTCACTTATATGGTATAACTAACCTTTCTTTACACACCTCTCCATCATTTTTTTCACCAGCCTTTCAAATGTGAAGATAACCACAATAGTAAACAATAGTGAAATACTGATTATTTAGCCATTGTAACTGAGTCTTCTTCCAGCAAACTTCTCATGCCATTTTTGCCCCCTGCAAGTGGATAACAAGGAATACAAATTGATAATTTGTTTCATGTGTGCTACTTCAGGCATCCCTTAGTTAGGATCACCTTGACTAGGGCTCAGCTTTTGGGACACTGAAGCTAATTCAAGCTCAGATGGGTTATTGAGGCTGCTGCATGAGGCAGTACCAAAGGCAGTGCTCTCCTCTTGTCCGTCACTGGCTGTGAGCTGAGGGGTGAAGTGATGGCTGGGGTTTGTTCAGTCCCCCCGTGTGTGCTGACGTTATTTCTCTGCCGCTGTTCCCGCAGGTACCGCAGCGAGAAGGTGACAATCAGTTATGCAGAGTACATGGCCTCCCGCCAGCATTGTTTCCAGAATGGCACTCTTCATGCCCCCCCCCTCTACAATCATTACTCCTGACACACGGCTGCATGACCAGTCCCACTCCCCAGTTGCTGCCAACGGCTACGATATCATTGGGGCAGACGCCTCCTCTTCCTGGTCCAGTTACTTCTATTACTGCACCATTTTATGATGCTAGCTTCCGTTGCCAAGTCTGCCTTCCTGCTGACCTGGGGGGAGAACGAGAGCGTGACAGGACTTCAGGGGCCCAAGCCTTATCTCAGCCTTCCCTCTGAGTGGGGGTTCAGTTGGATTGGGGCTCCATGCCTACGAACTGTCGTGAGGTGCAGAAGACCTCTCGGAGTGAAAGTGCTGCTTCAGACTGATCCATTCCTGGGTGTTACTGACACTGTGGAAACTTGAGTTGCTTGTTATGGAAGCCCCCCAGATCAAGTAGGAGCATTCCCCTGGCAGCCTGGGCAACGGAGTCCAACAAAACATTTTTTAGGTTCTTTTTAATTTTTTTTAACTCCGGTATCTGTTGTGTACTGAGAGCTGATTGCAGTCCCCACGCATCACAGGTGGACATCATGATACTGGGGCGGGTCGAACACCTGGATGGCACCCCATCCTCACCAACAGAAAACACTTAGAGATGTGAAAAATGAATCCATTATTTAAATAAACCCTAGAAGGCTTTAAGGCTCGGATCCTTGGTAGGTCGAATTCTTTAGAAATTCTCTTGGTTTACAGTTTTCTGGGTTTTCAGACAGAGCTTGGTGATGAAGCCTGCTATGGAACAGCATGCTGTTGTGCCTGTCAGAGAGCAACATGGCACATGCTGTGTATGGAGAGGAAAAGGTACTTGTGTGTCCCTGGACAGTCTGTTAAGACCAAGTTTTGTTTCCAAATATTCGTAGCAGATTGGATTAGGGCTGGGGAGGGGTTTGCATGGCACTGACTGTGGTCATACAATGAGACTAGTGACTGAAATTTGTTTAATTTAAGCTAACTGTCTTGGGGACCTTCCTATTGCTAGGACAGCCACTTTCTCCAGTGTGACTACTGATTTTCAGGGCAGGAACTGTTCCAGTTCGTAGCAGGTCTATGGAATAGAGGTGTGGAGTTCCACTGCTAAGATCTATCAGCTTAGTTGTACCACAGCAAGGCAGTGAGTGGGGAACCTCCACTACCCAAACTGGGTGAAACTCGTGTGTATTCTGTATTTCTTCTCCCATGGTTGATGATCACAAGAAATACTCTCTTCTAAGAGGGAGTTAAGTTACCCATTGTTATTCTGCAGCATCGTTGAGGATGTCATGAACTCTAAATTATGACACTCTCTCAGTAAGGTAACTGGACTTCAGAATATAGTTTGGGGTGGTGTTGGTTGGTTTGTTTTCCAAGTTTCTGGAGGGTCTGTAATGGCTGGGAAAGCAGATACAAGTGCACAGGAGAGTCATGGCTGTTTGGTTGCACGTATCTTTAGAGCCTGCTTGCGTGGGGTCATTGGCTGGTGTTTGAAGCCTGAAATTCTGCCCTGGCACGGCAGGGAATAGGGCTGGTGGGAAGCTAAGAACTGCAGGCTGCTGCTCCTGGTCCTAAGGAGGCAACACACAACTGTGCAGTTTTGCTCTGTGTTGGTGTAACATCCTGCTGGAGAGGAGAGTTGTGAGGGAGGTTACTCTGGCTAACGGTGCAGCATCGACCCAGCTTTCGCCCTGTACTGGGTCATTCTTACAAATTGCCACTTTTCCCTTGTGGTGTTGTTGGAAAGCAATTGAAGATGAAGGGATTGTTCATAACTTCCTGCTGCTGAGAATAAATTGGTCTTGTTACAAACCACTCCAGTTTGTAATTACTCTGCCAGGTGCCATGTAGTGATGGGGGAGGGTGGGGTCAGCTCTGGACATACCACTTACCTTTCAGCTGTCAAACAGTATGATACATAGGGCTACACTCATTACTGTTCAAGTGTTCTATGTTAGAATTTAATTTCTAAAAGGTTTAAAAAAAGCAAAAAAATGGTGCTAAAACTTCACCCCTGAGCACGCTCGGTGAGACTGGTCATGCAGGCGTACAGTGCCAGGCTTTTCAACTATACTGTTTCTTTTTCAGATGTTTGCCCTGTTCTGTGTCTTCAACAGTGTATAGTGTTTTCCTGATTTCAGTTTCTTTGACTAGGGATGACTAAGGGGTGGGGTGGGGAGGGTTAGCTGTAATTTTTTTAAAGAACGGAATTTTAGGATTGAGTGACTCGGTTGGTTTAAGCCTAAAGTGGGACAGATGGTTTGGGACTGGGGAAGTCTTATCCTCTCCCACTTCTATTTCCCCACTCAGTCTGTTTGAAAAAACAAAAACAAAAACGCCTCTGAATATGTACTGTGTTCTTGTCTTGTTGCAGTGAGAAGAGAAGCTGGCAGGTCAGAAAACACTGGTCTGCTGCCTAAGGAACAGGCCCTCCCAGCTTTTGTCCCATAAGGGTCCAGCTATAAAATCAGTTGAAAACTGTGTCAGTAGCTAAGTTAGCTCAGAGAAATGTATGACAAGGACAGGTGGTCTCAGGAAATAATCCCATTTCTAGATCATTACACGGCAGCTATGCATAAGGATGAAAGAGGTGAACTAGAAACAAAATGTACTTTGAGTTGTCTCAAGATGAAGGCAACCAAAATCAGTGACCAACTGCTACGAGTGGCTGCTTGGCTGGGGACAGCAGGTTAGAACTGCTCCTCAAAGCAGCTGTTACCTGGTTAGATCTGGATTAACTCATCCTTAGAAGCAAGTGCCTTTTGGTCTAGAAGGGCTTATTCTCATGACAACCACAACTGAGAAATAATCTCACTGCAATGATGAAATGTCTTTGTTTTACAGTAACTACAGGAGAATGTCTTTGATCACTGGAGTCTGTCAGTGTTGGAATGTTTCCACTGTGAGGTTCTTAATTTTTTTTTTTGTATTGTTCAACAGTCAATCTCAACTGAGGCCATTTCAGTTTGGGAACGTTTTGTAGTCAAAATATCACATATCTACAATTTATCAGAACAAAAAAAAAATCTATAAGGAAATCTAAGAGTTCATTTTAACCTTTGCACAGAATAATTTGTTTTCATAGTACATTAACAAACCTCTGCAATCTTCACTGACCATTAGTGCTGTTTTTCTGTTTGTATTCTGGAAACTACATGTTGTTTTGTTGGGTTTTTTTGGTTAATTTATTTCCTTAAAGCAGAAGACCTCTTTTGACCTTCAGTGCAGAGATGTCAGACCAACTCTTTGTATTACACTTGGTTGCCTCCTACCTATATAATAACTTCTGAGTGTAAATAATTGAACTCTATCCTCTAATGAAGTATTGTAGAGAATAAATCATAATAGATAAAGATTATTTGTACTGTCCTCTTTATGTGGGTTCTCACAGCCTTTGTGGGGGATAAGATGAAATCATTCTCATCTAGAAAGACAAACAATACATTACAGGTCTGAATGTTCAAAACCAGGGAGGTTGCCAGAGTGGGATGGCAGCTGTCTGGAGGCACAGAAACAGTCAGACAGGCTCTCTAGAAGGAAGCAAGCTAAAATAGAAGGAAAATTAAAACCAACTACTAAATATGTTTCATTAATAACGGCACAGCAGTGTCTTTGTATCCTGAAATAATGTTTGCTTGACAGTAACTTTCTATCATGATGGTTTGCCATGACATGTATAAAGCACATATGTACAGAGTACTCTAAATATGTCTGAAACCATCAAAATTGGGTTTTGGGGTTTTGTCTTCTAAAAGGAGCTAATGAGAACAGATTGCCTATACTCTGAGGCTGTAGTCTTAAAATCTAGTTTTAATCTAAAAAAATTAGTCTAAAAAAATCTAAAAATTAGTCTTAATCTAAAAATATTATTTCAGAAGAAACACCTACATCTTTCTGGATTCTTACAATTTGAATGTTTGTTTTGGGACAGGATTAACTGATTTGTGGAATAGTTTTGAATTATGCCTCTGGTTTACCTGATTTTTTCCATACCCTGTCAGGTTATTGTTAACTTTTTATCTGTGGCAGATGTATAGTTGGAGATCCTACATTTTCTGCTTGTGGCTCTTGGGAAGGGCAGCCCTGGATGTCAATGAACAGTCATAAACCCCCAAAGTAAACACCAACCAAACCAAGGGGTTTGGTTTTGACCAAGTTTTGACTTAAATATGCCTGAGAAGCTCATTGACCTCAGCACAGCTACAAAGCAAAAATCTGTTTTCAGAAAATATGCTGCTGGTACTAGTCAGGCTAGGAAGTAAATCCCCCAGGCAATGTGAGGAGGGGCTGAGGAGGACTCTGGGGCTGATGTGATTTCCAGGGGATTTCCTTTTTATTTCTGAAGTTACCCATATCACTGCCACCATGTGTCCAGGGAAGTTATCAGGTATATTCCTGACAGCTTTGTTGTCAGGAATACACTGACTTTTTGTACATTTTTGTGTCATATGCTTTTCCTTACTTGATTTTTTTGGTTTCCTATTGAATCAGTCAGACATAAAATCTTTGTCTGGTGTCTTTCATTAGAGGTTCCTCCGTGCATGTTGCATTCTGTGACCACAGGAACACTCACTCAGCAGCTCCCAGGGAGGATGAGGCCAGGTAGGAGGGTGTACATATGACTGCACGCTGAAATAGGTCAATCCAGGCTAAATATAAACCAGGATAATTCTCCCGGAAACACTTTCTTCTGTTGTTACTCCTGTTTGAAATAAGAAACAAAATTAATTACTCATTTGGCACTCACTTCTTTCTAGAACAAAATTAAAGGCAGCTTAGGAGGAATATCTACAAGACACTTCAAATGAAGAATACTTGAGCATTTTTATTCTAAACACACCAAAAAAAAAGAATTTTAGTTTACCTGTGATTGAGAAATGCCACTTCTTAAAGACAAAAATGAAAACCAGAAAAAAAATGGAAACTTTCCCATGAGACCCAATAAGTCAATATTTATACTGACAGTACATAGAGCAGTACCATAGGAAAGTTCCTAAGCTGGTTTTCCCATGGTCTGGGAAAAGATGACTTGTGTGTCTGTTTGATATCACTCAGAAAGCTCAGAAAGCACAGAAGAGTGTTGTTACCATGTTCCTTAAAACAAGTACATACTTCTGCAAAATTAGCAATATCCAGATTATTGAACCATATTTTTTTTTCTTTTCTGTAGTCAGCTAGACTGCTCTTATAATCAGATTAATTCTGGCAGAAATCAGGAATGATAGAACCAGTTGATAGTATGTCTAGATGTCACACATGTATTTAAAAACTGAACAGATCATGCAGTTTTGCATTCAGAGGCTTACTGTGACTTTATTACTGGATAGTAATATAATTTTACTTTGCTCATACATGTTCATTCCTTATGGTTTTGGAGATATACTTTTAAATGGAGTAAAAATAAAGGCAAAATGGTGTGAAAACCTAAACCTGAAGAGTTATACTTTAAGAACACAGATGAAAATCACACATGTCTTGTGCAATCCTGGCTATTGTGGCACATGGTGTTCTCAGTGGGTGGTTGTCTCCACAAGGATCACACTGGCATTCCACAGAAAATGTGGAATTACTGTTTGAAAACTTAAAAAACTGCTAGGAAAATCACATTTCTTCTGCTGCTGGATTAGAAGGAAAGCATATTACAAAGTAGGTTTATGCTAATAATAGAATATCCTTGTTATTAGCTCTTCCTACATTTGATTAGATGGAGGTATTTAGCTGAGTATTTTGTTAGATCTGTGGAGCTGCAATTAGTGTTTACAGGCTCTGTGTTTAAACTGTAGCAACATAGAAATTACCATAATAGGTCTGTCTAACAATCTGCTACCTAATAACATGTCTCCAGCAAGGATCAATGCTTTTGGCCCTGGAATATGGAATATTAGAGGCTCTATTCATGATAAATTACATTTGGCCAAGTAGTCTTTTTTTTTTTTAATCAGCTTAATTTAGGATGTGACCACTAAAGCTGCTCAAAAGTTCCTATAGTCTTTATTTTAATCAAGCTCATCTTCCTTTTCTATGTGTATTTTGTTGACAAATGCTGAAACAGTCATTATTAGTGAGGAAAAAGCCAGAGCATTTTAAAAATAACAAAAAAGTCAGGTACTCTGCTGTGTTTGGTTTGTTGCAGCAGCTGAACAATACTTCCTGTGGAGTTTATAATTTCATTTTTTTTAAAATTCTTAAAAAACAAAACACATCAGTGATAATGGACTTAATCTTTTATGATAGCCTCTTAAACTGTATCTATAAACTCTTGCAAGAATCTGGCTCTCTTGATTTAGTTTTTGTATATTTGAGTAGGATGGATCCCTGGGGGAAAACCCAACAGGGAAATGAGTAACTTAAACCTCAGTGAGCTACCTACTGCTCTGAGAATCATGATGTTCTGAGTTGATGGGTTATTTGAGTCAGGATTCCAAATGATGTTAAATGCTTCTCTGGTCAATCTGGCATGGATTTCCTTGCTTTCTTGTAAACCTAATTGAAATTGTTTAATTTGCCAGATGTTCCCCGAGATATTTCCATTCCATTTCTTACTGGATGTCTTTCTGCTTGTACCACTTAGCAAATTACTTTCCATTCAGTTTCTCTGCTATGCTCATTATCCAGATAACAAATATTAGAAATCTATTATTTGACCTCTTCATATTCCTATAGTTTATTCTTAATGCATTCCTTTTCCCAGCGGTTCACCCAGGCACAGATGCAGTTCAGGAGAACAGGAGTGGTTTCATCATAAATCCTCCAACAGTCTATTTTTGCCTTTCTTTAGGGGCGCAGCATGACATAGTAAGGGCTGATAAGATGATTACTTTAAGAGTCTTAGACTGGTTAGGCACTTACATGTGAGGTCTCCAGGGAAAACACTACTCCATAAGTTATTTTGTTGGCAGT
>NW_021940687.1:2289769-2291835 GCF_001715985.3 Manacus vitellinus
TTTTTTGTGTTCTTGAATACTAAAATCTATAGCCTACTCATGTTCAGCCTAAGCTAACTTACTGCTCAATGCAAAATATGGTTTGCCAGTCCTTTTCTAGCACTGCCCTGTATCTGCACCCTGGGATGCAGCCTTTGACACTGCTGCTTTTGAACAGCTCATACTGCTGATATTGAAAGACCTTGTTATTATTGGAACGAATATAGTGGTTATGGTGATGATGAATGAAAACAAAGCTGGTTAAAAAGGGGGGGGGAATCTGTAAAGGTTGGTTAAAAGTTTTTTTCTGATAATAAAATTGGAGTAGGTCAATTAACATTATAAGTAAACGAAACCTTTTTTAAAATACTCAAAAATCTGTATTTATTTCAATAAATCAGAGGTTTCTGAAGGCCACAGGCATCGCTTCTAAATTTTTTTGAGTATTACAGTTCTAAATTTTTTTTTCTGAGGCATTTCATGCATTCCTTAAGTTCTGCCAAAAAAGGGTGAGGAAAACATACTGCAAAACTGTGAAAAATCATGGCACAACTGCCATAAAACACGTTGTTCACTTCTTTGTTGCCCAGAGCTGGATTTTTGTGCAAAATTTCCGTAATTCTCCTTTTCATCTGTGCTGCTGGCGTTCTCTCATTCGACTGCAGAGTTTGAAACTGCAGAAACTCTTCTGAACTCCGAGGTGCACATGCTGCTCGAGCATCGTAAGCAGCAGAACGAGAGCGCAGAGGATGAGCAGGAGCTGTCAGAAGTCTTCATGAAAACCTTGAATTACACAGCGCGCTTCAGCCGCTTTAAAAACCGGGAAACCATCGCCAGCGTGCGCAGGTGAGCGGGAAAGACAGGGAATAACACTTCCTGGGGAATCTGATCTGTGAATAATGTTGATGCTGCTTTATGAAAGTACAGTTTAGTGGTGTTTCCTGCTCTGTTCTTTAATTCTTTCTGAAGAGGCAGGAAATCTGATCATAATTCTTGACGGTAGGTTGTATTTTGTCCAGGTTAAGCCTTGTGAACTGCTTTGTTTTCAGTATTTCAGTGATAGCTGACTGCATTAAATGGGAGGATTTTCTAGACTTTGCAGGGTAAGTGGATTTAGCAGATGGGACTTTTTTTATTCCTCTATGCAATTATATAATGAGTATTTCCTCCTAACTTCAGTGCCAAAAGCAGTGTGAAAAAAGATATCCATTTGGTTTAGTTTATGCCCTTTTATATTTCTGTTTTGTAATTTCACGAAGTTGTTGTCTTTCTTACAGTTTGCTGCTCCAGAAAAAGCTCCATAAGTTTGAATTGGCATGTTTGGCTAACTTGTGTCCTGAGACAGCTGAGGAAGCCAAAGCTCTGATTCCAAGGTGAGCACTTAAACATATTGTACAGAGACTGCTTTATGCTT
Organism: Manacus vitellinus; assembly: GCF_001715985.3. Taxonomy (NCBI): domain Eukaryota; kingdom Metazoa; phylum Chordata; class Aves; order Passeriformes; family Pipridae; genus Manacus; species Manacus vitellinus. The sequence goes on from NW_021940687.1 coordinate 2,291,163, forward strand.
CCCTGTGATCTAAAGCCACCTGTGGGCAGGTGCTGTCGTGTCAATCCAGCTCTGGTGATGTAAGAACATTTGATCTTGGTCTTCCCTGCCCATTGATCTGACAGTGAGGCACCATTTGTGCATGTCCCTAATGCATTCCTGACAACTTTTACTGGATTAAGTGTAAACAGCTTAAACTGGGGTTCTTAGCTGGCTGTGTTTGTGTTTGTTGGAGATTTTTGCTGTTGGAGCAAATTAAGTGTTTTGTGGATAAGGTATGTGGAAGCAGTAACTTCTTCATGTCTTCATTTGTTACCTCATGGCCTGAGATAGAGGAGGGAACTAAACATTCATCTAAATCACAGTTTCTTCCTTATATGCCATTATATAAAAGAGAAGGCTTTGGGATGACCTAATTTTGGTCTCCCAGTACCTAAAGGGAGCCTACAAGAAAGATGAAGAGAGGCTTTTTACAAGAGCAGGTACTGACAGGACAAGGGGGAACAGCTTCAAACTGAAAAAGATTAGGTTCAGATTAGAGATTAGGAAAAAATTCTTCCCTGTGGGGGTGGTGAGGCCCTGGCATGGATTGCCAGAGAAGCTGTGGCTGCCCCATCCCTGGAAGTGTTCAAGGCCAGGTTGGACAGGGCTTGGAGCAACCTGGGCTAGTGGAAGGTGTCCCTGCCTGTGGCAG
>NW_021940687.1:2294350-2365360 GCF_001715985.3 Manacus vitellinus
CCGTCCCGCCTGCCGCACAGGTGTCTGGTGGCGGCCTCGCCCGACTATCAGTCCTGCCCTTTTCTACTTTTTAATTATTTTTTTTTAATGTTACTCTTTCCTCTGCTTTGGGTCTGAGTGGAGACCGGGTTGTGGCTGCTTGACGATAGGGCTGGGGAAACCCTGGCCATTACGGGCCCTGTTAGATACATCACATCACATTTTCTATTTATGCAGTCCTTCGCAAGAGGGGTTCTCTCTGTATTAAGGAGAGAAAAGAAACAGTTACAGACTTGCTAGTATTTGAGCTTCTCAGATGCCAGGTGAGATAACTGCATTTCCCAATAAAGGGCGGTCTTAGTGCTGGGAGCCGATAAACATTGGTAGAAGGATGGGAAGGCAATACGTTCATAGATCTTGGCTTTTCTTACGGGTTCTGAAAGTACTGTTGCTCACATTTTCCACTGTATAATGCTGTTAAAATATGTTCCTTGCCATATAATAAGACAGCCGTGTGCAGCAGGCACTTGCTCTTGCAGGCAGGGTGGGAGGGTTTAATGACCATGTGGTGTCACATTCCACTGGTTGAGACTCACCAGCCTGTGGTCACGGCATGGGTAGCAAACCTAGGGGACCTGTTAAACTTGAAAAAATACTTCAGTGTTTTTTCCCTTGGAGAGAACTCATTAAACTTCGTGCCTTCTTAGAGATGGGTGTTATTTCTCTCTTGCTAACTGTTAGCTTCTTTGTTATGAGCCGTGTGGTCTCAAATGCAGTATTTTGAGATATTGGCATTTGCTTAGGCACATCTGCTTGTCTGATAGAATAGGTAAGTAATTTTGTGCTCTGCAAGTCTTGTATCTCATCACATCTTTGCTTGCAATTTCTGGGTACTGTTTGAGAATCTGATTTTCTTTGTAGACAGCAGTCCCTTATCCTTCTCCTTGCAGCAGATGTTTATTCTTCTATGCTTTTCTTAACTCAAACTGTTTTATCCTTCCTTTAAGAGAGGTGACACTACGTGTCAGAGAGTTTATTGTATGCAAAGTGTTGTGCCAAAATACTTTGGGGTTCCCTCCTCCTGAATTCTTTATCAAGTAAACTGACTCAATAATCAGCAGTTTGCTGCAATATTCTGCCATCATCTTACTATAAGAATATATAATCATCACACATTTCTGAAAATTCTGGTTCTTAACAACTTGTTCAGTTGTGCTGTAGTAGTTCAAATGGGAAGATCTGAAAATGTGGATACTGAAAACAAATGAAAATATTGAAAGATGGGGGAAAAAAACCCTTTGAGCTGCAGAGAATGTTAGATGTGAGTAGCTAGTGAATGTTTAATACTCCTAGACTTGCTAAAACTTTTTAATTTAAAAGTCAGTCACTACAGTTACAGTCTTTCCCTGTTACCTGAAGTGTTCATCCTCCATTGAATCCTTGCATTAGACTGTTTGGACTATTGGAATTGAAAATTTCTCATCAGTTTTGTATTTCCTGTTATCAACACAAGAAGTAAAAGCTCAGTAATCCTAAATTGTGCTTGAGATAGAGGTACGAGGAATGCATTCATTTGCTGCAGCAGAGAGGCCCTGATCTGAGGAGGGAATAAGAAATCTCTTGTTTTGTTCTCATCTCTAACAAATGTCCAAGTCTTCTGAGTCACCTGAAAAAAAATCTTGGAGAAAACATTGGATTGAGTTGCAGTATGGAAGAAACACAGTTTAACTTTGTATTGAGATGATTCCATGCAAAATATTTCACTTTGTCCATCTGCTAAGGCTTGAGGTTGATGATATATAGGGAATTTCAGTAGTTGGTTCACTAATGCTGGGAATGAAAATCATTTTAGACTTGCTCAGGTGTAGGCCATAGTTTAGAAAACGACCCCTATCTCTGTGCAGGAAATTGTAAAAACAAGCTGAAAGCTGTCTGCAGTGTGTTTGTGATTTTTACAGAATTTGTTCTTTATTTGCTGTATTTTCATTCCTGGTATTGTATCATTTTGTTGTTGGAAGCTTTATACGAAGCAAAAATACAGAGATGCTGGTTTGGTTGGTGTAGTTAATGAGGAGGCCTCAGTGGAACTGAACATTGTTAGAGCTTGGTGGTGTGGAGGGGATACAGTAAAGGTCTTTCAGAAGATTGAAACCTTAAGATAACCTTGGTTTTGCTTCTTATAGAGAATCCCTGGAAGTAAGAGCAGAGAAGTAGAGTTTTTGATGGCTAACAGGTCTTCATTTGTATTTTGACATTAATTTTACTTCAGTTTGGAGCATCCTTGTTTTCCAAGTGGTGCTAAACTTTCCAGCAATTTGTTCTTGCTCACCAGTATTTAAAAAAGCTACTCAGCATTTCATAGGATGTCAGTTCTGGTTTAACCAGCTCTCCACATTCAGGCTGGGTGTACCAGTCATTCTGTTGTACAGCTTGAAATAGGATGTGAAGTGTGTATGTGCCAGGAGAGCAAGTGAGCTCCTGTGTTGTGACACTCCTTTTGCTGGCAGTGATGTGACACTTCTTTGGTACAGATCCTGCTGAGTTGCTTGTGGTCGTGGTCACAGTTTGTAAGGCACTCTCCAGGTATGGAGGGGTACCAGAGACCAAAGTATTTCATGCTTTGGAACTAAGCCAACTGATGTTGTTCCTGTTCTACCTCTGCACCAAATTATAAAATGGGAGTATGATTCTTTATAGCAAGAATGGCCTTGATAAACAGATCCCAGTTTATCTGGGAAGCTATGTACCTGTTTGTTTGGGTTTTTTTCACTTAAGGAGATTCTATTCATAAAGATACCTTGCTGAACAGGCAGCATAAGTGCCAACTTCTATCATATTGGATAATATTTAATGCTGAAAATCCATGTAAATATACTTTAAGGATTGAAACATGTACCAAGTCTAACAATAATGAATTGTACTAAGTTGCACTGAAGTCTTACCAGGAGCTGGGTGTTCTGTTCTAAGTAGTTTCACTAATTGTGGCTTTTATCACAGTTTCTCTCAGTTGTAGAAGGAAAGACTTGTTCTACAGTATTGAACTTCACTGTTGACTAACCCTGATAAAGCTTATGTTGTACACAAGTGTTGTTTCAAACAATTACATGTAAGTGTTCTTACACATATAAAAGTATAAGCAGTGTTTCACATTCTTCAGACACAAATGGAAACATCTCTTCCTCTCTGGGCACTTACATACTGCAGCAGGTGACCCTGGTGCACTGTTTTCTACCAGAAAAAGAGGTAGAAATTTGTCTTCAGTTTTGTTTTTCCTTCAAATAGGATTTTTTTTCCCATACACTGTTGTTAAATCTGAACACTCCCAATTTTCTATTTACTTTCAGTTAGTTGATTTTGATATGAAGAACAAAAACATGCCAACCATGAGCTCATTAGTGCTGTTCTATTATTCTTCAGTATAATGAAATGCAATGGTTCAAAAAACATTCTGTTGACTTTTGAAGCTTTGAAAATGTTATCAGTGTAGTTGTGAATTTTAACTTAGAATTTTTAGTAGTTTTGAATAATTAAAATCCTAGTATTCTGCCTGTCTTCTCTTGGTACCAGAGTTGATACAGTGGTGCAGGCAGCTGTACCAGGGGACCCTTTCTGTGAGCAAAAGTAGGATGTTTGGTTTTAGTCTGGCTCACTTTTGTGTTTTGGCCTGTGAGTTGGAAGCACTGGATCTGGAACCACTGAGGTGGGAAAGAGGAGGTGATGGTAAATCCCTGTCTGTGCCGTGGTGTTGAGTTAGGCTGCCCTGTCTGACTGTAACTGTGTTGAGGGGCAGCGTGTGCACTTCCAAATGGATATAGCAGATAGGGATGAAAAACACCCCTCAAATTCTGATCATGTCTTTAAATACCAAGCTTTAAATCAAGGCAGTTGGTCGTGAAGCTTGGAATTTTGGTAACTCTTAGTCACTCAGCTTTGACTTTACCCAAAAGTGAGTGCCCCTGATATATAGATTTGTTGGAACTGCTCAGTTCTGTATACTAATGTTTTATACACTTCAATAGGAGCACACAGGTACTTGAATTAATCAGTGTTTCTTGGGTTTAAAAATTTGAGGGTTCCTTTAAATCATCCCAAATCGAAAAAACATACAAAAGAATATGTAAATGTGTCGCTTTTTAAAAGGAGGCCAGAGACTGGATGACAAGGAGTCTATTTAATGGGTTTGGTATAGTTTTTGTGTTCCTGGTGAAGCTTTGGCAGCGTGGTGATTTGTATTTTACCATGGGTATAGGAGTATTCATCTGCACACTTGAGTCTGGAGGAGCTGTGCTTTGAGCTGGATAAGTAGTGCCACAGCTCCAGCTGATGGAAGTGCTGGATTTACAGCCTGAGGACTGTGTCGTGGTGCAACTCTGACCTGTCCTGTGTACCTTTGCAGTCCCCTAATCTGGCATGGCAGTGCCAAGTGGTAACTTCCCCTGCTTCTGATCCTTTGGTTTTCCTCCTGTGCCAGCAAAGTCATTCCAGAACTCCACAGTCAGTTGCCTGGGGTTTGACCAATGTTAACAAAAAGGATCTCTTAACACAGAGTTGTTTCTTAGGTGTGTGTCCAGTGTGGTCACCAAATGTTCACGTTGGCTTGAAGGAGGGGTCATGTAGGACAGGAACACACAGTTTGGGTCAAGCCAGGACTGCTTTCTTTTTTTTCTTGGTCTCAGCAGTTTTAGGTTGGCTTCAGGTCATCTCAGCAGTTTCTAGACTCTTCACGCAGTGCTCAAGTTCCCTCAGTAGCTATTGTTGCACTTAAATTGTGGGATCAGAATGAGCAGTCATGATTTCTACTCTTGTTCTCCTTCCCCCATCCCAGTAAAAATCACCACTTGAAAGTGCCTTTTTTCCTGTCAGGACATGTTTGTAAGCAAACCATTGCACCTCTTTGCTCAGACTGGTGAAATGTTATGATTATGTCACAAGAAAAATTGTAGATTTGTAGCCCAGAATTGGAAGCAGGAGGGTGCAGACTGAATGAGTATTAACATAGTGTGTTCATTCTGCAATATTTGCACTGTTTCTCAGTTGTGAGGTTTGGAGTTCAATTCATACTTGAGTCAGTCAAGTATATTTTGTAATCTCTTTCTATGGATGGATGCAAATATTTTGGTCTTCTCAGCGAATCCAAGCCTAATAAATAAAGTAGCTTTTTCTAGTAATATCTTTTGTAGACTCTTGACTAATATAAGCCACAGCTGCCAAGCTTTCTATGCAGTTAGATGAAAATACTGACCTAAAACTGGTGATGGAAGTGCTGGATTTGCCAGAAAAACTTGCTGATATTCTCAAGGCAGGCAATATGAAGTAGGAAAGAAATGCCAGGGGATTTTAGCCTTTTGGAGAACTCTGGCTTTCCAAACTGAAGCTCTCTGGTGAGGTGCCTTTCTACTGAATTGTCATTCTCTTGAGGAAGCTTGACTCTTCCTGTAGTTGGGGAAAATCAGACACTGAGCCCTTGCTCCTTGAAGGGCTTTGTACGAGCTTATGTGTGTGAGCTTGAATCTCCTTTACTGGGAAATGTATTGACACAGAAAACGATCACATGCTTTTATTGAGCACTGCTGAATGTCAAAGCAAAGGCTGTTTACCAATGAACTGAAATATGGTCTTTGAGCAGTGTCTGTCTGTATATCTGTGCCTTCACAACCAGGCATTTGCATGGCACATAATCTGCAAGCAGAGACCAGAAAACACATTTCTGGAAAAGTCAGCTCTGTGATTCCAGTTAAAAGAAAGCGTATTTCTAATTTCTTTGAGTTGTATGAGATATTTATACATCACTCATCAGTTTAGAAAGTGTTGTAGTATTGAAAGTTTCTTTATATAGAAAAAAATCTCTGAGTTGGCTGTCTTTGAATATAGGTGTGTTTCTGACAAAACTTTCAGAAGGTGGACTTTTAAACACCGGGAGCTTGAAACTGCAATAACCAGCACAGTGTATTTTTTCCTATTGTAAGTTTGTTCCACATTGGAGTAAACAGTTTCTAGCCTAACTAGTAACAAGTGAGTTATGCATTGATCTTCCACACCAAACTGTGGCAAAAGAATAATTTGTGTGTATGCTAGACTTTTAAATCTTAACTGAAGCAACTGGTGAGAAGCTACACATCCACATGAATAACTAGAACTTTACTTGGTCAAAGTAGTTTAGAATTGCTGTTTTCTTTCACTATTTCCTTAATTCAGAGGATATTTGATGGGATTTGCTGTTTTTTAAACTCAGATTCAACAGAAAGTAAAAAATTGGAAACATTGATTGTGTAAGTTTGCTTTCAATTTTGTAGCAGGGTCCACAAAGCTTGTTTAGCAGCATTGTGTGATTCAATAAGGTTTGAATTGTTCTCTGCAATTCCATTACTCTTGCTTCAGAGTGTCTCTTTATTAGCTAAGTCCAGGCATAGCAAATGTAGGTATTAATTTGCATATTTTGCTATAAACATAGTTGCTAATTTAACTGCTTGAAAACCTGAAGTTTTGGATTGGAGCGAATAACAAACGAATTTCTGTTGGCTAAATCTTTCTGTGTGCATCTGCTACATCTTTTTATTGAAAGGGAATTAAAAACCCTGGGAAAAAATTTCCTTGGACGTTGCTAAGAAAATATTGTAGGGTAATGTTTAATAGGGGAAAAAATTAGTAAAATAGGGCAAAAAATAGTAAAAGTGTTTACTATTTTCTTTTCTGAACTGTGTAAAACATGAATACATGAACCTTGGCATGCCCAGAAGATTGAGGCTCTGTTGCACAAAGCCTCCACTTCTGGATTTGAGTGAGACATCAGTGGTGAATGGCTTTTGTCATTAAAATATGCAGTGAAATAAAAAGTTCTTTTATCTTGAAGTGTTCTATGTTTTTGAAACATGGTTTTTAACTCCTGAAAAACATTGCTTTTAGTTGTGGGTTGTCAGGGGTTTTTTTTACACTTCTCACCATATAAAGGCACATTTTTTCACATGATCACACATGATAGCACTATTACCCTCCCCCTGCTATCCCTTCCAGACTTCAATTTCTTAGTTATGGAAACTTAAGACACCCTTCTGCCTTTATTTGGCCCAGAAAGTGGTGTGGCACAGAGCACTGCTTTGTCAGAAGACTGGCCCGAGTAACACTAAATGGGGGGCAGGGAGCAAGCATTCTTTGGATTGTGAAGTAGAGATTTTCTTAATTCTTTTGATGTTTGCAATTTCTTTTCTACTTAAAAGCAAATGTTACAGGAGTTCTGGATATGTTTGTTAAGCATTCAGTAGATAAAGGTTATGAAAGGTGAATCTTTGTAAAAAGTTGCAACTCTTAATAATTCACAAGTTTTACTAAAAAGGCTTTGGTATCTTGTCAGCATTGAATTTGCAACTCTTAGGGTCTCAGAGACTCAGCTGTGTTAAGTATATTAAAATGTATGTTTCTGTTTCATAGTGTGAAGAGAATCAAACTGTTGATAGATTGTATGGGCTTTGTTCTCTTTATCATCAGAATTTCAGTAGGCTGTTTCTGAAACAAAGACAGTTTGCTGGATTTCCCTACCTGAGTTTTGCTCTACAAACTGCCATAGTCCTTCTAGTCCTCTTCTCTTCCACTAATTGTAGAGTTCTCTGAAGATTGTTTCTTGCAGGATTTCTTGTCACTCTTTCTCCTCTTCCCTGTCTGTCCGTGGCCATCCCATTCTGTACCTAACAGTAGCCCTTGAGGAGTGCTGTGAGGAGTGGGTCAGCAGGAGCACATGGACAGCAGCAAGGAGGTGTGCCCAGTTCTCCACGGGCAGGCAGAGCCTCGTGGGTTTGTACAAGATGCAGCATGACTGGCTGCACAGCAGTCTCACTAAAGAGAGTTGCAGCCAATGCCAAGCTGAACACAAACCAACAATTGTTCTCCTTACAAGTAAAGCCACAACTGCATATTGGGTGAAACTAGGAGGAGCATCTCAAGCAGATTCAACTGTGATTTCTTTGTTGTTGTTCACCAAGTTTAAAGTTGGTTCAGCAGGTTTTGATACAATAACCAGCTGAAGAGTATCTTGATATTTAGAATAAGCAAGGATGAGAGGCTTTTTTTTTTTTTTTGGCTTTTAAACTGCTTTTCCTGTGCTCTTTTCTAGTATTTGTCATGGCATGTTTTGTGGTTTAAAAGTGACGCCTCAAGTTTTGTTTGCTGTCAAAGCAGCAGCTCCAAGGTGAGGCAGCATCAGTGATCACTGCAGCATGAGAACCACGCTGGATGTACTCAGCTGGTTAAGATGAATTGCTGTTGTCATACTGAGGCACAGTAGTGAAAGACAGGCTGGGTTATAATCTAAATGCTTGTCTTGACAAATGCTAAGCAGGAGTTGAGAAAAATGGAGATATATATGGGTAGATTAGAGGGAGGAAGAATATTTTGTTTTTTAAAAACTATTAAAATATTGTGAGTAAACTTTAAGTTAAAGCCAGGTCGTCAAATCGGTACTAGTGAAATCATGGCAGCAAACCAAATCCTGCCTGTTTCCTCACTGAGGTCTGGGTGCAGTCTGCCACGCATCCTCTTCCTGCATTTCCTTGCTTCCATGTTTGTCTGAGTCCTGTGAACTGAAGGATTTTGACTCTATGATGTATGTAAGCACCTGATCTTCTGTAAATACGTCTGCTTTGGAATGAATCGAGGGTTTTGTTAGAGCATAAAAAGAGGAACGTTTGTGACTTGATTATTAGGTATTTGTTGAGTGCTAGAAATACAAAATTTGAAAAAAGTGTTAAATGTATGTGTAACTTATGTGCAGCTAAGCAGCCTCAACTGTTTAGGCTTGTCCCCCACGCTCTGTAACCTGAGATTTTCAGACTGGCTATTTGAAGGTGTTTCCCTGATAGCCTGTTATCCTTTGGGATTTTAGATATCCATTTGTCTGTATGTTTGCTCTGCTGTTTCAGAGGTTCTTAAGCATTGTGTTTGTATGTGAAACTTCAGAGGTGTAGGGCTTTTGTCAATTAAATATCAGCACTCCTCCTCCCCTGCAGAGAATAAACCCTTTGAATCCAAAACTGCATCAATCTTATCACATTTTGTCGTTACATGTTCTGTCCTTTCAGACTCCATATAGTGTGTGTATATAATTGGGTTCTGTTAAAAATCCAAAGCTTTGAACTTCATAGTGAAACTGGGCATTATGAAAGTACAGAACTGAAGTTAAGGGGGGGGAGGGATGTGCTTTTGCATTTTTAGGTTTCTGATCATACCAGTGCAGCAGATTTTGGACTGTGCATGAGACAAAAATCTTTGGTGTATTTCCAAATAAGAACAGATTTATGAACCTTTTGGGGCAGAGTAGTTTATTTTGACTTGCCAAGTCAAAATATCTGTTTGTGTTTTAATGAAGAACTAGGAGGTTTTTATTTTTATATTTGCTGTTGGAACAGAATGACTGGAATGAGGAAAGCTGCTAAATCCTTTCCCCCCCTCATTTGCATGGTCAGGATTTAAACCCCATTAATTAGGGAAGTTTTGCTCACAAGTAGAATAGGACAGAGAACAGATGCAGATGTATATTGGGAGCACAGCAGCAGAACCCCAGGAAAATGTGCTTGTTGCAGAGAGCAGGGATGTTGTGTAATAGCAGTGTTGTGTAACACAGGTCAGTATTTTTGCCTTGACTTTTGTGATTTGGTGTGTTATGGACTTCCAGCACCTGTTCTTAATTAAGGAGTCTCTCAAATTGTAATAGTCTTGTTTTTAAGTTTAAACTTGCTGTACTCACTGCTGCATGTCTTGTAGAAAATGTTTTGTGCATTTTTATATGCAGACCTCCAAACTGCATGCTGCTGTTGTGCCTTATGTAATTCAAAAGTGGGAATAAGATTTCTAAATACTCAGAGGTCAAGAATCTTGAGCAATTTTTTCCTGCTGTTACAGGTCTGCTGTGGGCAACTTTGCGCTTCATTATTACATCTAATTTTTAAACTAGTTTTATATTCCTGCATAATACACCAATTCTCTTTCATAAATAGTGGGAGAGATACCATCTTTTAGATGTAGCACTAATTCTGCTGAAACAGCTTAATCTGTCTCAAATCTGTCTTAAAGCCAACTGTAAAAAGAAAATAGTAAAAATTATTTGAAATTTTTGAGAGCCTCAAAAAGATGTAGAATGTTCAGACTTTGGGTTATCTTGTATTGTAAATCTGATAAAATGTTTTGCCAATACCATAGGAAATTGAAACACAAAGCAATTCAAGGAATTGGTCAAATTAATATATTCTTCACTAGATCTACAATTTGGCATAATTTTTTCTTTTTCACAGTTTTTTCTGTGTTTTCAGAGTGGATTTATCTAATGTGCTGTGAGGGAAACATGAAAAATGATGACATCTGCATAGAGCAGAAGCAAAGTCTCATGTGCTGTGAGAGATTCAGCTTCCTTGGGAGGGGCAGAGAAGGGGCAGGGACTGAGCTCTGCTCTATGGGGACCAGGGACAGCACCCAGGGGATGTCCTGGAGTTGTCAGGGCAGGCTCAGGTTGGATCTCAGGGAAATTTCTTCCCCCAGAGGGTGGTTGGGCACTGCCCAGGCTCCCCAGGGCAGTGGGCACAGCCCCAAGGCTGCCAGAGCTCCAGGAGGGTTGGGATGATCCTCTGGGGCACAGGGGGTGACTCCTGGGGATGGGCCTGTGCAGGGCCAGGAGTTGGACTTGATGATCCCTGTGGGTCCCTTCCAACCCTGCATATTCTCTGATTCTGATTAATTCATTGGCAGACATGCAGATTAGTTTTGGCAGATTTCAAGTGTATCTTCAGAACAATGTGGTAGAAGCTTGCTGCTGCTAGTGCTGGTTTTACTGTGGGTTTGGTAGTATGATTTTCTGATGCTCCTGCTCCATTCCTATCAGTGAGTGAACAAGGGAGATGTAGAAACAGTAATTGAAAAGTAATCTTTTGTCCAGTTTCACTTACTGTTAAAAGGAGGAACTGTTTTGGGACTATCTAATATAGTTTAAAATATTTGGAAGACAGTTTATGTAAAATTAGATGGTTTGCAAAAAAATGAAGAATCCTTTTTCTGTGTAACCCCTTGCCTCGTGATTTTATGTTTTCAAGAACTGTCTCATCACTCCTCTCAGTCCTTATTCAGGATGGCTGGCTCTGCTCCTGTGTAATAGAGAAATGGTTTATGTACGTGCATGTTTATTTCTTCTTTTTTTCTTTGCTAAAACATGAAAAAATTGCTGAAATGGCAAAAATTTGAACAGTTATGTCTGGAATATATCCTTTCATGTAATCCTTTTGTGCTGGGAAGAGGTCTGATTCCCAGGAAAGGTAAAAAATTCTGAATGATGAGACCCAAGAAAGCTTTCCTCAGGAAGAGGAAACCAAGGAAGGATCCACAGCTGGTCTCCTGAGCAGAGATGTACATTCTTCCAAAGGACAAAAGAAAAAAGGATCTTATGGAACTAGGTGTTGACACTGTAAAAGAGGGAATGGCATGACATTAAATTGTATTTTATATGATCACTTTGCAGAACAGTTGTGTTTATTCAAACATGGTTGTGGATTTCTAATACACAAATTCGAAAGTGCAGAGGCATGTTTTTTCAAGAGATGACTGTTGACAGTAGGATTTTTGAATTTAAAGACTTTACTAAAAGGAAATTAAACAGTATTTATACCTTGTAAATGTAAAGGTGCTTGTCTAGTCAAAGAACGATGGCGTCTGCTACTGATGCATGGAGAAATAAACTTGTTAAGCTGCCTTTGCATTGTGATGTCCTTCTCTTATGCTTCAGGAAGCTGAGGTGGCTCTGCTCTACTCATGTTTTTTTACTGAACCACGTTTTTGAACTTTTACTGAACGTTTTTGAACTCCTGTGTGCTGTTCCAGTGCAAGTAATTATTAATGTTCACTGTTTCTCTTACCCCGTGTAAGTGCTTTGGAACCCACATGTACTTTGTAGTGGAGCTGTCCAATACACATTTAAAGTAGTTCACAGATACCCAGGAAATTTTTAGCACTTCCTTTCCTTTGTCTTGAAATGGCTAAAGCAGCAATGTCTTCTAAGCTTCAGCTTAGGCACGGTGTGTTCAGTGGCCAGCAAAGGACCACTGCAAAGTACCTTGCACTTCACAGAACAGCCTTCTGTGCTACCTCTAAAAACATACTTTTCTTTTGATGTGTTCAGGGTATTACTCGCTGTATTCCACCCAAGTTCCTTTCCCTTCAGTTAAAAATAACTACTAAATAGGCAAGGATGCTTTAGTTACCAGTTACTGCACTTCATTAATGATGAGCTTTGCTTTCTGTGTAAATCGTATGAAACATGTCAAGATTATACATAAATCGCATTTTTTCACGTAGTATTGAACTGTCTGTAAGTAGTGATGTATTTAATATAAGCCATGACTCTCTTTCTCTAAGCTTTACTAGTTTGGTGGGTTTATTTTGATTTAAGTAGCCTGTTTTGTTTTATTTTGATTTAATGAAGTTATATGTGAATTGCTTCGGTTTCATGATTCAAGTCGAAATCTGTCAATTAATTTTCCAAACTTAATGCAAGATTCATTTTGACATTAGAAGAAAAACCATACCCAAAATAAGATGATAAAGTAACAGTGGTATTACACTGAATGCCAATGTCATCTTTGTAGCCTTATTTGAGTACATGACTTAAATGGTAACCATTTTCTGTGGTGGACTAATACTGCATGTGACTTTTTGCTTGTTTTAAAAGCAAAGAAACTCCCCAAATCCATCTGTCTTGACACCATGCTGCCCTGGGTATGATGTTGTTGTCAGTTTTTTTCATTTTTAACTCTGCTCTCCAGCAATGTCCCTCCAGTTACTCAGTAGCATTAGTGAACCTGCTGTCCTGGCACTACTGGGGAGAAATGAAGGCCTTACTATGTTGCAGGTGTAGTTGTTGACAATTAAGGAACAGGGTGGACATTTTAGGTGCTGTCACAAGCTCCTTTAATTCTGTTGTCCAGTTTCTTCTGCCTAATTCTCCCTGAACCATATTCTTTTTTTTTTCTTTTGCCTGTGTCTTATTTGTTGGGTTTCTCATTCACTCTTTCTTAACTGGCCTTGCTCCTCATGGTTTTGCTTCTGTAGTTTCTCCTACTCTTACTGTGTGTTTCTTTTAAGTTGTGTTTGGGATGTTTTTGGTTGTCTGGTGCTAATCCTGCTTTCAGTTTCATGTCAGATAATGCTTTCATTTATTCCCCATTTTGATACCATTTCCCAGGCTTGCTTTTGTTATCTTAGCTGAAGAATAAGCCCAGTTACTTACCTTGCAATGTTCCTGGGTGTCAGAGACTGAAATAGTTAATGATTTATGCATTCCAGGAGTTTGCAGGCTTTGACTTTTGCCCTAAAAATGCAAGGAGATACCCCAGGTGGACAGTTGAGCCCATCCCCTCAGTGCTAAGCCCTGAAAAGGCAAGAAGGTGCCTCAGGTGGACTAAGCCCTGAAAAGGCAAGAAGATACCTCAGGTAGCCAACCGGGCCCATCCCTCCCTCCAGTGCTAAGCCCTAAAAGGCAAACAACTCCTCATGCCAGGGAGGTGCAAAAACATGCTGAGGGTATATAAACTGACTGGTGACTTTGAGAATTTGGGTTCTCCTTCTTCCCCACTGCCTGTGAATCAAGACCATCGCTCTCAAGCATCGCTGGACCCCGTGGCCAGTGACTATGTCCATTTCCTTTGCACTCTCAGCTTCTCTTTTCCCTTACTCTCATCCTGGTTTTCCTCTCCCCTAAACAGTTTCTCCCCCCCCCAAAAGTTATCTCTGTGTTGCATTGTTTTATGACAACACCCAAACTGCTAGAATGCGTGTTGATACAGAATTGTTGAAATAAACCTTGTCAGTATATGTTTTCAAACACCGATTATTCAGTGTCCTTTCACTCTAATCCACCCCAAGGGAATTATTGGTAAAAACCTGGGTTATCCTCCCTCCCTTTTTCTGGGGCGGGTCGTAACACTGGGTGGCCCTGTATTTGCTCAGTGAATTAGTTTAGTGTTCTCTATGTATCCCCAAATACATTTATGCCTCAAAATGTGTGAAAGCTGGTCAGCTTTGAAAGGGGTATTTGTGGGAACAGGAAGGGGGAAGCTGATAAGGATGTGTGGAAAAATGGTATACAAAAATTAACTTCAAAATTCAAATTGTGCCAGGAGTATAAGGAACTAGAAGAAAATAGCCATTAATTGGCAACATTACTGTCCAGAATCAAAATATGAGCTGGCCTGCACCTGATGTTGGAAAAAATCTTGCTGTTGCTTCTGATTGTGTACGTTAAGGAAAAAATCGAGTCTTTTGCTTAAATCCTGTTGATGGACTCTAAAATGAAAACAAAGTTTGGCACTTTGCTTCAAATAGGAAATTGTGTGTTACTGCACTGGATTACACAGTGTCCTGTAATATTTGTTTGTGTATTTCTCCTCACACTGCCAATACAAGAGGACCTTCAGCTATAGGCATGCTGAATTCTGACATGCAGTTGATAAAGAAGATATTAAGAAGAACCTGTTGAGGCACTGGTTTGTCCCAACAAAAGACCAAGTAGGATACTGGTAACTTAAATGGGGAATATTGCTCTGACTGGAGTAGAGGTCTTTGGAAAAAACTGTTCTAGTTTCAGTTGATAACTGATTCTGTACCAAACCCCTTCATTTCTGAAGCTGCTTTGTTTAGAACCTTCACATGGTGTGTATATACTCACCTGTATGTGCACACACTCTTTTTTCTTAGATTAGACACGTGTTATATGCAAACGTGACATGATGAGGATGTTATGTGGATAAAAGCAGAATATTTGAGGCAATTAGAAGAAGGTGGTCCTGAGCAGCTGGGTACACGAAACTTTTTGCAGAGTTTGTAACTGCAGGTGGAAGGCTTTTTGTGATAGAGGCAGTGACCTCAGAAGTTGAAAAAACCAGACTATAAATCCTTCATTTTCCTAATCCTGTGTCAAGATATTGTAGTTGTGATGCCACTTAAACTGTCTTGTCATAATCATGAATGTGGAAGGGTCCTTAGGCATGAAGAGGTGTAGTTAACATGTTTATGCCTTTAGTCACATTTTAAACAGTGATTTTTGCTGAATGTGGATTACATGTTAGGTCTATGTTGTTTATGCTAATTTAAGATAGACACTGATTGCAGTAGTTTTAGGTGTGTCCAATCCAAATTGAGCCACATGATAGCTAATGCCTTCTTTACCAATGATGGTAATAGAGAAACTTTCTTCTGGAGATTTTTCTGGAGCAAGAAAACAAAGTATTAACTTTTTGCTTTGCAGTATTTCCCTAAAACAGGGGTTTTATATAATGTTGATCAGCAAATACAGCTGATCAAAGTGTTTTTGGAGGCCCCAGTGTATAGCTTTGACTGCATTCTTGGTCTCAGTTCTTGAACTTTATTTTTTGCATTGCCTATAAGAGAGTACAGATGTGTGGATGCATGGTTTTGAAAAATTATCTTTTTCCCTCTGGTTTGAAGTAATGATTGGTATAAGAAAGTGTCTTATTCAGACTTGAGGGAGAGTAGTACTGGAAAACTTGCATGTTGTGTGTTTAATGCCGGCTTGTTGTGTTCATTTGAAGCAGCCACTTTCTCTTTTAATTTTACCTTTGAGATTTAACACTTGAAACTTTCTGTACAGGTTTGTTCCCTTCTGCCAAGCCGTGAGAGAATCCGAGGTAGTGTTAGAGGCGCTTGACATAATTCTTGCATGAGAAAATTTGGATACTTTTTTCATGCTCCAGGCAAGCTTAATGTTGTGGGACCTGTGTTACAGTTGTGGTCTGGAGTCGGAGTGTGTGGAGGCAGATGTGGTGTCTGATTAGACCACTTGGTATTGGGCAGGTTCCAGACAAATGAGCCTTTCAGCTGCGGGGTAAAGGTTTATGTTTTGTCCACTGGGCGCTCTCTCTCTCCTCCTCTCCTCCCAGTTACCACTTTGGTCTCATAAGATGCTCTGCCTGCTGAAGGGGTTATGTTTCCTTACCTAATTTAAGGAAACCTGCTGTTTTAGTTTGGACCTGTCTATCCTGAATGGAGAATAGTTGTAATGGCTTTAGTTTGGTTTTCCCCTTGTCTGTGGAAGCTGTTTGTGTAGCAAGCAGCCAGCCAGGTGTTGGGGGTGGCTTGGTTTGTAGCTGGCCTGTCGCCCTTTGTTAGCAGTGGAAAGGAGTGTGAGCTCCCAAGTTTGCCAAGCTGATCCCTGCCCTGTGCCCAGCAAACTGCCTGATGTTTATTTAAAGGGCAACCTGCTCCCTGTAGTTGGAAAGAACCTCTTGAAAAGAATCAAACTATGCACTGCTTTTAAACCCCCTCATGTGTCTGGCATTTCTGTCTTAGCTTTATTTTGCTGTTTAAAAAATGGAAATGTTTTTCAACTACTGGAATCCAAAAAAAAGCAAGATTTTTAAATCTGGCAGTGAAACAACTTTCCAACTCTTTCAAATTGAGGATATGAGTACTTTAACTAATTAGGAAAGTACATTAATGAATTTACAAACAGGTTATACCATCTTTTTTTTTAAAGAAATCCGCTATTTTATTTCCTTTCTCTTTATTAAGTACATTTTGCTTCTGTGTAAACACTTAAACCTTTGTGCTAAGGGAAGTTTCTCGGCCATTTTGCATTCCCTTGATGACAGGGAATTTTTTGGTTTAAAATGTTTTTCAAACCGAGTATAGGATGTGGGGGAGAATACATTCAAAATGAAGTTTGAGCTTTTGTTGCTTCAGTGTGTGTCACCACTTAGTCTGAGGTCAGTATATACTTCAAAGACTGTGTATATTGTAGTTTTCAGCTCTGAAGAGGTTGCCATGATCTCATGATGTAAGGATTTCATAGACTGAAAAATCAGATTTTATACTCATTTCCCTCTGTCAGAAAAATTCTGAATATTGGAATTTTCTCCCTGCCCCTCCACTTCCTTAACATTCTCAGTGAATTTTGTTGGGGGGGAAATGATGTTCAATTACATTTATCAAACCTTGATAAAGATGCAGTAATGGAATTGAAAATATACCTACAGGTAGAATGTGATCTGTGGGCCATTTACTAGAAGTTAAGTAGAGGAAATGTAATTTTGGTTTTAGGTCCTAGAAAAAGATGTTGAGTCAGCTTTTGAAAACTTTTTGCCTTGTCAATAGTTAAATGAATTTGTAACTAATGTGATATTTCCTGGTTTTTATATTGAATCTGAAATATTGTCTGTTGAAGGCTCTTGCCATTTCTTGCATTTATTTATGCTGTTTCACTGAGGACATTCTTTTCCTGCACATTTTTAGTTTAGGGATGGTAATGTGAACTTACTAGTGATGTGTTTCAATACAGAATTCCTCTTGACAGAGAGAGAAAAAAGGTGCTTACCTACTTTAATGTTGGCGTTACGAGGCGCAGGGCAGGAAAAATAATTCTTCAGAGAATCCTGCAAATGTTTATTTGCCAAGAAATGGCACTTTCCAAAGCTGTTCATCATCCTTGTAAACTTGGGTCAGGGGAGATCTGTACCTGTGTGCTGACCTTGGGTCAGGGGTGATCTGTACCTGTGTGCTGACCTTGGGTTAGGGGAGATCTGTACCTGTGTGCTGAGCTTGGGTCAGGGGAGATCTGGACCTGTGTGCTGAGCTTGGGTCAGGGGAGATCTGGACCTGTGTGCTGAGCTTGGGTCAGGGGTGATCTGTACCTGTGTGCTAACCTTGGGTCAGGGGTGATCTGTACCTGTGTGCTGACCTTGGGTTAGGGGAGATCTGGACCTGTGTGCTGACCTTGGGTCAGGGGAGATCTGGACCTGTGTGCTGAGCTTGGGTTAGGGGAGATCCTGGAACTGTGTGCTGACCTTGGGTCTGGGGAGATCTGGACCTGTGTGCTGACCTTGGGTCTGGGGAGATCTGTGCCTGTGTGCTGACCTTGGGTCAGGGGAGATCTGGACCTGTGTGCTGACCTTGGGTCAGGGGAGATCTGGACCTGTGTGCTGACGTGTTGCTTCGCTCCCGCAGTTCCCGGAGCCGAGGGAGCCATGGCCACGGAAATCGGGTCCCCGCCGCGGTTCTTCCACATGCCGAGGTTCCAGCACCAGGCCCCTCGGCAGCTCTTCTACAAGCGGCCGGACTTCGCGCAGCAGCAGGCGATGCAGCAGCTCACCTTCGACGGGAAGCGCATGAGGAAAGCTGTGAACAGGAAGACCATAGACTACAATCCCTCTGTGATTAAATATCTGGAGGTTAGTTAACTAGCCAAGTTTTTGGGGTTTTTTTTTGTCCAAAAGCCTTTTTGACTTCCTGGAAGGTGACTGTGCTTCTTGGTGACCATGAAGCTGTCTGGAATAACAAAAGATCTGCTGCTGCGTTTTTGACCAGAATGACAAAAGCTTGTAAATTTGCTGTATTATGAATAAAAAGGGGAGGTTGGTTTTTGGTAATAAAACTGCATGTACAGCTAATTTTATATTTTGTATAAATGCCAGCTTTTGCATCCTCTCCTGGAATTAGAAGTTGGAGTGCAGTTGAGTGTCTTGGATGATATTCTGACTTTTCAGTGATCATAAAAACTCATTATAAATAATGTAGTTGTTCTTATTTTTGTTTTGAAATAGAAATTTCCCGAAGTGGAAAATGAACCATTACCCCTTCCTCTTCAGAACCAGGGCACTAAAAAATGTTTTCTCATCATTTTACTGAATGGCACTTCAGCTTGCACTGGGGTCTCTGAAAGTCCATTTCTGTACAGTTGATATCAATACAGAAAAACGTAAATGAAGTTTTGTTGAAGAACTGTTTCTGTAAAAATGCTTATTTAGATCTCTTAATGGGGTGACATTAATTCTTTAAAAAAATAAAATTTTCTGGTCCCAGATTTACTCCACAAGTGGTGGGTATTAGCCTAGAAGAAATAGAATGCAATTTATAAATACTGGAATTGTTGCAGCTGCAACAGCAATGTTGCAAAAACATGATGAAAGCAATTCCATCTGCTATGACCAGTGCATGGTTATAGCTTGTAGGTGTTAACAGTTGGAAGGTTTTCTTAATAACCTAAGCTGTTATCTTCTAAGATCTGTTTGAACATCCAACATTTTAAACATATTCTTTTATTTTAGGAATGCCCCAAAAGAGATTCTGTTAGTAGTGGACTATTCTAAAAGAATAATTTCACAAGTTCAGGACCTTTTTAGTATGGCAGAAAAAGGAACTGTTTATTAAAATTCTGTTTATTAAAGTAATAACAAACAAAAAATCTGATTTCTGTATGTCTTGGATGCTTACACAAAATTAGGATATACTAGAATTCCATTTCAATCCTGGCTTAATACTACTGATTTAATGTGTTTCTATCAAGAAACCCAAGGAAAATATTTAATATGTAATTTGCTCTTGGCTTAAGAAATTGTAGCAAACTGTAGTAGCTGGGAATGTTTTACCTAGAATTGTAACTTAAGTTTCCAATATCTACACAGATCCAAATTGGTCTGGGGCACAAAGCTGAAATAATTAATTTTATTCTTAATTCATGAGAAGTGTTTTAGAAGAGGTTGTGTTTGACAGCTCACAATATTTAACTAATTGAAGGCATTGTTATCCCCACATCTCACTTTCATCCATTTGAAGGCATTGTCTTTATGCTTGAGCTGCAGAAAGCCCTTTTCTAGCTCATGTTGCTCTGTGGGATTTCATGTGGAGTTAATCAGCACAGCTACTGCTGGTGTTAATCCTTATCCTGAACATAAAGCTCTGAAAGGATTGAAGGTGCCTCTCTGGGACTACCTGTTAGCTTGGGCAGTACCACCCATCTGTGGCACAGTAATGTGCAGCACTTCAAACACTCCTGACTCCTTTGCTTACAGCACACAAATTCTACAGGTTTCCTGAGTCCAAAGTCTTAATAGAGCTTATTTTAAAATTCTCGGGGCGCTTTAGAGTTTTCCCAAACAGACTCTCAATGTGTTTCTTATTTTTTGTTATTTAACAGTGGAGTGCACTAGTATGAACTAGGAGTTGTGTTCTTCTTTCCAGAATAGAGTATGGCAGAGAGACCAGCGAGATATGCGAGCAATCCAGCCTGATGCAGGATATTATAATGATGTAAGTAGAATTGTCTTATTCACTGATGAAGTTCTTCAGATAAAACTTGTCCAGAAAATGGGAAGGATTCTGCATGTCAGCTGAGGTTATCATTGTGTCTGCAAGAAGCCTTAAAGTTACGAAGGGTATCTTCACTCTACATTATTTTCTGTTGGAATCCACAAAGAGAACCTGAACCTGGATAGGCTTTTAATTTCTGGACATAACTCCTATAATGCACTGAGGTTGCAAAGCTGCTCTTGAAGATACTGGTTCTGGATGTTTGAGTTGATAAATCATGCAGACTTTGAAACACTTCTATGGATTTATTTCTGGTAATATCCCTGCAAATGACAGTCTTGCTTTTCCAGAAATGGGTGTTCAGAATATGTGCTTTTCTTGAAGTTTCTGATTTTAAATCTTTTGTTTCTTCTCTTACAGCTGGTCCCTCCTATAGGAATGCTGAACAATCCTATGAATGCTGTGACAACAAAGTTTGTTAGAACATCTACTAATAAAGTAAAATGCCCAGTGTTTGTTGTCAGGGTGAGTACACTGTTGGAATTACTTAGTTGTATTGTCTTAGTTTAAATTAGACTGATTCTTAACTGAAACAAGATGGCAGTTAAAGCATCTTCAAAAACTAGCATGTGGAATGCATGGACTACTACTGTGTCCAGTCTTTCTATAGAAAGTTTAAGGAAAATAAATGGTAAGGTCTGACTACACAAGAGTTCTTACTGTGAGTTTGAGGTGCATTTCCACTTTCCCCATCACATTTTGGAGACAAGTATTGTTTAGTATGGATATTGGGTGCTGTAAATATACTGATACTAGTAAGCTGTTTCTTCTCTAGATTTTTTCGTGGCTTTTATAGTGGGCTTTATCCTGTTGTTATAAAAACCAAAAGCCCTGTGGCACAGTTCTGCTTTTTTGTCTATCTTGCATCCTCTAGAAAGTCATTTAGTTAACTCTGTTTCCACAGATTCCCTGAAGAAGCTCATGATTTACTTGGAGAATTGTGAAGAAATATTTGAATGTTATATTTGCCCAGTTTAGTTAAATGTTTCTTTTGCAGTGGACTCCTGAGGGGAGACGTTTGGTCACTGGTGCATCTAGTGGAGAGTTCACTTTATGGAATGGACTGACTTTCAATTTTGAAACAATATTGCAGGTAAATTAATCTGTAGAAATTTCTATGTAGTTCCTTGAGGTCTTGGAGCATGTTCTAGGAACACATCTTCATCCTACTCATCGTGGGTCTATGTTCTGAGTGGTAGTGGGAGTCTTAGAGGTCTTTTATTCTGCTCTGACTCCATGTCAGACTGGCTACAGGCAATTCACATAATGCTTCTTATTCCCTCTCTATCTGTTATACTAACTGTTCTCAAGAACATAGTATTTGTAATAATAAAGAAACATGTTGGAAACAAAATGCAAATACTGTTACTATTTAGAAGACCACTGTATGCAGAGTAAGGAATTTTTTTCCCCCACAATAACGTCTTGAATGTAATGAGATCATCACTGTTCTCATCTCCTCATTGCAGCTGTTAAGTAGGCACTTTAGTAACTTCAGTGTTTGTGTGGATCAGCTGGTATTTGAATGTGTTTGCTAGAAGTTTTGTTTCTGAATTTACAGGCTCACGACAGCCCTGTAAGGGCTATGACTTGGTCACACAATGATATGTGGATGCTGACAGCAGACCACGGGGGATATGTGAAATACTGGCAGTCCA
This sequence comes from Manacus vitellinus, assembly GCF_001715985.3. NCBI lineage: Eukaryota > Metazoa > Chordata > Aves > Passeriformes > Pipridae > Manacus > Manacus vitellinus. The sequence continues at coordinate 2,316,115 of NW_021940687.1, forward strand.
ACATGAACAACGTCAAGATGTTCCAGGCACATAAGGAGGCGATTAGAGAGGCCAGGTTTATACACAATATACCATTTTCTGTAGTACCTATTGCCATGATTAGACTGTTCTCTAAGTGTATTCTGGGTGCAGAAATGCATGGGTTCTGTCAGATTCTGGGAGACTTCATGCACCACATAAACACAATATTTCCTTTTGTTTCCACATTCTCACCGTTTTGCTGGCACCTTTCTGAATTAGTATTGTCCCAGAATCCGCCTCTGCAATATGTTAGAGATGTATTTGTCTGCCGCATTTTGCACTGGTATTCTTTTCATTTTTATATGGTGACAATGTGTATCAGTTATTCCTTTTTATACGCACTGTGTAAGACAACAATTTCATTCCAAATAAAGAATTCAGTCTTTAATAATCTAACTGAATAAAATATAAAGCCTTCAGAAATAAAACACCTGCATAGTTCTCACAAAATAATAAAACACTAAATAAAGTGAAGAACTGCTTGGCTTGGTGAAGCCAAGACTTCCAGTAATACTAAATACCCACGCAGACTGCCACATACAGAAGTCTAATGTTAATACTAAATGGGTTCTTCAAGCTTGAAACTGTAAGAAGACTGTAGGATATTCTCTTGGTTCAGTGTTGATGCCTCAGTTGTGCAAATGTCTATATAATGGAAGCTAAAGTGATACTATCAGTAAGATGGAAATGAAGGATGTTTCTAGAGCAAACCTGCATATAATCCTTAGTAAGATATGGAAATGTTTTTAAAGTAAGCCTGAAGAGAAGCTGCAGATCCAAAATGAAGCTAAAGCAGTGTTTCTATGGGTTCAGGTGCTGGTGATAAAGGTTCACTGCCACAAACCCACTTTCTGTTAAAGTCACCATTTTGCTTGGATAAGGGTGCATTTTCTGCCAGAGTTTGGTTTTGAGAAGTGCTTACTTTGGATTCAGTTACTGTCTGACTATCATGGCCATACACTGAATTTCTGTGCTACTTTAAGCCCTTTCTTGATCATAAAGATCTAAGATTTCACAAGGGCTCCCTCATGGTCTCTCCCTGCACCAGAAAAGAAGTGAGTGCCTGTCAGTTGCTGGAGATGTTCTGGCCCTGTTCACATGGCTAAATAACTCCTTGCTTTTCCAGTGACTTTCATCAAGCAATGTTGACTGCTGAATCTGGAAGCTGCTTATATGTCTATAGGATTCTTTTCATGGTTTTGGTGGGCTATGATAAGAGGGAGTGTTTCCAAATTGCTCTTACAATAAGTGGTATGCTTGTTTTATATAGGTTTTTTAACAGTTAATCCAAGTAGCATTTTCCCGTGACCAGCTTTCGCTTATTTTTTGCTTCTCTGCTGCAAAGCACCTGTGGCTGAAGAGGAGTTTTTTCCCTAAGAACTGTTATCTCTGCTTCTACACAGTGTCACTTCCTTATGGTGTTGCCAAACATGACAATCTAGGGCGACAGTTACCAAATCCTATTGATGTTGCTTCTCATCCTGCAGAGAAGGCGCTGCCGTGGGCAGTCATAGATAGGAAGGTGCTAAGAATAAATGATGGATTTTTTGTTTTCCTCATTTGACAGGGGACTGCAATGCAATAAGTAATCCTATGCTAAATTCTGTCTTGTGATGAAGTGTCGTTTGGCAGGCACTGTATTCACTTAAAAGTGCCTATGTTCAAATGCCTCCTTCAGTGTATAACACATAACAGTATAATTTTGCCCTGTCTGAGAAGCATAATCTGTTAAATGCTGACTTCTTTCCCCTGCTGTGTGTCTTCATGTAACAGTTTCTCACCCACGGATAATAAATTTGCTACATGCTCTGACGACGGCACTGTTAGAATCTGGGACTTTCTACGTTGCCATGAGGAGAGAATTCTTCGAGGTATGTGTACCAAAAGTACTGATTTGGGTATTTCACGAGGGGGAAAACCTTTTTTTTTTTTTTTTAACTAGGGGTTCACAATACAGAAGTATCAACTTGTCTACAATTTTTGTCTTAAATGCTCCAAACAAGTTTTTGTTTGGCTGCTGCTGTAGGTGCCTTACCATAATCAGATAGGCTGCAGTTCACAGTGGCATTACTCTGTTTACTGTCCACTTAAGCTCTAAACAATGGAGATGGGTAGAAGAACATTTTGCTGCTCCTAATTTGGTAGAAACAGCTGTTTCTGGATCAGGAATACATTTATCTTTCTCTAGAGCTTAATCTTTGTGACCACTTTTACTTCAGAACACACATCTTCATGCAGAGGATTCCATTCTTTTCATGGGCGTGCCTTCCATTCTGATTTCTTCAGAGGCAAGGTAGTTATTTCTCATTCCTTAAGAGGAGGAGAGTATTTAAGTAGAGAAAACAGGTACATTTTCAGCACATCACACATAGCACAGGCAAATAATTCTAGCTTTGGTTAAATAGTTCTCTGTCCAGCATCTGTGTACACTAACTTCTGGTGCCTTTCCACTGGCCTTGAGCTTTCTCCTTCTCTTGCTGCAATCTTAATGAGCAATAACAGTAGCTTCTGACAGCTGTTCCTTTCTTGCAGAAGATGTCAAAGGTGCATAATTTAACAGGAGAATATATTAAAAAGCTACTATGAGATTGGGGATTGTAGACTTGCAGATAAACTGCAAAGAAGGTATGCAATAAAAAACATGGGCTTTCAGTTTTAGGTGTGTGAGCTTGTGCTTTCCTAAAGTAAGGATTTTTATTTTTAATTGTGCCTTAAACTTGGACCTGCATTCCATATTTTATGAAGTAGAGCTCTCCCTGTTTCTTTTGAATCTTAAGCTCTTTATGTTACTTTTAAACACCACTGCTCTGCAAAGATGTTTGGCTCCTGCATTCTTGCAGTGATGATATTTTAACAGCATGTGTGCATAGACATGATGGTGATTGTGTTTGCAGGACTTGGCAAGCAGATTTCTAGGTTATATCATTTACAGCTGTTACTCTGGAAGGCCCCAGACAGATTTGGGACTGTTTTGCTCGATCCTGTACAAAGAAATCATTCTGCACTAACCACGTTCTGTACCCTCCTCCAGGTTTGTGGAGGGAATGGGGATTGCCTCCAGGCAGAGTAGTCGAGGTTACAGAAGTCCCTCCACTTCTACATTCTTTCAACATTCTGCATAAAGTAGAAGTAAACCATTTAATTTAGGCTATGAAGAGAGAACTTGCGTTACATTTTCTTCCTTTATCTTGTGTGGTTTAGCATTGTAACTATGACTAGACCTCAAATAGAATTATTCTTTTATTTCTAACAGTTTATCTATCTCAATATACTATTTTTAGTTTGCACAGTAGTTCTGTAAGTAACACATTTGCTTCTACTCGTTATCTCCTCACACTTCATCTTTTGCGTAAATTGGAAATGATTTGAGAACTTTACATCTCTGGGCAAAATTGGACAGGACAGATTATTCCTTGTTTCTGCTGCCAAATAAGCAAAGAAAACGCAAACCTCAACCCAAACAACACCAGCAGAAAAATCTCCCACAACAAAGCAAAATAATACCAAAACCCTGATAGTTGGGAGGATGTTTCTGCAAACATACAGGTTTGATTTGGCTTTGGTCTCTAATACTGTTTTTAAGTATGGTCAGAAGACTTATTGAAAGAGCTGGATTGTTAACAATTAAGTAGTTTTCTTGGTGGAAAACACAAGCTTTCACTTTGTTATTTGGAGTTTAGAGCTTATGGCTTTAGGATACTTATCCTCAGCTTTTGGCTTCTCCACTTGCATTCTGCTTTTAAATATTTAGAAGTGTGACCTGTAATACTTTGCTTAGTACAGCCTTCAGATTGTGTAAAAACTCATGCCATTGCCATCCAGAGTTAGTGATCTGTAAATTACAATTCTAGAACCACTACACCAAAAGGATTTCATTGTGTACAGAAATTGTTTAGATCAAATACCATGCTGAGGAATGGTTTTTATATCCCACTTTCACACGTCATACAGCAGTTCTGGATAATACTGGTGCTGTGAAGTTGAAGGGGTTCTACAGTGTCCTTTAGATCCAGAGCTTTGCTTCATGTATTAAGGTATTCTCCAGGTTATCACACTGAATTATAAAAATCAAATGTAACTACCAATTTGCAGTCCAATGTATTTATGAAAAAGATTAGAACTCACGGGGGTAATATGTCAATAATATTGTTATTCCTACTGATTTTTCAACAACAAATTAAGGAACATATTTTAAAAAACAGATTTGAGGATTTTAATGCTGAGGAATGCTGTTAAAGCAGTTCTGTAAAGAGCATTAAAGTTACTGGGATATGCTGATACAGAAAAGACAAAACTCTGTAGACTTAGTACAGGTCCTTTTGCTTGCAGTGTGGAATAAGCTTATAATTATTCCTGTTATTTAATGAAATGGTCCCCTTAAAACTGGTCTGAGGCAACAATTCTAGTCTTGTGAAGAGTAGTGGAAAAACAGACAGCAGTGGAAAATTACATAGGATGACTTCTTAAGGTTTTCCTGGAGTTTTTTCAGCTGTCTGTTGCAGGCTATGCATTTTTCAGTAGTTTAACCCATCAATACGTGGGCTGTATGAGATACACTTATTAACTGTCTCCAGCTTACTTTTATTTTGTCAAAATGAAGATAAACAGGACACCCTATTTGGTCCTTCATACATAGTGCCAGAAGTTCTGGATCTCTCTTCTTCAATCTCCAAGTCCCTTTGCTGTCCAGCTTTTCACTGATTTATGTTGCTTTGACTGCTGTTTCTCCCACTGTGACTTTCCAGCACACAGGAGGTGGAGTTTAAGCATTTTGTTAGAGGTACGTGCAGAGTTATCAGGCTCATTTTTAATATCCTAAAGAAATAAATAGGATTACAATGTTTTCCTCAGGGAACCATCTTTAAATAATTACAGTGAATTATCTTAAAGGAACTTGAAGGTGGGGGAAGTGGCATTGAGTGTCAGTTACTTACCTGCTTGCTTCCCCACAGCCCAGGGCCAGTCTGGCTTCTCTCTTGAAGCAGAAGTGCTGTGCTCCTGATTTTGAAGCTTTTACTTATGTTAATTCCTGGCATGATGCCATCTTGATGGTAGCAAGTGCAGTTTGATGCACTTCCCAAAATACACTGGTAGAAACTTCACTGATGTTAAAAAAGTTCTTGCTAAAATAAGACTTGGAAAACAGGCTGTAGTATAGCAACATGGTTTTTTCACTACAGTAATCTGTTCCTCTGAAAGGCATTTCCAATAAAACACTATCAGGTCTTTTGTCTAAACAGCTGCAGTGAAGTCCAGGACGTGGTGTGAACATTTCTGTAAGAACATACACATTGATGGCTTTTGGTAGTGCTGAAAACATCCAGTGAAAAACTATGTAGTAAAATCCTCATGTTCCTTTATTTCTATTGAGAAATTAATGGTATTTCTGATTTCTCCTTGTGGCAGTGACTCTGGGTCTGGGCTGATGTGTCCCTGGGAATATTTTGGGTAGATCATTAATAAGCACATGATTCCTTAATTATTCTCTCAGCATGATGCCATGGGCTACGAGGCTACAAATACATTTTGGATTTCTCAGTTCCACTATCCTTCCTTCTCCTTCCTTTCACAGTCACCCAAAATCCAATAGAAATGCGTGGTTGAGATGACTGTAATGTTTTTATTCTGAAGGGTAGATGAGCACTGTGTTCCCATGATTTCAAAGGTTGCCTGCCTTAAATAGGTCTTTTGGGGAGGATAACTCCACGCAGCTCTCTGAAGGATGGTAACCCATGCTTTTTAAAATACTTTGTAGATGAGTTTTTCTATTTTCTGTCTCTAAAATAGAGTAATACACTAAATGATCTTTCAGCCAACGTGGTAGACTTGGCAATAGATTTTTCTTATCCTAACTTGAACATAAAAACAATCAAGATTTCATTATGCTCTGTCTGGATTTAAAATTCGCAGTTTGTAACAACATGTAATTCTTACCACCATCACCTACAAAGTAACACATATGTATTACATGCAGAAGTCACAGGTAAACAGACTTTTCATCTGCTCACAGATGTCTGCACATCTAATCATACTTAAATAGCTGTAGAATTTATTTGTTCCTTCTACTCCACTCCCAGATCTTTATTAGCAAATAATGTACCGTGAAGTCTCTTAAGCTGTCTAAATCTATTGTATGCTTTGTATTATCATTTACCTGAAAGTGAAGGATCTCTTTCTTCAGAGTTTTTGACTCAGTCAAATTGCAAATCCTGTACTTAAAATTATAGATGAGTTCCATAGTTAAAAGGAACTACATCTTCAGTTTGGTCCCTTGCTTTTAAAGATACATTAGTAACCAGCTCTTACCCTTGATGCAAGTGGTTTCTGAAACTCTTCCCTTTTCTTGGAATGTAATTGAACTCTACATTGGATAATGTAAAAGAAAAAAAAATCCTGATATTGCTGTTTCCATCTTTCTTCCCTTTATCTGAGATTTTTCTTTTGTTGTCCTTGTCTCAACAAGGAGAGAAAACTCAGCAAATTCCAGAAATGCATGTATGTTGAGACTGTGTTTCTTGTAAGGAGACCTACTGTTTAAACTTTCAGCTTTGTGTGAGGGTTGCTTCTTTGTGCTGTTAGGATTTCAGGTATCTCTGATAGGTCTTCTGGCTCTACTGAGGCATCCCTGCATGAATATTAGAAGGATGAGGTGAGACCTGGCTGATACTGGCACCAGCCATATGACTCTAGAGAAAGAAAGTCCTTGAATTTTCAAACTTGAAAAGATGAGCTGTTTTGAAATGCTGGTTTTGGACCAGTTCAGTCTCCTCTTTGTTGGTGAGTTTTAGTGTTGCAGCTGGTGTTGCAGGTCTCTGATCTTTGTGAATCTCAGCTGCCAAAGCCAAGCTGGTGATGGAGGGAGGGATAAGTTGCCACTAACTCGGTTGAGGTACAGCTGCACTCCAGATGGCTGGGCTTTTCATGGGTTAGGCACAAGAAATGGTGAGGATCTTACCTTCAGTTGTGACTTCATATGGAATTAACCATAATATGGCACAGTACTCTGCAGGAGTCAGGAGCCACCTGCAGTGAGTGCCACTGCTGGAGCAGTGAGCTTTGTCCCCAGCTCCTGCTCATAGTTGTGGAGGAAGAAAAGAACTTTTTTAAGGGGGTAACATTGATGCTAATGATAAAATCCTGAACTGCAGAGGCATTTCGATGGTGATGCTGAGGAGGTCCCCATCTTCCTTTCTCAGCACAAGTGTGGTTGTTGAGAAGGAGACAGGCTTGGGTGCATTAAGGATGGTGACTTCTTGGTATCTACTCACCAGTATGTGTCATAGCAAAGGTTCTCAACAACAAAAATCATCTGGAGTTAGCCCTCTGCCAGTTATGTTAGTAACTCATCTCTGATAAAGTCTTACGTGGATAAATACTTGGAATTGGGCACTTCATTGATGATATTTTTAATGGAATCTTTTATTTGACATACCGTTTCCTAAGAGACAATAGATAAAATAAAATAAATAAAATTTATTTCAGAATAAATGGTAGAAGTCTACAAAAAATAAAAAAACACAACTCCTTGCTGAAAATAATCCATATCAGTCCTTAAAAACTTTCCTTGGAGGCTTCTTAACACCACTTTTCTTTTGTGTGTGGGTTGAACTGAGTACTTTTTAAATTTTTTTTATCTTTTCTCTTTTCATATCCTCTGGTTACTGTACTAAAAGCTTTTGTGCATCTAGGTAAGCATAGACTTTGCAAAGTGTTTGGTATTTTCTTTGCATCATTTAAATTCTACATACTCGAGTTATTTCTTGTTATTTTACATTTAGCTCTGAGTGCTATTCTGACTTGAGCAGTGAGACACTTGGCAACAAGTTTTATCATTTGGGAGATAGGGAGAGAGCTTGCAAATGTCATCCCTAAAATATGATGGTGGGGGGTTTTTTTCTGTCTTCCATACCTGCCTGGCATTATTTTCTCATGAGAAAGCTGGTCCTGCTCATGACACATTGCATTTATAGGAAGACACAGAGTCAAAATTGAAACTGGGGAATGTCTGAAATGGGATTGTATAGCAGACCAGGAGAAAAGGGATAAATAAGAATCCTGAAAAAATTGGGTGAAGGGTATCTGGAAATAAGAAGGATAGGGAATGGGAGGAAAGTGTGGAAGCTGTGTCAGTATGAAAAAAAATAATAAAAACAACAGCTCGTGTAAGGATTGGGAAAAGCTGGTGGCAATGTGAGCATGGAGATGAGAAAGAGATGTGATGGAACCTCACAAATCATGCTCTGGGCGTTGTGGGGATAACTCAGAGCAGCCTCAGTTGCTGGAGCAACCAGAGAAGAGGCAGGAGGGGGTTTATGGCTGAATGACACACTTGGGTACAAGTGGACTGTGTAGAGTGTGCCAAGAGTGTCTGTATGTGTAATAATGGTACCCATAATATCTTTTAAATTTTATGTTCTGTGTCATGATTCTTGGAGACTCAGTGTGTTGGGGTAGAGTTGGGAACACGCTCTGTATTTTTTGGAAGATGAGCATGGAGAGAATCATAGAATAAGCTGAGTTGGAAGGGACCCTTCAGATCATCAAGTCCAACTCCTGGCCCTGCACAGGACACGCCAAGAGTCACACCATGTGCCTGAGAGCATTGTCCAAATGCTTCTAAACTCTGTCTGCCTTGATACTGTGGCCACTGCCCTGAGGAGCCTGTTCAGTGCCCAACCACCCTCTTGGTGAAAAACTTGATATCCAACCTAAACCTCCCCTTACTCAGCTCCAGCCATTCCCTCGAGTCCTCTTACTGGCAACAAGAGTGAAGGGATCAGTATCTGCCCCTCTGCTTCCCCTCAGGAGGGTATTGAAGACCACAGTGAGGTCTCTCCTCAGTCTCCTGCAGCCTGAACAGGCAAGTGCCCTCAGCTGCTCCTCATACAGCTTTCCCTCCAGACCCCTCACTATCCTTGTTACCCTCCTTCGGACACTCTCTAGTAGCTTAATGTCTATTTTTATATTGTGGTGCCCAAAACTGCCCCCAGAACTCAAGGTGAGGCCGCCCCAGGGCAGAGCAGGGTGGGACAATCCCCTTCCTGGCCCAGCTGGCAATGCTGGGCCTGATGCCCCCAGGACAGGGTTGGCCCTCCTGGCTGCCAGGGCACTGCTGACTCGTGGCCAGCTGGTCACCTACCATGACCCCCAGGTCCTTTTCCACAGCACTGCTCTCTAGCATCTCATTCCCCAGTCTGTATTAACAATTTGGGTTGCCCCATCCAGTGGCAGAATCTGGCACCTTCCCTTGTTAATCCCTGTGTGGTTGGTGGGTGCCCCAGTCAGTGCTGTTCTATTACAGGAACAATGCCACCATTCTTAGTGTAACTGGGAGAAAGCTGTTCATACCACCCAATTAAAGCTCCTTATGTTGTTTAGTAGTCCCTAAGAAGTAATATGGACTTTTTTTTCTTCTTTTAAGTTTTGTCAGTGTAACAGCTCTAAAGGTGAAGTATCTTAAAGTTGCTCCTCAGACCTAAGGCCAGCTCTGGATTCCTTCACTTGGGAATATAACCAGGGCACACGTGCTGCATGCTTCTGCAGATAGCAGTGGGGTAGAGTAAGCATGCAAGCACGTACTCAAGGTTCATTTTCAAAGTTCAGTGCCAGAACATTCCAAGTGACTGATCCTTATCTCACAGTGAAAATACAAATTGGCATTTAGTTCTGCTACTTGCAGATAAAGGCTCTTTGTTGAAAACAAAATACTTCTAAAGGGAAGACATTTTGATTTTTGCTGCTGAAAGTATACATGTGTCTCACAGGTAAAGTAACTGTGTTGGAAGTTTTGTATATTCATATTTTATAGTAGGAAGGATTTTAACGAGGTGGGTTTTTGTTTTAATTGGAAAGTGTTTGGGCTGTTAAATGTCTTAGCTTTGAAGCAGCACATCTGTAAGCATGACAAGTATGGCTGTACAGGAGAAGCCTACAACTTCTCTAAATATTTTTATCGTATAAAAAGTTTCACAGACTAAGTTTAACACTTCTTCCATCCCAGACAGCTTGGATTACTGCTTGTAGTTATTATCTCAGTGGAAGCATCTGATATTTGTAGTTCTGCAGGCCATTATTTTGGTACATTACACAAGCTGCCCAGTTCTGGCTTGCGTTGAACAGTTTAATCAATGGATTAGTTATGTATTTTTTGGGGGAGGAAAATACCTTTTAGTAAAAAACAAGCCCAGCTACTGGTGTGTGCTGACAGATGTGTATTTTCTACAGTAGGGTTTTCTTCTTTGCCTTTTTAGAGTGATAGAGCATGAAAATATTTTAAATGTTATATTAAAATCTTACATTCTAAACTTCCATCACTTCAAAAAAACCTTCCTCTAAAGAGAGTCATAATACTGTATAAATTAGTAACTGTAATACTGCTGTAATAACTGTAGCTAGTTCTCAGAGAGTAGAATGAATTGAAAATGTAGCTCAGCATCCAGTCTATTATTAATAGTGTATGCTGGGGAAATCAAGTCTAAATAATTATACAATACCTTTACATTTGAACTTTATAACTGACTTCTTTCTCTCTTCTCCAAGACAGCCCTATTCTGCTTTATTTTTTTCTCTGTGTTAAGGAAGGAGTAGCTCTGATAAGCATTTACCATCCCCAGAATTTGCACAGCAAGACTTTAACGTTCTTTCTTGCTTAACATGAGACCTAATGCTCCTTGAGATCTATTTTTCATCAAAGATTGAGATTCTTTCTGGTTTTATAAATAATCACTACACTAAAGGATTAAAAAAATCTGAGAGTCATCTTTGAATTGAAGGAAGAGCTCATATTCCACTCCACCCCCCAACTTTCTGTGGGAGAAACTTGTCCCAAAATAGAGCACAGAGTAAAACGTTTTTCTTTGAAAAGAAATTTTTCACCATTGTTTTATATCTGGAGATATATAGCACAGATTGATGTATAGATAGTATTCTTAGGTAAGTAATTTCCCATTTAAGTACAAGTCTAATGGGTATCCCCAGAAGTTCAAATGAGTTCAAACTCATTTGATGTTCCAGGCATGTTGCCATAATAAAAATAGATATTATAGTAAAATTAAAAGTTCTGAAAAAGAAAATATTTTAGTTTATCTCCTTTTCTAGTCCAGTAGAAAATACATTTAAGAGGCTATTTTCACGGTAGAGATGATCTCACGTTCAGTGTCTTTTTTTTTTTTCCTTTTTTCATACTAGTGCAGTAGAAGAGTGAGAGTTTTGCTTAATTCTAGGTATTGTGCAGTCTCTGCACCTGGAGGTTTTTAAAATAAACCTGGATAAACCCGAGTAACCTAGTCTGACACCATAGCTTTGAGCAGCAGGTTGAACAAGAGACTTCTGAGGTTTCTTTGAGCCTGACTTTTCCTGTGATCTTAGGATACTGACTTCCCCTCTTTTGCCAGAAGCGAAACCAAGGAACCAGAAATCCTAGTGATGTAATTTTTAGTTACCTTCAACTGTCCACTGGTATACTGGACATAAGGAACTGGCCTTCAAGACACTATCAAAAGTTCCTTATTGTTTTAGTTCATTTTTCTTCCAGCTTTTAACATGCTTGAGGAAGTGCACAGTATTTGGATTGGAAAGATTTCATGTTTAGTGGATCTTTTTTTCAGATATATAAATGTTTGTTCATTCCATAGTGACTAATCATATATTAGACATAATCATCACAAGTTTCAGAACTTGCCTGGTGTCTCACAAGCAGTAAAAACTTGTTGTAAAGAAGATGGAAGGTGTGACAGTGTGTTGTCAGCATCTTCAGAGCTCCTGCTGGTTATGCAGTTAAAGTGAGGTAAAATAATACTTATATATACTATGTATATGTAACAGTTATGTTTGCATATATAATTTTTATATATATCGATATATAAAAACCTACATAATGGTCCCCAGTGGCACATTTTATCACCCTAATATTTGTTTGCTGGTTTCTTTTATGTTTCAAAATGATTTGGTCTTGGAAGAGATCGTGCCAGTAGTGTTGTGAAAGCTCTAAAGCACGTGCACAATTAGATTGAAAATGTTTGCTTTAAAAGACAAGAAAAATACCAAGAAAAGAGAGCTTTAGGTAACTGCTCTACTCCCTGAACTAGGGCAGCCTAGGTTTGTCCTTGTGCATTAATGTTCCTGAAGATGCATTTCTCTAGATCACGTTTCCATGTGGCAATAAGCAGACCTGCTGTGTTTGCAAATATCAGCTTTTACATCCAGGTGAAATGAGTGTAGGAGAATCTTTTTTTCATCTCTATCTTTCAAGTAAAAGCTGATCTACAGAGTATATTTTACTGTTCATACCCACACCTAATCCAGGTCTTGACTGACTTTAATGTAAACTAAAATTATTTATTACTGCACATTATTAAATAGTATTTTGAGACTGCAGTTATCTTAAAGTTAATAAATATTTGAAGATTTTTGTCTTAAAACATGAAAAGTACTGGCCAGGTTTGTTCAGGTGTTTCTTCTGCAGATGACTCTAGAAAGGAGTAACCACACATTTCAAAATTTGTAGATAAAATTCCTCCATCTGAATTGTAACAAATCAAGAGAAAGGAACATTTGCACGTGGGAAATACAATCTGGACAGCTGTAAAGCATATTTGTATGTAGCATAGGTACTTAAAATTGTTAGGAAGACGTCTCCTGTTTTCTAAGGATTGACTGAGGGTACAGCTTGATATGGTGCAGTGTGTTACTGGTTGCTGTCTGTGCCTGGTCAGGAAGAATCCTGCCTTTTCTTTGCATCTGCCTTCTGTTCTTTCTTATCCATGCATAATTCATAGGCAGAAATAATGTTTTTACATAGAGCAGCTGATGTAGTGAGAAAAAAGGGTAGGGTTTTGTTGTTTGGTTTTGGATTTTTTTTAAAGACCACACCAACCTTTCTTAAGGATGCAGAAACTTACTTATTTTAGGTCAGCTGATGTAGATGCCTTTTCCCTACAGATCTTGCTTTATACCCTTAAATCCTCAACCAACAATAAGTCTTTGTTGCTTCCCTAGCAGGACCTCACCTTCTTAAAATGAATTTAAAAGCATTTTCTCTTTCGCAGTACATACATTCTGAAAATCATTATTCTCTTGGCCACTTTGCTGAATTTAGTCCTTAAAAATATTGCTAATGTTGATGAATATGGATTTCTGTCGATTACCATTCTCCTTTTGGAAGTCACTGTTCTCCAGAGGCTTACAAGTGAGCACATGGTATTAAGATTAGGAGTGTAAAAAGCTAAATTAAATCAGACTGCTCTTTTATTACATTAAGAATGCTCTGCAGTTACATTCTGGAGATCTTTGGGCAAAGGTAGGTTCTTCGTTTCACGCTATTCCCAGCTTGTCAGGAGTGTCCTTTGCTTCTAAAGGAATGGAGTAAAAAGGAATCATTCCAGTCACGTTTCAGTCACAGGCGTGTTAGATGTGTCATTTCTGAAGTACGTGCTAATTACATTTGCTGACAGTTTTAAACAGGGCTTTTCTAAAAATGCAGTCAGGAATTTTAATGCTTTTATTAAACTTCAGAATTCCTGTGATCACATTATAAAACTGGAGCGGTGGAGGCTTTAAATAGCAGGGGCAATCCTGCCAGCCGTGTTTGTTGAGATGGAGCCACTGTTTCCTGGCTGAAAAACACACCCTGCTGTCTCAGAGGCTTTGCACACACTGCCTGCTGCTCTCCCACTGCCATTTTCTTTTCCCTGCATCACGGAATTCTTCAAGGATTATCCAGTCCTTCTCCCTAAGAGCGCTTACCGTGTGTTTCACTCTGCCATTTCACCATGAGGATTTCTGTTCCCAGTAAGTCTGGATGGAAATAGTGGCAATTAATCTGGGTTTTGCACAATGGTTGAAGCTTCATTATTTCCTGCAGAACTCTGTCCTCTCTGGTGTCCTCACTCCCACAGGTGTAGCAAACCACAGCAGTTGACTGAAATTCAAAAAAGGTTCTAATAAATGGGGAGCTATTCCACAGAAATTACTTACTAGAAATACCAGCAGCTGTTTTTAACCCAGTGCATCATCTCTGTTTACCAAAATTAATAACTTTTGTTCCAACAGAATGTTGGTATTTGAATAAGGTTTTTAACTTTTTTTGCAAGCTGGAATAATTTACTTTGCAAGTACATTTACGTACTTTAACTTACTTTGCAAGTAAGGAGTAGGCATGAGACAAATTCTCCTGAAAAATACTTAGCAGCAGCAATTATCACAGGTATCTAACAAACAGTTCAGTATTGGTATCTGAATGTGGGGAATTTAAATTAGAATTGAATTTAACTTTAAATTAAAAGTGCCATGTTAAAAATCTTAGAAATTGATGTTGCATTTACTAGACATGAAGAGTATCACAATGCTTTTCCCGATGTGTCTACTCTTTACAATCCTTGCACAGAAAGGAGGACTCAAGCTTAGGAGTGAAAAGTTAATTAATTTTTCAGTTTGTTGCAGTCCATGGCTCTTGGATCCCAGTTACTACAAACTGGACATCTGCAAGGTAGCAAACCCTGCTGCTGGTTTAGGTGACATGTTCTACTGACCAGATGTTCCTCTCCTCCCCCTACCAAAAAAAAGTTTCTCTTCATTCACACAGTAGCAGAAAAGTCTTCCTAAAACTGTATGATAGACAAACTTCCTGTAAGGGTTCACATGTTTGTACAAGATAGCAGGACTGCTTGGCTGCTGCTTTGCCACAGAATGTGTGTCATGCAAACTGCATCTCAGTGCAGAACTAAACCCTGGAGGTTTCTGTGAGGGGTGCATTGGCCCAAAGGCACAGCCAGAGATGAGGGAGCTGCTGCTGCAGTGAGTGCCAGTGAGCAGTGTCTCAGGAGATGAAGAGCCTTTTGTCCTAGAGCCAAGTGTTTCCCAGCCTTCTCTGTACCTGCTGTACCTTCTCTCCAGTGTAGTCTTGTTGGTCACATTCATAACACACTGACATTTGTAAAACTGCATCTCCCAGCAGCAGATAATCCACAGGGGAGTACGTATGCCAAAAACAGAGACCAGCCTAATGAAGGTGTATTCTGTGTACTAAAGCAATATCTGTATTTTACTTGCACTGAAAATAAACTCTTGATGTGGGATTATACCTGTTAAAGCTTCCTTTTTTTTTTTTGGTTAACTTTTTAAGGTTAAAAATGCACTTTGCTTCCCAATACAGGGTTGCTGTGTTAACAGAAATATTAAAAGATCAAAATGTAAATTTGGCAGAACTGTTACCTTGCATCATTTTGCCAACAAATATATTTCTGATTTTTCAGTTTCTTCAGTGTGTTACTTCAGTAGCAATGGCATGTTCTTACCCAGCCTTTCTGAAACAAAAATTATACCATCTTCTCTCAAAATAATCATCTTGCTTTGGTCTATGATTATGAGACTATGTGGGGAAATTCACTGTGCAAGTGAAGAGGAGACTTTACTGCCTCCCCCACAGCACCAATGCAATTTATCAGTAATTTTATTTTACAGAAGCTTTCTAAAGCCTGACTTTGTAGAAGATAAATACTTCATTTTCCCATTCCTCAGCTTAGCCATCCCCACATGGCACAGACAGCACTGTAAAAGGTGTTTTATTGGAAGAACACAGATCAGCTCTACTCCAGGGTGGAGAGCAAATTTATAGTGGTGATGACCTCCCCAACTCACTATTTTTGTGCCCAACCTACTTACTTTGTTCTTCCAGTTATTTTGCAAAAGTGTGCCATTTTCCCTGGAGCATTTTAGCTTGTCTCCTGTCACTGGAGTTTCAGGTATGGACCCAGTTCCTTGTGGTTATGGGAACTGGTCTGTACATTTCTGAGACTCGACAGATATTTTGTATTTTCTTTCTTTTGGTGTGTGTAAGATTGAAAATTTTAAAAGCTGCTACAGAAAGCACTGAGAGAAATCCAGAGATTCCTTAGGAAAGAGCTTCTTTCTGAATCACATCTGCCCCATAAACACTTGTTCTCTTTCACCTTTAATCTTAAATTTGTTATCTAGTTGGTGTTTTTATTTTGGTGGTTTAAACCCACATTTTTACACAGCTGCAGATTTGAAGCTGAGCAGATGTCTTTTGGTGGTGGTGGTTTCATATAACAACCGCTCCAAAATCCAGGGGGGAAAAAGTCCTGTACATCACTTGTTTGTATTGTCAACTTCTGTTTCCAGAATGGTGATAATTAAAATCTGTAGTGTTAATATTACTCCTGTTGTGCTAGTACTGTAACAAAGAAGACTGAGGTAAAATACTGCAGGCAAGATCATCGTTTCAGAAAAACTGAGAAGTTTCTTTTTTCTCAGCATTGCTGAAGAGATGGTCAGACAACTTCTTTTTCTGATCTGTGTGGCCTTACAAATAGATGGACATTCTCTGTCTTAGATTGTTTGTCCATGTCATTTGATTTTTTTAATGTATTCTCTAGAAATTTGGCTTTATGTATTTCTAGAAGTTTGTATAAAATTTTTGAAGGGTTTTTTTAAAACTCTGTTGTAAAGTTAGTTCAAAAAGTACTTCAGACTAACTTTTTTTTTCCCCTAAGAGTGTAGTGTTTTTGACTAACAAAGTTTCTGTTTATCTAATTGGAACATTTTCATTTTGAAATACTAGAAAATGTTTCTGGTGCTAACATGGAAGGGTGTGCAATAGCACCAGGAGTTATTTGCTCCAGGTGTTGATGTAGCATTGAATTGAATATTTTTAGTTCTTAGGAGTAATTTCCCTGCTCTAATCAATATTTTTTTGCCATGAAGGTTCTGCTTGCTTTATGAGAACATACACTGCAGTTACAGTTGCAGTAGGTTCTTAGGATTCCTTCCTGCCAACTTCTGCATCATTCCTTTACCTTATTTTGGGAAAATGTAACATGCTACTCGATGCATGTATCTGTAGATTCAAATACAAATTCAGTCATAAGGTGCATCACAGAGGGAAACACCACACATACTGCCACTGCCCTGTTCCTGTCTTGTCTAATGTTTTTATTCCTTTGAAGTCAGCAGTGAAACAATCTAACTGGTAGTGATTTCCAGAAGCACAAAGAAGTATTCATGTATCCATAATGGGGTGGGGTGTGTTTGATTTCTGTATCCTCTCTTCTGGTCTTGAAAGAACAGTCCCTTAATTATGGTGTCATAGGAAACCTGTATCACACTTTTTTTTTTTTATGTTAGTAGCATTTTTTCCCCCTGCACTTTAAATCAACTACCTCTTGTTTTGTCCACGTCTGTGTGTGACATTAGTAAATGAATGTGAGGATTTTCCACAAATTGTTGCCAGGACTTCTGTTTGGAAGCCCACTTAAAGTGGTGATGGACCCCTTTGCCTTCTTCTCATAACCATGTATGTTGTCTTTACATGTTCTTCATATTTTTTCTCTCTGGTTTTGATACATTAGAGTTACTTAAATACTCTTTGGATTGTTGTATCCCATTTCTTCCCGTTGATATTTCTCCCTTCATTAGGTTTTATTGCACAAAATCCCTGGTAGGTTTTCAACACCATATTTTTTCCTGTCTGTCCGTTCAGTCACATATGAAGAGCTTTACTTTGGATCTGTTTATGTGCTTGTGGAGTTTCAAATGAGACATGAGGATGCATGGAATTTTAGAGAGCTTCATAGATACTTGTACAACCACACTGCAAAACAGTTGCTTAATGGGGGACCTATTTTTAGAACTAAAACAAAAAAAAATTTGGGTTCCTCTACTTCAATAGGAACTACAGTGTTATTTTTAAATCTGAAAGAGGAAAAGATTTTCTTAAATTTCAAAATTAATAGGTGGCAAGAAAAAGGACTTAGTCCATGAATGTGGTGGTGATATAGGAAAGTTGGGAAAATAAGAGGAAGTAAGGTTTTATCTCTCTTAGGTTTCTGTAACACTATTCAAATCATTATTTGGCTCCTGCAATTCAATTACACTTTTCCTCTGAGGTTGTTACATTTTTAATTTTGCTATGTTTCTCCTCATTATCCCAGAGATCACCACTAGGTTAGACTTGTCTGTAAGTCACTGTGTGATAATTACATGCTGCATTTTTTTCTGTTCATGGTACTCTGACCATTGTGTGTGTTTCTGTCGCCATAACTTACAGCCCTTTCATATTTCAGTTTCTTGAAAATTGGCCCTTTCTGCTTGAGATGAGAATTCTGCTGTCTGTCCAGCTTCCCCTCTGCATAGAAGGAGCAGTGCTTTGTAGCTCAGTGCTCTGCTTTCTGCCAGCAGTTTTTTTCAGCTGCTCCCTGGTTTGCTCAGCCTTGGTGGCCTTGCAAAACGAAAGAGCCTCTGTCTCCATATCCCTTCTTGGATCTCTTACACTTGCTAATTGTCTGGATTATTGGCTGACACAAATCTTGTGCTAGAGTCTATATGAAGTTTGATAATCTCTCTGTTGTCCCCCTCCCTCACCCCTGGGCCAGCTGCTTCACTTACTACAGAGAACATTTTCAGTCATGCACTATTTGCCCTAGAACCAAAGAAAACAGTTTTCCTAACATTTGTGTACCTTAACTCATTATTTCCTTGCTTGAAATGATAATGAGCTCATACTTATGTTTCGTAGTGGTGAACTGACTGTCAAAAGTAGATTACATAGCTTTTTTGGTTAGCAAGAAGAAAAACAGGTTTTTGTGCAAAAATCCTGTCACTTAGAATGAGCAGCTGGCTGAACAAGTGTTCCTTTGTGTCTGGCCAGATGATCATGCCTGTCTTTAAAAGTAAGTTACTTGTTTGGTAGAGAGTTGATAGTAACTCTCCTCTCAATGGGATGTTGAAAAGGTAGGATCCTGCCCTCTCAACCATAAAAACACATTAAAAACTATTCTTCCAGTCAAAGAAAATTAAGTTGACTGAAAGATCTTGGTAATCCTTTCGTGCTGGGTGTTTTTATAAAAGTTTCTGGGTTCACTTTACAGTAAGGGTGTATCAAGTTATACAAAAGATTTCTAGTAACTTCTTTTACTGGGATCCACAAATGTTTTTCTTAGTTTTTAGCAGCTTGCTGAGAGTGTGCTCCTCTCATGTGGCTACACAGGGGTTTGAAAGTTGGGTTAACCTCTAAACTAGGTATTTGGATTATGCTTTTCTCTTGCAACAGCCATAATTGCCAGCAGAACTTAAATGAACATCCAGCAGGATGTAAAAGGAAGTAATCAATTAAAGTGATTAACAATTGATGCTCTTAGCTTTTCTAGAAGTTCTTGTTCTCTTCCCTGAGTTGTTAACTAAGTATTTGACTCTACCACGTACAACTTTGACTGAAATTTTGGTCAAACACAGAGCTAGAGGCAAGCTGCTGCTAAACTCTGCAGTGTCCCCTGATTTCCTTCCTTTCTCCTCCTTTCACTAAATTGCCGGGCTGAATTTTAGGATGCACCACCAAGGTTTCCTTATTAGCTTCAAGTTAATTTGAAAACATGTCTGAATCAATACTGTGCTTTTGACATTCCTCCTTGGAATTACTTACTGTAGTTTCAGTAAAACTGTCACACCTTGGCTTTGGTTGGCAGCGTTTCACACACGTGTAACAGGCAAAGGCTTGACAAAAATCTGCAGGTGGAAGGGCTTTTGACTCCCTGATGGCAGCAAGTGACCACAGCAGTCAACATTTCCAATAATTAGTGAGCAGTAGTAGTTTCTTAGGTGTGTGTTTAGAAAACCCCACTGAAGCTACTCAAGGATCAGTACATCTTAAAATTGCATCAGTTACTGGAAGCTTGGCTTCAGGCAGCAGTTTTTAACTCCTGCCTCACTTTGCTCTCAGTTCATCAAATATAAGTGTATGTTCTGACTGAGCAGTAGTTCAGTAGTTACTTTCAGATATCATTGTGAGTCTTCAATTTATTTGGTGTTCTAATCAGATTCATTTATTATGGTTTGGGGTTTTTTTAAGTTGATGGTACAGGCTATGAGCAGACTCCAAAACACTTGTTTAGTTCGTGTTCAGAGGACTTGACTGGGAACACTTTATTGTGAAGATTTTTTTTTTTTGGTCTAATTTTACAAAATAACATGCTGCCCAGAAAACTGATTCTGTACCCAGATACAAAGACACAAGTCTATGGAAACTGCAGGCTAATAATTGACAAGATAATTGAATTTCTCATCTGTTAAGTTCATGCTTTTTCTTGCCTTGAAGGAGCACATGTTCTGCTCTTGGACACAGCTGTACTCTCCCCTGTTCTATACTCCCCTGTTCTGTGCTGTGCTGTGTTTGGATGAGATCAGTCCTGGTGGCTAAAGACAGTAAACACTTGTTAGAGCCAGTGCAAGGTCTGTCAGATCCAGTGATTAGTGCCAGATACTGGAAAGGAAGGTGCCAAAAAAAAAAAAAAAAGGCAATAGAAAATTGTGGGACACTCTCTGAGGGAGTGTTTTCTTCGCTCCTGTCAACTGTTAATATTATGAAGCATGAGAGTTTTTCTTACAATTGCTGTTCATTTTTAATGTTTCTTGTACAGTATTTATTTTTATTATCATTTAATGTAAATACCATTGTAAATAAATATTTTCTGTCAATGAAAAGCAAGTGTGTTGCTGCTTTCAAAGTAGGCTGGCTAATTTTTTAACAGAAAAGAAAACATCTAGTCCCAGCTACTTTACAGATAATGTAATGAGGAGAAAAAAAAAAGTTCTACCTCTTGCAGTTTAATAAAGCCCTTTTAATTCTCTCATAACTACCTGCAAAGAAATTATAAGTGATATGCCATGAGAATTTCAATAGATAAGTGTGCTTGAGTGCAAAGTAGAATCCAGTCTGCATTCCATAAATAATTTAACTGTCAGGAAAACCTGCCTTTGTCCTTGAATCCAGCTGCCATTACTGCTAAGCACTCACATTTCTGTTTGGAATAAGGTGGTGTTGGAAGTTTTAATGTGGTGTATCTTCTCCTTTGACACTTTCTGCCCTATTTTTCCTGTCATTTTTCCTGAGCTAGCTCTGAGCTTCCTGATGACTTCCTCTTTAAGGTTAATAGTGTCTTTAATTAGAAATAACGAGTGGTGTATTGCAGTAAGCATTGTGCTGCATTTAAAACATCATCACATAGGTGATCTCCCTGTGACAGAGATGCTCCTAATGATTTAAATAGGTGGTTTTGGTAAGTGCATGAAACTGGTGGTAAGTTAAAAAATCTGGACACTGATTAAGCAAAATTAGTAAAAAATTTTATAATATTTTCACATACTAAAATAACTTTTTGATTATAATTATCTGTGGTCAATCTAGATATGACTTTAGCCATGTATTATGCTTAGAAATTGTGAAACGTGGATAGTTAGTTGATTTTTCTTGGTTCTCACTTCTGAGAGAACGTTAAACAGCTCTTCACGTGTTACAGATGCTGGTCCCAGTGCTGTGCTCTTGCACAACCTGCTCTCAGACTTGTTCTGTGCTGACATTTTACAGCATAAATAACCTGATTGGGTGTAAGTAATGATAACGCTCAGAAACAAATTCAGGAGTTACAGAAAAGCAAATATGTCTGAAAGGAAAGGTATCTCTAGAGTGGGTGTAGACTCAAGCATGAACATACTCAATGATTAAAAAAGAAAGGACCTGACACCACAAATCTAAGACAGCAGACATCTTCAGCTCTGTAATTTTTCTTTCTGTTCAAAGCAATTAATTTCAACTTTAGGAAGTGCTCAGCTGCAGTGAATGGGAGAATTTAAACGTTCCCTTTAACATGTGAGTAGTTAAAGACTGAACCCAGCATGACCAGTTCCCACATACACTGGGACCCAGCTGCATTTCTTCCCCTTGCTATAAGCCCTTACAGAAGATACTGTAATTGAATTTCCACAGATGTAAAGAGTTCAGATCACTGCATGCCTTTACTGGTAATTATATGTAATACAACCACCTTTACTATTATTCTTTACAGTGCATTTGCCATTACCAAACTGTGCAAGCACACAACTAGCATTGTTTAAACTTTGTTTGCTGGTTCTGCTAGGGTTCTGTAGAACTCAGACTATTCACTGAGCAGTGTAAGTTTGGGACTAGCACATGCAAATCCTAAACTCATTTATGGAAACACTGATTACCTGTTCTGGGTAATCTTGGAAAACAAATTTTGTTTAATCACACCTGTTTCATTAGTGTTTACTGAGTATTATTATTTCTTAACCGGATTTCACAGATGATAAACTGTCCTGCTACAAGAGCTTTTGTCTGGGAGGAAAACTTACTATGATGGTAGAAGTGTAAAAAAAAAAGACTATTTGTAAACAAAGCTGAATTATGTCCCATTCTGCTACTGATTTAGAGAAATACTGATGATCTAGGAGACAGTCCCTGTAGATAGATCAAATATAACAGTCTCTGCTGTCTCTAGATAACAAGTTAAACTAGCAGAGAGCTAGAGAAAGACTGTGAGCAAACCAAGGATGATAAAACTTGAGTTCACGGGACAGAGATCTGAAAGCGTGGTGGGAGGCATTGTTCTTAATCCAGTGAAGACTGAAAAGAGCTTTTCCCTTATTTTCTCATGCATCAACCTCCCACGTTATGCTAAAAAGCATAAGCAGGCTGTGTGTCTGCAGAGGGAGGGTTTCTGTGCTGTTCCTTCTTGGGGTGGAGAAGAGGGAGTGCGAGAGCTCTTAGGACACCTCCTGGGAGGAGTACAGTTCACATAATGTGTTAGGGCAAAGAACAGTAAATTACTGGAATTGAATATATTACCCTTGCTGCCAACTCGGTCGGTGTGATCAGGACAGTACCCAGGTTCTTGTAGGTGTGAGGTGTTCGGTCCCTAAGTGAGCTGTACAGGGAAGCAGGGGACTGCTGGGGAATGGGGAACCACCAGGTAACATTTTAAAAACCTTTCACAAAAATGGAACAGGCAGAATAATCCAATTGCTTAGTAGGCTAGAAGCAAAAAGTAAGGTTAAAGGGAATTCTGTAGAAAACTTAGAACACCTTTCTTCTGACATGGTTGTTTCCATTATCTTTGACTTGCAGGTCTCTGTCCTGTCCCTTCCTCCCTGCCCTCTATTTTTGGAGGTGGAGAGCCTTAGCTTGTGTGGTAGTAAGACCTGGGGTTTCTTTGCAGATCCCTTGGAAATAATCCCCTGTGAAGACCCTGCTCTTCTGAGAACTGTTTTTGTAGTTTTGGGGATACACAGTATGGGAAGGTGAATGTCACTGTGTGGTGACCAGTCCAAGTGGGGGATACACAGCTGAATTTACTCTCTATTTAAAACAGCATAAGAGAACCACTTGTCTTTGAAAAAATAAACCCAAGCAAACAGAATTCTCTCTAAATGAGAAACAGTATTGTTGCAGTTAAATGATTATGTTAATTCTTTAAAATATATATTGATATAAATATCCATTTTCTTTAGAACATTGATGCTAAAATGTTAGAAGCTGCCTTAAGAGTGGCATCTCAGTATGTGTATATACATCCACATAATTGCTGAGAAGGATCTAGAAATTCTACAGTATCATTTATAAAATTCTCTTTCAATTTATGTGCCTTCAGAATGGGGCTAATCCCTAGGGGAAAGGATATAAAAGAGAAAAATTAAGCTACAGCAATAAACCTGGTATATCTGTAATTGCTGTACAGTTACATTGTAAAATATATAAATGTTATAGGCTGTAATATGAAGACAATGATTCAAACCAACCCTATATTCACTGTCATAAATGCAGAAATTAGTGTGAGAGTTAAAAAAAATTATGTGTACTTTCTCAGACTTGTGACAGACTTGATTTGATCAAACACTACTACTCAGTCTTATTATAGCTTGTTATGCTTTTCACTAACCAGGATTTCTGTTCAGTGTCTTTTAAAGAACAACCCTTGAATGAAGTTGACTAGAAGTATTAACAATTTTAATTAATGGGATTATGACTAAGGGCACCCAATTAAAACATTTTATTATGCATATGAAAAATAACATTAGAGAACTACTTTTGTATTTGAGCTTTAAGATACTACATATGCTTGCTTTTGGTTTTCTGCAGATTTTTTTAAAAGGTTGGAAAAAATTTAAGTGAAATCAACAACAATTAGTATTTATTCTTAGATATTCACTCATGATTTTGAATAGGTTTAGTTCCTCAACTAAAATCTTTGCCTTCAGTCTTTCATTTTAGTTGGTTTATGGGCCTTCCCTTGCCACGACTCGTAAGCAGTTCACACATTTCAGTTCATTTATCCATAAAGCATCCCTACAAGACAGGGAAGTGATAGAAGGTTTGTGCCCATTGCAGGTGGGGCCTCAAGGTGCAAGAGTTGTTCAGAGAGGAATTCCCACCCTGCAGTTCTGAGGTGTGTGACTACTGAAGTTACTGAGCCAAAGCTGTTGTCAGCAAATGGGGAATATAAACTGTAGAGATTTGCATGAATTAAGGTTTTCTGAGTGTGGTGTTTGGTGACAAGGGGGTTTTGTACCAGAGGAGAAGCTGATTCACAGGTCTTAGCCCAGAACTAAGAACTGAAAACAACTATGAAGTAAAATCTGCGAGGCAGCTCTTTCTCTGGAGTGTTATTTTACATGTATTTTCTGCATTATCTATCTCATTATAGGTAGTAGTGTGTACATCTATCAGCAGAAAAAAAGGAAAAGCAATATACAGTGTCAGTTACTTCAATTAAAAAAGAAATTTTAAAAGGTCTGATTAGATGATGCTGTTGAATTATTTCGGTTATGTAAATGTTCTGAGTTAGTTCATCCCTTGGGAATAGTTTATTTAAAGCATATTTGTTGTAGGGAAGAATTTATTTTCTCTTGAGAAAGCTTTAGGAACCAAGAGCTAAGTGTATGTAATGATCCCATTTCAAGTAGAGCTTTGTCTTAGAGGGCTCTCTTGAGGACAGAATAGATCACTTTGACAGATTACAAAGGAGGGTCCCAGTTTTCCCCCACTGTAGCCTTAATCCAGAGCACATGGTTGAAAGAGTGCTCTCTGCAGGAAATGCCATTTACCTGTTTAATCATATATATGATTACATAACCATTACAATGGTCATGTTTTTAAATAGTAGAAGTTTCTTCTCGTCCTTGTGGTTAATATTAATGTGCTGATGGCCAAAAGCTTTCTGATGAGTAGCCAGTGGTTTATCTGCTCTGGTTACAAGTTCTGAGTGTCCTGGCATCTTTTACTACCTTTCAGCTTTGTGGTCTGGGCCTAGTGGGTGGCAGCTTTCAAACCTGGCTCTCAGAAGCCCATCAGTGCTGTCTGTCACTGCCTCTCCCTTTTGAAGAAGTTGGAAGGGTGGGTGCTTCAATTGCTCCATTAAAGATTGCCCATTCTGAGCCTTTTAGGGTACATACTTGGGCTGGCTTAACTCAGGTTAGGTCTTGGAAGAAGAGCCTAAACCAGGCCTTGCACAGGATGAGCTGTCCCCCAGGGATGGCCTTTCACCAGCATCACTCATTTTCTGGATGCACTCTTTCCCACAAACAGAGTAGCCCTGTGTCTCTCTGTGCTTTTCCATTCCTAATTGTCTTTATTTCGAGCAGCAAGGCCAATGTCGTTCCAGTCCACGTGGGAAGGGTTTTTTTATTGTTTTGCTGGGCATTGTTTATTTCATATTTATAATGGGACTGAAGTATTCTAGTCTGAACACATTTTAATACAGTTCAATCAATTATTAACTGTAATGGAATGTTTCTCTGTAAGGGCCTGGTTTTGCCCTTGAATTAAAATCCCTTGTCTTTCCCTGGGGACTGCAGGATAACAATTACCTACGGAATATCATCAGCTGGAAATCTTCAAGCATGAATTACCCTCCACTATGGAGGGAGGAGCATTTTCTCTCTTACTACTGTCTGCTTGTCCCTTCCAGATAAACCCTTGGAAGCAAGGTTTGTTCAGCCTTCAGCTTCCTGTTTTAGTTGAGAGGGAGATTTAGTCAGAGCAAATCCAGACAGACAGTACCTCTGATTTCAGAGGAGCCACAGAGAAGGGAAACACATCTTAGAGTGCCCCTCTATTGGTAGCACAGAGCACCCCAGCACATTGATGATTTTTGGAACCTGCCATTCCTGCTCTTCCCTGAAACCCTGCATATTCCAAGGTCAATTCTGCCTGCTATGGCTGGGGGAGGAGAGTGGGGTTCTTTAATCCATATCATCAGTCAGTTCTTAAAGTTGTTTCCGTGTACTTACCAAAGTTGTGTTCATTTCTTTTTGGGTCAAGAACCTCTTGCCTGTCTGTCCTTTCCTCCAAGAGGAGGAAGTTTGCACTCACTTGATGGAGAGGGTTCTCTGTGTGTTAGCAATTTACTTTTATTTTAAGATACAAGTATATTGGTTATTCTAATTTGATTTTTCTGTGGCCTCAGAAAAATTTCAACTAATGCTACTTCTTAATGTCTTTTCAAAGTGAGATCTCTGTTAAGACAGCTTGTGCTGCTTAAAGCAGTCCGTGTGGGAGCTGTCTGACTTGATGGGAACCCTTTGTCTTTCCTGGAACACGCTCCCATTCTTCCATGCCATTTTATAACCTCTGTGCCTTCATGTTGCAGACAGCCCTTCCTTTCTCATCTTGCTTTTTTTCTTCAGTCACTGCATGCTGCCTCATTTTCTGAGATGGACCATAACTGTTGGCTTTCCCTTGAAGTGGGCTGGCTTGGAGAGAGATTGGAGAAAGAAATTATTGTTCATTTTTTCTTTTCTAAACCCCTATAGTTCGACTCAGAAACCTCATTTTGTCATGCAGCAGGAATAGGTGCTTTCTTTGACAGATTTTTAGCTCATCTGAGCAGCACTGATTCTCTGTCAAGGTCAGTCAGTCAGTCAGTTTGAAAGGAAAGTATATCACAAGAGTTTTTCTCTCCTAACTCTTGAGCATTAGAAAAGCCTGAATCCTTCTGACCTGATAAAAGGTCACATCTAATAAGGTTTCTTTTCATGGTATACTAATTTAGTTTTCAGGTCTATTATTTAATTTCTTTGCTTATTTTCTGACAGGACAGCAAAAGGGTAGTACTGATAAGATAGGAAGAAATCTGGTTTTCATTTCTACAGTATTTCATAGAAAGTAAAGTGTCACAGTGTCATTTTCCCTCCCCACCTCCATACAAGTGCTTCATCAGTGTTACATTTAAAATATTGCCTAACTGTATAGGGCCAAAGCCTAAAGAACAGTTCCAATTTGAGCAGAAACTTCTTAGAGAATTTTTCTCTTGGTGAAGTGAGCTTGATTTGAGGCTGCAGTCCCAGGAGATGCTCGCAGCAATTACTGGGAAAAGAATGCAACATAAATAACTTGGAAGAGTTTTTCTTTTGTTTGATTTTTTTATGTTTTGTGACTTGTGCTCTGTGATGTTTTTCATTCAGTTTTACATTACAGTTATAAGATGTGCACCCTGTAATTTTTTAGTGTCTTTTCAGTGTCTGTAAAATCTCAAAATGAATGGTTTTTATCTTCTTAACAGGGCATGGAGCAGATGTGAAATGTGTTGACTGGCATCCCACAAAGGGATTAGTTGTTTCAGGAAGTAAAGATAGCCAACAACCCATCAAGTTCTGGGATCCAAAGACTGGCCAGAGCCTTGCCACACTGTAAGTTCTTGCCCACAGACTTTTGAGTTGCTCAAATATAAGCTAACTTCATAAAATAATTTTTTTCTTAATTTTCTTCTTAGCTCTTTTCCTAACATCTTTTCAGCCATACACAATTGCTTCAAACATAAAGCTAGTGCTTTAGCTTGCCAGAACATCTAGAGGTCAGATGAAGACAAGTCTGTACTTGGAAAATTGCGATTTCCATGTATTCCTTATTTAAATCTACTTTGTCCTTCTTTGTAGACCTCCTAGTCACACAGTTCTCATTCAGATTGAAATATGGAAAAACAAATGAGATGTTTCATCTGACTGATGAAAGCTTTCTTATGCTACAGTAGAAATATGCATAGTAACTGTCTCAGGGAGCACTACCAGTTGCTCTGAAGTACAAAAGACCAGGATCAAAGCACAGAAAGCCCCAGTGTTCTGCTTTAGTAGCCTGAACTCCTTTGTTATTGACCTGAATATTTGTGACCGGCAAAGTACACGTTTTTATCTGTGTCTGAAAAATAATTATTGGGGCAAACAATCTGCCTTTCTCTGCTTGCAGACATGCTCATAAAAACACAGTGATGGAGGTGAAACTGAATCTCAATGGCAACTGGCTGCTGACAGCTTCTCGTGACCACCTCTGTAAGCTCTTTGACATCCGTAACCTGAAAGAAGAACTGCAGGTCTTCAGGGGCCATAAGAAAGAGGCCACAGGTCAGAATTTGTTTTATTATGTGGACTGTTATCATTAAGTTTGGATTAAAAATTAAAGCTTTTGAGGTCCTGATTTCCATTCATCAGAAATCCTGGTGTCATGGCTTCTGACTGTGGCTTACTTTGTGTTTCAGCTGTGGCCTGGCATCCTGTTCATGAAGGGCTGTTCGCCAGCGGAGGATCTGATGGGTCCTTGTTGTTCTGGCACGTTGGGTATGTGGCATTTTCATCAGCACATTGGAAACATGTTGGTCAGATGTGAAAGCTAAACAGAAAGTATCCTTTTCCCCTTCGAATCTGAATTTAACCTGCATGGTTATGGTACGGTTTTTCTCTGTACCTGAGAACTTTGTTAATGTGCTTCATTTATGAAGAGGTTTTCCTGTACAGGTGTGTTTTAAAGGATACAATTGCTTGCACAAAATCAGCCTTTTGTTGAGAGGGTGATGAATGGTCGAAGCTCCTAGTTTCTTAAAGCTTGTTCTGAGGTGCTGTAGTTATTTTGGTTTGAAATGTACAGTTAAAAATCCCTACATTATTGAATTGCCTATTAAAAACCACTGGGAACAATCAGTTCACCCAATAGAAAAATGACAGAGGCTTAAGTTTAACAAAATATGGGATAGGGGATGAACAACTGAATAACAGAAGTTTTGTATTGTAGCTGTAGCAGATATTCAGCTATGTATGACTGATTTTTTGTTTAATTTTTTTTTTTACACATCAGGGTTGAGAAGGAGGTTGGTGGAATGGAAATGGCCCATGAAGGAATGATCTGGAGCCTGGCATGGCATCCCCTCGGACACATTCTCTGTTCAGGCTCTAATGATCACACCAGGTAGTTTCAAGTGTTTAAAGAAAAGGTCTAAGGGAATGTATGTACATTTAGAAACTAGAAAGTTGCCTGGCATCAGTGAACAGATAGATTGGGATGGTTCTAATACACAACCAGTTGCCAAAGCAGAGACACCAACTTATGTGAATGGGAAGGCTCTGACATTTTACATTACAGGGTAGAGTCTAACTTCTTGTCCTTCATCTAAGGAAGCCTTAAAAAATACTAGAATTTTGGGTTGTTGGAGCTCTGAAATCTCCTTAAGAAATTTTTAAAAAAGAATTATTGTAGTTTCTTGCTGAAGAAAATATTGTTATCTCAACAGCAGTTTTTTCTGCAGATCATCTGCTGGTCGTGTCTGTCTTTTCACATTGCAAAACTCTTTGGAGGCTGTAGTTTGTGTATTTAGGTTGAACATGCTGTAAACATGGGGCATTTCATAAATGCAGTAAGGTTTTGTGTGGGAATGTGTGTTTTGTGCATATGAAGAATATATTTGAGCAAGAAGGTTTTGGAATGGACTAGAAATATATTTGTTCAGGATCTGATGTTGATGCCTTGTACTTATACCCATTATACTTTGAAGCATCTTCTAACTTTATATTATATAATTCATTATGATACTTGTAGACTTTTTTTATTTTTGGTTTGAACCTCACACATAGAGGTGAGATCTAGAACTGAACTTGATTTAGTAAGAGTTGAATCCTTATATAATCAAGATAGCACACTAAAAATCATAAAACTAATTAGATTAAAAGTTGTTAATGCTCTTGACCCTTTATTGAGATCATATAACTTCCTTTTGACAGCAAGTTTTGGACTAGAAATCGGCCTGGAGATAAAATGCGAGATCGTTACAACTTGAACCTGCTGCCTGGGATGTCAGAGGATGGTGTGGAATATGGTAAGGCAATTTTCCTCCCTGTGGAAGGAAGAGGGTTGGGGTCAGGAACAGACCTAGGTCATTAGCTGACACTTGTGGGTAAGGTGAGGAAGCAGAATTATAGTATTGCTGACACCTAGTCAAAGATACCTTTTCATAAGGATGATTTTGCTCTCCATGTTATCAGTGATCACCATTCCAACAACGAGCTTTGTTCTGTTTCCACAGCTCCAGGAGGTAAGACCTGCTCTGTCAATCACAGGAAGGAGGTTTGGCTCTCCCTCTGGCAATATCTCCAGTTTACTTTGCTTCCTGAAAACTTCAGCTGTCTTCAAGACTCCCCACAGTCCTGAACTACAGCACGAAAAGCTTTCAAATTATTGAACTTCACTAAAATCTTCAAACTTTACTGCCCTCTTAAGGACTTATTTCAGTAATTTTAGGCTGCTCAGGGTGGGCCTCAGCCACTCATCTGTTTCTTCAGATTTTTGATTATTTGCTCTTTTGATGTGGGGAGTGTTAATTACAGTGCACTACTTTAATCCCATTTAAGTTTTAAGATATATAGATTTGTTATAACAAAAATGGGAATGGTTATGTGTTATACCCCAAATGTAACTTTCCTGAAAAGGCATAGTTTCTGACCTTTTGACGTGTATTTATGAATCTGAATTTGCAGTTCTTTTTCTATCCTGTAATTCATGTATGGAACTAAAAAGTGATCCTCCAGTTGTAAAATGTGTATTTACTATTGGGCTATGATACTAATGGTAACAGCATGTAAGAATCCAAAGGGATAAAATGGTAAAGAAAAATGTTCCAAGTATAACTATTTATTGTTTTTTCTCTAGATGATCTGGAACCCAACAGCCTGGCAGTTATTCCTGGCATGGGAATACCTGAACAATTGAAAATAGCCATGGAGCAGGAGCAGATGGGTAAGTAGTAGCTAAGGAGAAGCATTTTACTGAGCAATCCAGATACTGTGTGACTTTTTTTTCATTCCTTTCGTATTCTTTGAGAGCACGGATGTTTTTTTCTGAAGTTCTGTGTTGTGGGTATTTCCTGTGTAAAGAAGGAGGAGCTGGAAACCTCTTGATCTCTTTTGCTAAATAAGCTGTAAAAATAATAAAGGATCCCTCTGTAAGCCTGCTCTTACTGTTTGTTTCCCTGGTGCCAAAGGGAAAGATGAGTCGAATGACATTGAAATGACAATCCCAGGACTGGATTGGGGAATGGAGGAAGTAATGCAAAAGGACCAAAAGAAAGTGCCACAGAAAAAAGTTCCCTATGCAAAACCAATACCAGCTCAGTTTCAGCAGGTGAGTACCTGATACACAGGGAACAAAATAATTGTTATTTTCCCAACTTCAAAAGGTGTGTGGCTGTTGAAATGTTTTGAATTTCCAGTATCAGCACTTCTATATCAACACCCAGTGCCATTTATCACAGTAGCTAGTTTAATTACAATTTAAACATAAAAATACTTGGTTAAATCCCTTATGTCTTGTATCTACACCAGGAAAAAAGTTACAGGATGTGGAAGTTGTATTCAGCATTGGTTTTAGCTTCCAGGTATCCCACTATATCCATACTACACAGTGTTTCAGCACATCCTTTTTCAAGCAACAAAGTGTTGTATAAATGTTGTTCTGCATAATTAATCTTGTGTTTCCTAATTTTTATAGGCGTGGATGCAGAATAAAGTTCCTTTGCCTCCCCCACCTGAGCCATTGAATGATAGAAAGGAGGATATTAAGCTGGAGGAGAAAAAGAAATCCCAGGCAGAGATTGAGCAGGAAATGGCAGCACTTCAGTACACAAACCCACAGCTCTTGGAGGTTTGTGTGGAAACGCTTATTAGCAAATTTTCTTTAGTCCTCTGTGTGATAGATTTGGACTTCAGCACTAAAGTGAGCAGCTTCCTTTTGTAATGCTGTTTTCACCTTTTTGTAAAAAGACATCTAACTGATGAGGATTTTGCACTGAATGTGTGATGCTGGGAAACCTTCAGTGAGGCCCCCACATCTCATAACCAACACTGACCTGTGGGTCTCGTCAGTTAGTGATTTCTCTTTAGTTAGTTATTTCTGTTAACTACAAGAAAAGCATTTTTACTCCTGAGAAATGAAATGGCAGCTTCTGATTTTTAGTTGTAACATATTTCTGTGCTTATTTGATTTTCTGGGTCTCTTTTTTTTTGGACAGCAATTGAAAATTGAGAGACTTGCACAAAAGCAAGCAGAGCAAGTGCAGCCACCGCCCCCAGGAGGATCTCTCCATGGACCCCAGCCTTTCCCAGGGCAAGGCCCTATGTCACAGATGCCTCAAGGGTTTCAGCAGCCCCTTCCACCTCAGCAGATGCCAATGAATATGCCTCAGATGGGACCTTCTGGTCCACAAGGACAGTTCAGACCTCCGGGACCCCAAGGTCCATTACACCAAGGAGCTGGAGGTCCACAAGGGTTCATGGGACCACAAGGACCTCCAGGTCCCCAGGGGCCTCCACAAGGAATGCCACGGCCTCAGGATTTACATGGACATCAAGGAATGCAGAGACATCCAGGCCCCCATGGGCCAATGGGGCCTCCAGGTCCCCAGGGTAGCGCTGGCCCTCAAGGACACTTGGGGCCGCAGGGCCTGCCGGGCTCTCAGACTCATTTGGGACCGCAGGGTCCGCCTGGCCCTCAAGGTCACTTGGGTCCTCAAGGTCCCCCTGGAGGTCAAGGAATGCAGGGACCACCCGGTCCACGAGGAATGCAAGGGCCTCTTCCTCACGGCATGCAAGGAGCTCCCGGATCTCAAGGGATGCAGGGCCCTATATCCCAAGGACCTTTGATGGGACTTAATCCAAGAGGGATGCAGGGTCCACCAGGACCCAGAGATAACCAGGGACCTAATCCACAAGGGATGATGATGGGTCATCCACAAGAAATGAGAGGTCCTCATATGCAAAGTGGTTTACTAGGACATGGCCCCCAGGAGATGCGGGGCCTGCAGGGACCCCCGCCCCAAGGTACAATGTTGGGACCTCCACAAGAACTGCGTGGGCCACCCGGTCCTCAGGGCCAGCAGGGACCTCCACAAGGCTCCTTAGTGGGGCCTCAAGGAAACATGCAAGGACCTCAGGGACAGCCAAACCCTTCGAGGGGGCCTCACCCTTCTCAGGGCCCTCTGCCCTTCCAGCAGCAGAAAACGCCTCTGTTGGGTGACGGGCCTCGCCCCCCGTTCAATCAGGTACGTGCTGCTCTGTGGAACAAGAGGAGTGTTAAGAAGGTGGGAATGATGACTGTTATGTGGTAGGAACGCACTGAGGGGCTGAGGGGCTCCAGGTTGGGTATTCCTTGCAAGACTGAGGCCTCAGGAAAACTGAAGTGATAACAGAAGTGGTTCTGTAGCTTGGAAAGTGCAGAGGTAGAAGGTGTCCCTTCCCATGGCAGGGGAAATAGGTGATCTTCCAGCCCAAACCATTCTGTGATATTCCATGACAGTTAACTGTGGAAAAAGGATTATTGGGAATACTGTTACACAAGTCAATCTACTGTGAAAATAGGTAACCTTAAGAGAAACTCAGGGGTTTTTAATTTAAAGACACTGAGCTGTCTTAAGCGGGGTATTTCCTGGGAAGTAGACAAGCATTAATAAAAGTTGAATTTAAACAAACTGAACATATGAAAAGTCATATGTATTAATTAAAGCATGTTATTGCCAACTCTGTTATCCAGAGTAGTTAATCTGAACTCTGGGATGGATTTACCATAGATGCTGACACACCTGGAATCAGCTTAGGTCTGGTTGCACTAAGTGCAAAGGGACACAGCTGTCCCATTCCCTGCCTTTAGCCACCTCTCTACTTCCTGGAGCACGAGTTCAGAGACAGCCTTTGACCTCTGTTAACTCCTTACTCCTACTGAGGAGCAGGAGAGGGAGCACAGGTACTGAGCAGGTTTGTGTAGGACTAGCCCAGGCCTGGTGTGATGAGCACTGAGCAGGGCCTGGGTGTGTGCTGACAGCCAAGGAGTTGTCCCTGTGCCCTGCTGCCTTGGCATCAGCTCCAGGAGGGTTCACCAGCTCAGCAAGGTACTAGGCATAGCTGACCTGGAATACTGGAGAGTGCTGCTTATAGGCACACCAGTTGATTCTGCAGGAGTCAAGTCAGGCTTTGATAAGTCTGGTTCAGCACCAGCTGCAGCCTGCTCTGTCCTCTCCAGCACCTTCCATTTTCTGCTCTACCACACAAAACACAGAGCTCTCCTTGGTTACTGGCTCTCACAAGTTCCTATTTGGATGGCACCAATTCTGTACTTTAAGTTCTCTCAACTGTCTTCAGTTGTTGGTGAAATTTGAAAGGGAAGTTTGGAAAAAAATTCTACCTAATTTTAAGAAAAGGTGTCTTTCAACCAGAATTGACTCTTTTAGACCTGCACTCAGTAGTTTTCAGTCAAAGCTTTGGACATGTATGTACACATACAGTCCTTAGTGTGTACTCCAGTACCAGTCACAGTGAGAATGACATATTGAAATGAGCTTTAGCTCAGTGATTCCTTTTCAGATTGAGGCAGAGTAACCTGCAAATTGTGGGTTTATTTGACTATTTTTTCCTTACAAATCAATAATTCAGTAATTCCCTCCACAAGTCTGTTAATGTGCCACTATTGCTGAGATTTTTTAAAGGATCCAAGTTATGCAAATGAGCGTTGGTTCCACATCTATATAACTAAACCAGCACAGTGTTTCTCATTGCTGTCCCAGGGAGACTGATTTTTCTGCTTTGAGAATAATTACCATGTATATGGAGGGCTGTCCTTGTCTGCTAACACTGTTCAGAGTTCAGCAGGCTGCTCTTGGCAGGTGACTGGTTATTTTCAGTGAATACTGCTATCTGGAAGGCTTTTATAGGTACTAAAAAAATGACAAAGCAAGGTATTTTGACCATTTCTTCTTCCTTGTGCACCTTTAGTACAGTAATGGCTTTTCAAAATTAACGTATTTTAAAATTCATAACGTCAGGTTTTGCTCCATTTTGCTTCTTTGTAACATGAATATAGCAGCAGTTCCTGTTTAAAAAGACCCCATCTGTGGGTTTTTTCCTATAAGTAGGCTTTAGCTTGTTTTGTGTTCTGAATTTGACATTTATCTTCTGTAATCTTGTACAAATCACTTGCCTTCCTTTTCAGTAGCAGAAGGGTGTGAATATCAGCTTTATCAAGGGCTTGTAACATTAATAAAGAACACTTAAAGATATTTCTAAGAGTTAATCTCTGTATAAGATATCACTATTGCTGTACCTGCCATACACTGGAAGCAGAGGTTTTCTGGGGTACACAAGGCCATTTACAGCTTTTAGTAAGATATCTCTTTTTGAACTCTACTTTTCAGTTTCAAGCCCTGCTTGAGGCCTAGAATGCATTTAGAAAGGAAAATCAGGTGAAAATGCAGTGTTAGGGCTCTGTGTTCCCAGCTTGGCAAGAGCATGGTTTGTTTGAAATAAAGGTTTCTGCTAAACACTAAGGAAACTCATTTAGTGAGTGCTAAAAATACTGCTTTGCTTGAACACTAGTGGCATAAATGGAAGAAGTTCCACGATGTTTATTTTAAGTAAGCATATGCTAAGTATATGAGAAATCCTAGAACTCCAGCAAGGTTTTGGTTAGGAACAGCAGAGGGATCTTACCTAGTCAGGGGGTTGATTTGTTCTGGACTCAAGTCAACAGTCAGTAACTAGGAAGGTATTTTTGGTTTATCTGAGGGTTTTTTATTTTGGCCATTTATTTTGCTTATTTTTTCAACATCCTAACAAAATAAATCAATACAGATATGATGTTTGTAGTATATATTTGTGTGCTTTCTTGCATTTATCACCTGTGTTGCAGTTGAATATAAATGTTTAATTTAAAACCATATTTCAAGACATGATGGCAAAAATGCAAAGAATGAACTTACTGCTTCTCTGCAAACAGAAAAAAAAGGTAGTGTTTCTCCAGAGCATGAAAATTATTTGATTCATGGAGAAGTTAAGCAGTCTAATTATGATACAGTGATGTGATGGAATACAGGTCTTGAAGTATTTCCAGACTACCTGAAGTCTGGAGGGGTTTTTACAAGTCAGTATGAAGGCCAGGTCTAAATCTTACATACCAGACATGTCTAGGAAAAAAATGTTACATGTTTAGGAGTTTCTGTTACTATTAAAAATATTACATCTTAGGGGTTTCTGGGAGGACTTTGTTTTTTTGGTGATGTCAACATAAGAAGGTTTTTTATAGCACTCCTGCAGGTTGCAACTCTGTCTTGTTCACATTTTTACTTCTGGATCTCATAATTACAGTGTAAATATTGTACATGCCCCTTTTCAGTTCCAGTCAAGTACAAACCCCAAATGATGACTTTTTTCCAGGCCTTTGCTGTTTTAAGGCAGAATCAGACCATAGTCCAAACACAGTTTCCCAAACAGTGTCACCACAGTGGGTCCATCGTAAACTTGGTACCTTTCATGGGTCTGTGACAGCAGCTAAATTTCAAGAGCATTTTTTATCCTCTAAAATTCACACACAAAAAAGAGAGAAAGTAACAAAAGACACCTACATACTTTATTTTTTTCTTTGGGATCACATAACATACACAGACCTCTGCCCATTCTGCTGCTTCTGTTTGAGGAAGGAGGTGACTGTGGCTCCTGCCTTTAACCCTGTCAGTGCTGAAAACCCCCTTAACAACTTGGTATTTAGCCAAGAGTTAGCACTTTTTTTTAATCCTAAAATTAAAGAAAAAAAACTTTGCCAGCATGTTAAAAATGAAACTCATGTATTTCCATGTTAACAGCTTAGAGTTTTACAGGAAATGTTCTCTTGCAGCCCTGTTGTTGTCCCCCCATCCCAACATTCTTGATATTTATTTTTGTACATATAGTTTCTCTTTTTTGTTCATTATCAAAGGAAATCTTTGGTCTATGCAGCTCTTTAACTGCATATAAATCAGTGCCTGATATTTTTCAAACAAATATACACTGTTTCCTCATCTAGAGGAATAGAATATTCAATACATTCTTATAGAATATTCATACTGAGCCAGAATATGAGCTTTATTATCTTTGGTTGTTATAAGTAAAACATTAATCCTTGAAATGCTGTTTCCTATAAAATTATGTGTTTCTCAGTGACTGAAAGCATTACTGATATGAATGCCTGAAAAATGAGGCTGCAACCATTGGAACATGAGCTGTTTCTGTTGTATAACCTGTGCAGATGCAGTTTTTATGGAAAGAAAATTGGTTTGCACTCTTACAAAATGTTTAAACTACTCACACGTGGCTTTTCTCCTTAACTTGCTCACAGGACGGGCAGAACCCTGGTCCTCCTCCCCTGATACCAGGCCTGGGGCAGCAGGGAGGACAAGGTCGTCTTGGCCCTCACAACCAAGGACCTGGTCTTAACAAAGGTAATTAAATGTATTGTCTGTTCTCCTGCGAGTCAGTCTCCTAAAAGAGGGGCTGTCCCAGTGCAGTGCTTCCAGAGAGAAATGGCTGAGAGCTTCCATAGATGTGGGCTGGAATATAGGGGAAAAGTTTTCCCAGAAGTATTGGTTAGTGTGAAATGTATGGTGTGCTTTGTAGAACTGTATGAACTAGAGCATCCTTGAGTATTTTAGAAAATGTTACAGAAAGCTGCTGTGATTTTTTTTTTTCCTGCAGGTGACACCCGTGGTCCCCCAAACCATCACCTGGGCCCGCTGTCCGACAGACGGCACGACCAGAACAGCGGCGGCCCCGAGCACGGGCCCGAGAGGGGCTTGTTCCGAGGGGGCCAGGAGTGGGGGGATGGCAGAGACAGCAGGGGCTTGCCAGACAGACGAGGGCCTCACCCCGATTTCCACGATGACTTCGATCGACCAGATGACTTCCGTGAAGATTTCCATCCGGATAAGAGATTTGGCCATCGCCTGCGGGAATTCGAGGGGAGAGGAGGCCCACCACTGCAGGATGAGAAATGGAGACGAGGTGGACCCGGGCCTCCCTTCCCTCCCGATCACAGGGAATTCGAGGGAGGCAGCTCAAACCGTGGACCTCCCGGTGCTTGGGAAGGACGGAGACCTTCAGATGACAGATATCCCCGGGATCCTGAGGATGCACGCTTCCGAGGAAGACGAGATGAGAGGTAAGAATAAATCTACTTCTCTTTCTTGGGTTAAAGGGTAAATGGAGGGAACTCTTTTTTCCTGGTTTCCTTTTCATTAAGGAGTCTATCTGTTTCAGATTTATAAACTGGAAACCAATAAGGAAATGAAAACTCTAATATACCTGAGTATAGAGTCCATAAAAATCATTCAGTAATAGAAGAAAACTTGACAAATGGTCATTGTACACAGCAGCTTCCGTGTCTGTAAACAGTAAGTAAAGAGAAGGGAGAAAGTTTGTAGAGAAGATCCAGTGACACAGGATGAAGATTTGAGACCGTTTTGATGAAAATTGAGAGGAGACATGAAGGTTAAAGTGACAAACTTTTGAACATTAGACGTGGATTTTGAGACTGTCTCCAGTCACAAACTACAGCATGAGACTGTAGGATGAGATGTAGAGACTGTAGGATGAGATGCAATGTCCCTGTAAGGAGCAGGAACGGTGATCCTACTGTTGGATAGAAGGGACAGAGCTACAGCATCTGTTGGACTGTCAAGACTATTTTCTTATGTGTTTGCTTGTAGAAATTTTATTTCTCTTTCTGACTTATTTCTTAATGCCAAGCGAAGAACTCAAAAATAATCTGATTTAGAGCAATGTTCATGTCATTGCTCACAATCTCCAAATAAATCACAAAGGGATGAATTTGCTTCTAGTTACCAGTTTAAATATGGAGGAATTACACTGACTTCAAGATTAACTGTCAGGAAAATTGCTCCAGATTTATGCTGGTTTAACTGAATGAAATTTGGCCTCCAAGGTCTAAGCCTCTCACTGACCACCAACTCTCTATGTATAAGAACATGTGCTTGTACAAATATGCTGTGGTCTCCACATAATGTGAATTTTGTGTGTTTTAGTTGCCTTTTAAATAATTTTCTTACATTCCTTTTACTTTGCATCTATACAGCTCTTCTTTTAGCTATTTTCTACCTAGCTCTGTAAAGATGTATCTTCCTTTTGTGTGAAGAGTATGAAAAGAAATGAACAGTAACTAAAAGAAGGTAACAATTAAAGCCATTTTTAAAAAGTAAAGCCAGAGAGAATCCAAGCTGAATGGTCTGCATCAGAGAACTTAAAAAGACATAGCAGACAACACTTTTAGAAGCTCAGTAGAGATTTTCAGATCTTATATTGAAAACGCTTAGGGACTGGAAAATATTTTATTATGGTCCTGATTTTTCAGAAGTTTCAGGAAGGGAAACAAGAACCCGACTTTTTAACTAAGAGTAATCTGCTTATCAGAATGCAAGTGTTTGTCCAGAGTTTGCAGTGATTTGGCACAGAGCTCTAAAGGGCTCATTGTGCTTGTAAACTCGATGAATTTCTCAGAATGAAGGTGAACAAGGTGCCATTTACTGCAGATGCTGTGGTGGACTTAATCCCAACCACTCCTTTAGCTGACTTGGTTTAGAATTGAGATTGTAACCGGTTTGATCAAGCATGAGAGGCAAATGTGTGTATGTATGTTTCTCTCTAATTTCCCGTCCTTTTCATCCCTGTCCTGTTCTTACTCTACCTGTGCATATCAACATGATGCTTCTACTGCAGAGACCTGCCTCTTCCTGCCTGCTAATCTGCACAGTGTGTAGTTGTGTACAGTAAGGTCCTAGGCCTCGAGGAAGAAGATATGAGAGCAGTCAGATGGGAACTGAGCCCGATGCAAGGCAGGGCTTTCCACGTGACTGATATGAAAAGGTGAATAAGGATATCCATACCACAGTTCTAGGAGCTGTGGCTGTGTCAGGCATAGGTATGGTAGATTTCAAAACTCAACTGTGTCCGTAAGTTGCCTGAAAGCAATAGGAAAGGCTCTGTTCCTGCAGCCCTAGGGCCTTGTGTTGCAAATCTTGGTAATTTTCAAGCCTAAGCAGAATCACACCATGTCAGTATTAAAGTGGGAGGCCCTCTAAGAAACATCTAGAGGACTGTGCTGTTTCAAGGCTAAACAATATTGCTCTGTGATTATCTGAACCATTTGTACCTGAAACTGTTGAGTTTGTTTTCCTAAACCATCCAGGTTAATGTAAATGGTTCATGGTCCATACACAGCACTCCTCCATTCACTGTTGTACCTGTACAGGCACAGCAGCCTCCTCTCTGTATTGTGCTTGTTTTCTGGGAGGTGGAGACAGACCTATTGTTTTTTATTAAAAACAATGTAAAAGTTTAAAAATATTGTATTGTGTTATGACTACTGTTAAAATATTTAAATTTGTAATTAAAAGGTTAATGTTGTTAAAATTCTAAATAAAAGTATCTAAAGTTTTGCTTGTAATAGGATGCACTGTGTCGTTAATGAGCTGGGGAAGGGGATGCTGCACACAGCCAACAGCATTGGAATATTGTGCTGGTTCCAGTTTGGCCAGTGTGGAACTGGGAACAGCAGGGAGGTGGGGGGCATCTGTGACTGGGCAAGGAATGCTCCACACTGTGTGCTGTCACTGAGGGTGGGGTGGCACGGCGAGGACTCAGCACCACCTAAACACTCGCCCTGTGCCTGCAGAGACCCTGGGCTGTGTCTGAGGCTGGCGTGCACCTTCCAGGTGCAGTCGTCACAGAACATGGATGTGCTTTACAAGCACTCCAGGTGTTTTAACTGGTCATGTCAGAAACAAAACTATTAATTATTCATGCAGCCATCTGCAGGCTGACCTGACATGGCACTGACAGGTCAGTAAGAGCCATTCTCCTCTCTGGAGAGCTGTCCAGGCCCCCCCAGTGCGGTGCTGGAGGAACTGTACTCAGTTAAGATGAGGTGGAGAATCCAGTCATACCAAATTCCTGAAGATGCCATAGAAGTAGAAGGCAATTATCAAACTTCAATGCCATAACTACATTTTGCAACACAAAGTTCTTGATTGTTGCAGCTGGATAAACTGCTCTTCAGGTTGCAGAAGGCTGCTGTGTGCTGTTCCGCCATCACTGTCCCTACAGAGCCAAGGGCAGTCTAGATGCACTTGCTAAAGTTGTAAACTTTGAAGAATGGAATGAAAAAGAGAATATTTTGGCAAAAGAATTATAGAATCAATAGGAATGAGATGCTGGGATATTTTGTTATAGCCGTGATTCTCATTGCTTGTATGTTTTCCGTTTGTTTTATCACCAAAATGGAAAAAGGGAATGGGAATGTAAGAACACCACAGTTAAGGGAAATACTTTTCCTTGCCTTACCTCACCTTACATCTATCATCACTCATTAATTTTTTTTCCTACCTTTTCATTAAATGAATGCAGTATGTTTAACAAAATTTTCCTTCTATGAAAAGCCAACACAATCAACAGAAGGAAATATGAGGGGAAAACTACAAAAATGGCTATGAAAGTGCTCGAAGGCAGCAAATGAGCACTTTTCCACCTACATATCCTGTTCTAGTAACTGTATGTGCTGTAGCATTAGGTGAAACAGTTCAGAAATGAGTTGATTATAAAACTGAACCTGACTCAGTTCTACCTAAATCCCATATTTGTATCGTGTTCTTTCTTGTAGCTTCAGAAGAGGAGGACCCTCAAGACATGAGGGCCGGGGACCCAGGGGCAGAGATGGCTTTCCTGGCCCTGAAGATTTTGGGCCAGATGACGCTTTTGACTCTCCAGATGAAAACTCCAGAGGAAGGGACCATGGTGTCCGGGGGCGAGGTCGCGGTGCTCTGAGAGGTGAGGGGAACGTTCTTCCACATGGGAATGCAAGGAGGAAGGAAAGGCATTTCTTGGGCAAACTATTCTCGGGAATGCAATGTCTTTTCTCACTCCTGTCCCCTGTTTCTCTTACTGCTCAGGAGCCCGGAAGGGTTTGCTTCCTACTCCAGATGAATTTCCACGCTTTGAAGGAGGGCGGAAACCAGAATCCTGGGATGGAAACAGAGAACCAGGTAAAACATTTGGTCAGGTTTGTAGACTTCTACAATATAAGCACTTAAAAAAGTATTTTAAAATCACCTCTTTTTATTGTACCTTGTGTGTTTGTTACCAGTATTTTACCATGAGAAAAGCCAAACGTAGTTCTTTGGTCTTTTAAATTTAGGAAAAAAAGAATTATGCAAAATTTAACTGACTCTAAATACAACTGTCTTCCTGAACAAAAAGTTACTGTGGCCTCAAAGTCTTGATTTTCAGTTGAGTTCTTGTACAGCCCAGAACTGCCTGGGCAGCTGTCCCTTGTGGATGACTGAATCACAGTCATTGTGCGTTTTTTTAAGATATATATTAATGCCAGTAGTAATCTTTCACTTGTTTGGCATCTTCTTTGTTTGCAAGAATAATGTTTTCAGCTACAGTGTCTGACAGTTTGCTGGTATTTGCATTTGTGTTACAAATGGCAACCTCATATGGGGCAAAACTGCGTAGAATGTCATGGGGAAAATGAGCACAAATGACACGTGAATAAATGAATGCCTCTAAAATGATGAAAACATTTTATACTGAAAAGAACACTTTTCAGTATAAAATCTGCCACATTTTTCTTTCCCATCAAACACCTGTTTTACCTTTAGCTTTCTTACTAAAAAATGGGACAGGGGAAGCTTTATGTAATTTGAACTTTAAACCGTGTGCCAAAGAGTGTGGGCAGTATGTAAATTTGTGTGACTGCCTCCAAAACTGAGCAATAAGGACCCAGTGAACGTTACTCATTATCCTGCGGTTTTGTGCCCAGGTCCTCGTCCAGATCACCCTCCTCACGAGGGACACTCTCCAGCCAGCAGAGAACGTTCCTCCTCGCTCCAGGGTATGGACATGGCCTCACTGCCACCTCGGAAACGCCTCTGGCACGATGGACCGGGCACCTCTGACCACAGAGACATGGATGCTCCAGGGGGACCCCCAGAGGAGAGGGGCAAAGGT
Organism: Manacus vitellinus; assembly: GCF_001715985.3. Classification (NCBI taxonomy): domain Eukaryota; kingdom Metazoa; phylum Chordata; class Aves; order Passeriformes; family Pipridae; genus Manacus; species Manacus vitellinus. Next base: position 2,359,075 of record NW_021940687.1, read on the forward strand.
AAAAAGCCCCTTTTAATGAAACCCTTATGTAACAGTGGCGTGTTTTTCAACATTAGGCTTATCTAGAACTTCTCTGTTCAGAGGGGATAACGCTGAGCTAGTAAATATCTGACCTGGGAAGCTAAAGAGTGTAGGAACATGTCTTATAGGAACATAAGAACAGAGGGATTTTGTGGGACATCAAATCCAAATCTTCTCTCCAGCATTATAGAATCCTCTTCCTTATTGCCCTGTTCAAAAGCAGTTAGTTTTTGGCTCCCTGTTAGTCCAGCTGGAAAACTCATTAAGAACACTTTTTTGTCATTTTCAGAATAGTTTTTTGTTACTCATGCTTGTGCTATCATCCTTTAACTGAAACATAAGAACACTGAGCCTGTAGTGATATGTCCCTGAAATGTTCTCTAAACCTATGAAGATCTGCAGTTCAGTGATTTACTGAAATATTTTTATATTCAATGGCTTTTGACAGTTAACTTTTGTGTGCTTCTCTAATTGCTTTAAGAATCATATAAACTTTTGATATTCACAGGATCCATGGGCAGAGCTCTTAAACTTAATTGCAGTAGATTATGCTTTGAAAAAAAAAAAAAGCAAGGAAAATGTTTCTCTCCTGATTTGTGCCTACCATTCACTGATTTCATGTGATGTGTTGTAATTAAGTTGAAAGTTGATTCCTGTTATTTCTGAATGCCATCTCTGATTGCACTGAACTCCACCATTTCCAGCCTGAACTAGCTCTTCTCCAGGTCAGAGCTCTGATCTGTTTAGTTGTTCTCTCTAGAAGTTGTTCTGTATCTTTTACTATTCCATATTACTCTGTATATACTACTTTCAGTTTTAAATTATCCTTTTCTAAATTAAACAAGGTAACTAGGAATTGCAGCACTCTATTTAAGATGTGGTATAACCGTGGATTTCTACCCTTCCCTCGGTTTTGTTCTGTTTTCTCCATTCTTTCCTAACAGCTTCTCATGTCATAGTTCCCCCTAACTACTAAGCAGTCACATGCTACTGTAACCCACAAAACACATTGGTTTTGGAGTTTGTAGCTGGTTCAGAGCTATTGCTGTGCATGCCAGTTCCACAGTCATCCTGTTAGCCTCCAACTCACAGATCTCAGGACTGCTGTTGTGGTTTTGAAATGTTGGCTTTCTTTAATGTCCTCACATTGACTACCCACTGTCAGTAACAAAGGTCCTTCTCAGTTGCTTCCAGATGCTGAGCTGCCAACCTACAGCTGAATTTTTTGTTGTTACTGCACAGCTTTGTCTTTGATGCCACTGAATTCCATCCCACTTCTCTTACCATTGTCTTGAAGCTCATTCAGTTTTAACTGCATGTCACTCCTCCTCTGCATGGACTCTATTCCCAGTGTTGTATTAACAGCAGGTTTTATCATTCTTTCATAGGTGTTTTGAATAAAACCCTGCTGGTAAACTCCCTCTCATATCAGTAGTTTTCCTTCCATAGCTGCATGCTCTGTTTCTCCAGTAGCCAGCATCCATCAAATCTGTGAGGATTCCTTCTCCAGCTTCAGTAATGATTAGTGATAACTTTCAGATTCTTTATTGAGGTTAAAACAATTGTTGTCCGGGCACAAGAATTGTGGTAATTAACTCAAAATGTGCTAAAGAAAGTTCAGAATGATGGCAGAAAGCCTGATAAACAAACCATGAACCAGCTTTAGTTGTACTAGTAAAGTCATCTAAAGATTAAAACTTCATTAATTATGGAACACTTTGGTCTCTGTTTTACACAGAACCAACCAGAGTCAACAAAAAAATCACTTTTGCTAAAGTGGAGCAGAAATATCCTGATATAGCTGTAGTGTGCATCCATAAAACAAGGTTACTGTTAAATTTGTTTTTTCAAAATACTGCTTGTTATTTTAGGCTAATGAATTGGGTTGGGTTTTTTTAATGCTCATTTACATATCAAAACCAAGAAGATCTGTGAGAAGTAGAAAATCCTGGCAGTAAGCTTGTGTAGCTTTTGTTCCCAGTTAGTAGTAAAATAAAGTGGTTTTCCATTATTTCTAGCAAAAAAGAGAACAAAACAGTAATGTTACTCATTATCTTCACCATCAACCTCAACTGTCTCAACTTGTCATCAGTGCAGTGTCTTTGTTTAGGATTAAAAAAAAAGTATTTTGCAATAAAAGCATAGCAAGAACCACAGATGGTGTTGAAGCACAAGAACTGGAGTGCCTGGCAGTGTGGAGGATGTGCTGTCACTGTTTTGACTGTAGCAACTATAACCTCTAATTTCCAAGGAATTACTTGATTGTTGCCCAATTGTATAGAGGGAGGAGGCATAAAATTGTGGGTCTCAGCTACATATGGCCTATGAATGATGACACCACAGCAGAACCACCACCCTGTACGGCGTGTCTGAGAAGGGACACAGCTTAGACTTAAACCAGTAACTGCTGTGCTTCCTTTGTAGGACGAGGGAATTCAGGACCTTCACAAAGAGCACCAAAATCTGGGAGGTCTGGGTCGTTAGATGGAGACCACCACGATGGATTCCACAGGGATGAAGCCTTTGGTGGAGGCCCCGGGGGAGGCAACAACCCCTCTCGAGGAGGAAGGAGTGGAAGTAACTGGGGAAGAGGAAATAACATAAACTCTGGCCAGTCACGAAGAGGAGGATCCAGGGGTGGAAGAGGACGATAGAAGAGGCTTTGGCTGGGTCACACCCAGTCCTTGTGGGACAATATTTAAATAGACTGCTACTCTGGACTCAGTCATCTGCAATGCCACGAACCTGGATTCTTAACTGGGATAACTGAATGTGCTTTAGTTCCTAACAGGGGTCTTTTCCTAAATCAGTCAACTGCCTCTAGCTGCAATATTGTAGCTGGCTTTGTTTTGTCCTCTCCACTCCCATTTTCCTCACTTTCTTACCTACTTTATTTGTGAAGAGCTGGAATTTTTTTTAAGTGTTGGGGGACATGGAGCACTTCCACAGATTTCAGTTCACCTCCAGACAGAAACTTGTTTCTATATGTACAGTTTGTCAAAGAGTTACGTTGTTTTTGTATGAATACAGAATGTAATTTGCGCAAAAATTAACAAAAAATCAACGCAGTGTGTGATTCTTTACTCACCTATTACTATAGGGGGTTGTCTTTAGGCAAACTTGTGTTTCAGATGGAGCAACAGAACTACCTCCTGAAATCTCAGCCATTTAAAATACTGAGAGCTGACTCGTAGTTTTTTGGTTTATCATGTACAGAGAACCTTCATTTTCACCTTTAGCCACAGCTGTGTACAGATTACAAGTGGTGCTGATGTTAAAATTCCAAAACACAGGCAATCACCGCTGCTTGCTAGTCTGCCATCCTGGAAGAGAAAAACGTGGAACACCATTTAGAACAAGTTGTCAAAGACATAGTGTGAGTTATAACCTGGATTGCAAGACAGACATCATGACAAATACTGTCTTCACCTGGGTGAGTCAAGGGTTTTTGTTCAAAACAGCATCTGTTTATAGAAATTGAGAAAGAATGAAGTTTAGCAGCTTGACTGATATGTTTTACAGCAGCTGCATGACACATTGCTTAAAGCTGTGGGTGTTCAGCAGAGTCTGGTGCATTAATTGCTGAAGTGCAAACCTCGATAGTTCATCACTTCCATATTAACACAAGTGTCTTTTTCTTTAGGATATTGTTACCTGATTTTTCTAGAGGAGGGAAATGAGAAGTAGGGGTTACTCCCATTTCCCACATTTCATAATAAAGCTGCTTACCAACCATGAGTTTGTCTTCCCCATAAATCATTCATGTTAATCATCTCCAGCCACCAGGTTATCAAAAGGTTCCTTTAATACCTTAAACCTCAGTGAAAATGTTATCATGTAAGTACCTACACTACAGACCTTCTCAGGAAACTTCTACATTAAAAGTATAGCATATAATGTATAATGAAAAATTACTACCAGGCTTCCCTCTCTCCTGCCTTGAATTCCAGGTTATAATAAAATATATAAGTCAGTGTAGTTCTAGAGGCTACTGCAATACCACAGTGACACATGGCAGCTATTGCATCTGACTTCTCATACAGTCAGGTTTACCAAAGACTGGCTCGAGTCTTGATGATCTTACTTAAAGACCTCGAAGCACAAATGCTTAGCTGTTGTTCTCTTGGTTCAGGCAGTCACAAGTATGGTTTTCTTCTTAGTTTTTAATTTGTAGTGTATAAAATGGCATTTGAAAATTCCAATTGATCGTTAGGCTATAAAATCTTTGTCATGGGGCTCAGGAGAGACAGAATGGTCTTAAGGGGATTAACTGGGAAACATCTGAGATGCATCTGATATGACAGTTTCTCCCTTGAGAGTAAAAAAAGTACTTTTTAGCTCTATCTGAAGGGCTTTGGTAACTTTGGGTATATGTCTGGGAGTTAGGATCTGTCTTGAAGTTTTCATGATAATCACTGGCAAAGAGGAAAGCTTGCCCTATTTTTTTTTTTTTTGTTAGCAAGCCCTACATATTTTTAAGGGGCTAAAAGAGGTCCAATAGAGGATGAGCTTTAGGCTTTAATTAAACACAGTCTTCTACCAAAACAAGTTAGAGTGTACCTAACTATAGGTAGCAGCTTTATCTGGACAACTTTTATTTCCTCTGATGGGTGGTTAATTCCTTAAATGACTATACTTGGTGTTAAGTCATATTCTTCATCAAAGGGCAGCTTCTTTAGTTAAGTTTTGAAATATTTCATGATCATGAAATATGCTCAGAAAGTTGTAAGAAAACTTGACAATTTGCTAGCTTTTTTACAAAATCTTAGGTGACAGCATAGCAGGAGAGACAGAAGCAGCTTCCCAGTCCGTGATACCACGACTCACTATTGCTGGGAAACAGACAAAGTTATTTATTAGGAATATACTTCTATATTCTTCAGGTCATATTCTTTTACCAGTGTTGCACATAGAATCTTATGCTCTACCTGTGAGTTTAGAGCTCCACCTTGTCTCAGATTTGTTTAATTTTATACTGCTGTTAGGAATAAAATCAATTTTATATACTGTAGCTTAGAAGTTGTAAAAATGAGAGAACTAATTTAATGCTATTCAGATAGCTCTGATATACATTTTTATGGGGAAAAAAAGTGACCATTAGTGAAATGTCTATATTGACAACTGGACACAAATTGTTTTATTAAAGCAATCTATGTACATTTAAGTAACCCCTTTGACAATTTAATTCAGAAAGGTATTTGGTGAATACGTTAAACCTTAAGTGGTGGTAGCAGGTAAGTATTGCAGTGTTTGGTTTTATTTTGTCCATGAGATCCTGGGGGTCTGCACAGGTGAGGCCTGGTGGTCCCGTTTCCCTGCAGGAGCCCAGTGCACAGTCCAAACTGGAGCACTCAGCTCCGTCACCCTGAATTCAGCACCTTCCTAAGTAAGGCTCAATTTCTGAACCGAAACGGAGCTCCAGTTATTAGCAAAACTATTTTTGAAGGTCATGCTGTGACAAGGAAGCAATTCCTGCCCCAGTTCAGAGAGCAAAATAGATATACAAAATAAAGTTCTAAGAGATGAAGCTACCCTTTTAAAGCCTGAGGATTTGGTCCCTTACAGCAGCTCTAAGGCAGCAGCACCTGCAAAGGCCAAGGCTCCTAAATAATATTAGCACCTTTCATCCTCTCATTGTCATGCAGGAAGACCCCCCCTTACAGTTATGGGCAGTCTTTGCGACCCACAGCCCCGGGAAAGTTGTTTCACTTACTGCATGGTATTTTAAAGCTGGTTTTAGAGAGAAATGCAGTTTAGTGGCCACAGTCTTCAGATTCACCACAGCACGTTCAGAGTGTAGGGGTCAGTACAAAATGAGGTAAAAACAGTTAATTTTTGAACGCTGTCCCCCAGACGTGATCAGATTTTGCTAAATCATCTCCGTGTTTCGGCATTCGTCGGCCCTGCGCGCCTCGTCCGCTCCTCAGTAACGGGCAGGTCCGTAATTGCACCGCGTCGGCTCCGAGCTCACTCACGGTCCGAAGCAGCGGCACCAGCCACGTGGTCCCATCCTGGAGGCAGGGAAGTGGGATGCTGCCAGCTCCTACCCAGCAGTGGAGCGACTCCAGGCCCTGGCGATGGAGCTGGCTGCGCCGTAAGGCAAATGCCGGCAGGCTGACACCTGAGCGCGGCAAGCACAGCTCGGGGTCAGCGGGCCCGCTCCGGGCCGCCAGCCGCTGCTGCTGATCCTGGAGAACCGGCGAAGAAAACGCGTCAGGGCACGGAGAGAGCGGCGTTCCCCGCCTCGGAGTCGGCTGGCGAGAGC